>NC_090377.1:137215317-137523648 GCF_036365525.1 Heterodontus francisci | reverse complement strand
CATTGATCATCTCCACTTCCACCACCCTCATAGTTCCAGGTCATTAAAGGCATTCCAGGTCACTATTAAAAAAAAAAAAAAAAAAAATATAGTTCTTCCTCACATCCCTCCTGTATCTCTTGGCCAAAACCTTTCATATCTGTCCCCTGGTCTTTGTACCATTAGCTCTTTGCTTTGTCCTCATAATCTAAACCTGTCCTAATTTTGTACACCTCTATCAGATCTCTCCTCAATCTCCTTTACTCTCAGAACAACCCCAGCTTCTCCAGCCTAATCTCCTCCCCTCAGATATCGAGTTTCTGCCTGCTTTTCGCGTTGGGTTTGTGCTTCAGGTCATCGCGAACACGGCAGGGGCTCAATGAGCTTCGATCAGACACCTTGCTGTGTTTTTGCTTTTTGGAGAGGTTCATCCGAAGTAGTGACCCCTCTTTGAGCTGCCTTCAACGCATCTCCTTCCACTGTCTGTAGAAATCCGAGATGTTCTTGACATCCACGCTGGTGTTGTCAGCTGCCTGCAGTGCAGCCTGCACGTTGATGGAGAGAGAGACCCGGGATCATCAGGCGAGATTTCTGTCGGGACGGCGACCATTCCCATCACTTTCTTCTCTCCACTGCCCTGTGAAATTGTCAATAATCTCATAGCTAAATTCCCTCCTAGAACCATTCTGGTAAATTTCCTCTGCATCTTCTCCACTACCTTCACATACTTTCTAAAGTATGATGACCATAGCGTCCCTGCTTTTGCATTCAATAAACTCTATCTATCAAGCCTAAGATCCTAAATACATTGCCAACTGCTCTTTCAGCATGTCCTGTCATCTTCAGAGATCTATGCACATGCACCCCCAGGTCCGTCTGTCCTTGTACACAATCTTTTAAATCTATATTGCCTCTCCTGATTCTTTCTGCCAAAATGCACCACCAACCTCAGATCTTTTATAGACCATTTTATTCGTAATAGTTAATATTTTTTCTTTAAAAGTAGGCTGGATATATCCACGATTTGTACAGATGTTCTCCTAAGACCCTTCTGAGGTAACTTTATCAGTATAGTGATGACTGCCTTTGACACTGCACCTATCAGGGTTGTATTCCCTGGAATTTAGAAAATTGATCAAAGTTTTCAACATATTAATTGGAACTGAGAGGGTAGATGGAGAGAATCTATTTCCACTGGTTGAATACTAATCCAATACTAAGGGGCATAGTCTAAAACTTAGAGCCAGACCTTGCATTAATCCACCCAGGGCCTTTTAAACCCCAGCATCCACCTCTGGATCCTATGAACCCAAACATTAATTCACCCCTGGGCACTGTAAACCTGACCATTAATCCATCCCTGGATCCTGCAAACCTGAATATTAATCCACTCTGGGTCCTGTTGTGAAGGAATCTGGCCACAATGAGGGGTTGAAAGAGTTAGTTTCCTCTGAGTATGGGATTAAAAAATGAAAAAAAAAGTTTCATCATCCTAAGAGTTCAAGCAAGTTCATCTCTCTCATACTAATTGGAGATGCCTCCTTGTTTAAAAACCTGCCTGATTTTGGAACCAGTTTCTGATAAGGAGAATTCACTACACAGTAAAACATTGATAAGTGTTTTTTTCAAACTGCCACACAAGCTACCACATTGTAATAGTTGATAAGATGGTTTAATGCTGATAGCCCTAAACCACAGTCAACTGCATTTTTGACAAAGCTAACCAAACTGAAGGAATGAATCATAATCTTGAAACACAGTTAGATGACAAATGGAAAATTGACCAGAAGTTGCCTTTTATGGCTCTAAGTTGAGGCAAGCTTTTTAACAGGGGCATGTCCATTTAGTATTATGGAGACAAACTTGCTGAAACTCTGAGGAAGATAAAGTGCTTTTTTTCAATTTTAATATTTAGCTTTTGTATTAGATTAACTTTAATGTTTTAGGAAGAAGAACATTTCTCTTTTTTTTTAATCCTTCATTCATAGGGAAAAAATTATTTTAGTCCCCAGGTCATGATGGAATTCATCCTAGGGTCTTTAAAGAAGTGGCTAGTGAGATAGTTGACGTGTTGGTCTTAATTTTCCAAAATTCCCTAGATTCGGGGAAGGTTCCATTAAATTGGAAAATAGAGAATTAAGGAATCAGGAAACTACAGGCCAGCTTAACATCAGTCATGGGAAAATGTTAGAAGCTATTATTAAAGGCGTTATAGCATGGCACTTAGAAAACTTCAAGGCAATCAGGCAGAGTCATAGAAACCTAGAGTAGGAGTAGGCCAGTCGGCCCTTGGAGCCTGCTCCGCCATTCAATATGATCTTGCTGATCATCCAAACTCAGTACCCTGTTCCCACATTCTCCCTGATCCCTTGATCCCTTTAGTCCTAAGAACTATATCTAACTCTTCCTTGAATATATTTAATGATTTGGCCTCAACTGCTTTCCACAGGTTCACCACTCTCTGGGTGAAGAAATCTATCAGTCCTGAATGGCTTACCCCTTATCGTTAGACTGTGACCCCCGGTCCTGGACCCACCCGCTATCGGGAACATCCTTCCTGCATCTAGTCTGTCCAGTCCGGTTAGAATTTTGTAGGTTTCTAAGAGATCCCCTCTCATTCATCTAAACTCTAGCAAATACAAGCCTAATCGACCCAATCCCTCTTCATACGTCAGTCCTGTCATCCCAGGAATCAGTCTGGTGAACTTTTGCTGCTATCTCCACAGCAAGAACATCCTTCCTCAGGTAAGGAGACCAAAACTGCACACAATACTCAAGGTATGGTCTCACCAAGGCCCTGTATAATTGCAGCAAGACATCCCTGCTCCAGTACTCGAATCCTCTCACTATGAAGGCCAACAAACCATTTGCCTTCTTAACTGCCTGCTGCACCTGCATGCTTACTTTCAGTGACTGGTGCACAAGAACACCCAGGTCTCACTGCACCTCCCCCCCTTTCCCAGTCTATCGCCATTCAGATAATCTGCCTTCCTGTTTTTGCTTCCAAAGTGGATAACCTCACATTTATCCACATTATACTGCATCTGCCATGCATTTTCCCCACTCACTCAACCTTTCCAAATCACACTGGAGCTTCTCTGCATCCTCCTCACAGCTCACACTCCCACCCAGCTTTGTGTTGTCTGCAAACGTGGATATAGTACGTTTAGTTTCCTCATCTATATCATTCATATATATTGTGAGTAGCTGGGGTCCTAGCACTGATCCCTGCGGTACCCCACTGCCTGCCACTCGGAAAAAGACCCGTTTATTCCTACTCTGTTTCTTTGTCATGGTTTTGTGAAAGGGAAATCTTGTTTAACCAATTTATTGGAGTTCTTTGAGGGAGTTGCATGTGCTGCGGATGAAGGTGAACCAGTGGATGTATTAGATTTCCGGAAGGCATTTGATAAGGTGCCACATCAAAGGTTATTGCGAGAAAAAAAAAAAGCTCATGGTGTAGGGGGTAACATATTGGCATGGATAGAAGATTGGCTAGCTAACAGGAAATAATAGGCATAAATGTCATTTTCAGGTTGGCATGTTGTAGAGAGTCTTGTGCCACACGGATCTGTGCTGGGGCCTCAACTTTTTACAATTTATATAAATGACTTGGATGAAGAGACCAAAGGTATGGTTCCTAAATTTGCTGATGACAAAGATAGGTAGGAAAGTAAGTTGTAGCTTCCTTTTGTCCTCTTCACCAAGGGCTATAGATAGGTCAAGTGAGTGGGCAAAGATCTGACAAATGGAGTATAATGTGGAAAGATGTGAAATTGTCCATTTTGGCAGGAAGAATAAAAAAGCATAATATCTAGATGCTGAGAGATCTGGGTGTCCTACTGCAAGAATTGCAAAAGGTTAGAATGCAAGTACAGCATGTAATTAGGAAATCTAATAGAATGCTATTGTTTATTGCAAGGGGAATTGAATACAAAGGAGGGAGGTTGTGCTTCAGCTATACAGGGCATTGGTGAGACCACATCTGGAGTACTGTGCACAGTATTGGTCTCCTTATTTAAGGAAGGATGTAAATGCATTGGAAGCAGCTCAGAGAAGGTTTACTAGACTAATACCTGGAATGGGCAGGCTGTCTTTTATGAGGAAAGATTGGACAGGCTAGGCTTGTATTTGCTAGAGTTTAGAAGAGTAAGTAGTGATTTGATTGAAATATAAGATCCTGAGGGGTCTTGACAGGGTGGATGTGGAAAGGATGTTTTCCTTTTGTGGGCAAATCTAGAACTCTGGGTCACTGTTTTAAAAAAAAAATAAGGGGTCGGCCATTGATGAGGAAAAGGTTTTTTCCCTCAGTCGTGAATCTTTGGATAAAAGCAAAAAGGAAATCTGAAATAAAAACAAGAATTGTTGGAAATACTCAGCAGGTCTGGCAGCATCTGTGGAGAGAGAAGCAGAGTTAACGTTTCAGGTCAGTGACCCTTCATCAGAACGAACAAATGTTAGAAATGTAAAAGGTTTTAAGCAAGTAAAGCGGGGGTGGGGCAAGAGATAACGAGGTGTTGATAGGACAAGGTCACAGAGAATAACTGACCAGAAGGTCATGGAACAAAGGCAAACGGTATGTTAATGGTGTGCTGAAAGACAAAGCGTTAGTACAGAGAGGGTGTGAATTGACAGTAAAATGAACAACTCTGACCCCAAAAACAAACATTAAAAAAAAGTAGGTAGGCACAGTAGAAACAAACTAAAATAAAACAAAAACAAAGAAAAAAAAATAACTAAAAATAAAAAGGGCGGCCCATCATGCTCTGAAATTATTGAACTCCATGTTCAGTCCGGCAGGCTGTAGCTTACCTAATCGGTAAATGAGATGCTGTTCCTCGAGCTTGCGTTGACGTTCGCTGGAACAATGCAGCAATCCCAGGACAGAGATGTGAATATGGGGTAGCGCAGTGGTTGGGGTGGCACAGTGGCGCAGTGGTTAGCACTGCAGCCTCACAGCTCCAGCGACCCAGGTTCAGTTCTGGGTACTGCCTGTGCGGAGTTTGCAAGTTCTCCCTGTGACTGTGGGTTTCTGCTGGGTGCTCCGGTTTCCTCCCACAGCCAAAGACTTGCAGGTTGATGGGTAAATTGGCCATTGTAAATTGCCCCTAGTGTAGGTAGGTAGGAGAATTGAGGGAAGGTGGGGATGTGGTAGGGAATATGGATTTAAATGTAGGATTAGTATAAATGGGTGGTTGTTGGTCGGCACAGACTCAGTGGGCCGAAGGGCCTGTTTCAGTGCTGTATCTCTTTACATAACATTCAAGGCTATGGGTCAAGTGCTGGCAAATGGGATTAGGTAGACCGGTCAGGTGTTTTAATGCATCGTTGCAGACTCGATGGGCCGAAGGGCGTCTTCTGCACTGTATGATTCTGAGAGCTGTTGAAATGGCCAACAACCGGAAGCTTATGGACTGAGCGGAGGTGTTCCGCAAAACAGTAACCCAGTCTGTGTTTGGTCTCCCCCAGTGTAAAGGAGACCATATTGTGAGCAGCGAATACATTATCCTAAATTGAAAGAAGGACCAGTAAATCGCTGCTTAACCTGGAAGGAGTATTTGGGGCCTTGGATAGTGAGGAAAGAGGAGGTAAATGGTCAGGTATTACACCTCCTGCGATTGCAGGAGAAGGTGCCATGGGAAGGGGACGAGGGTGTCAGAGGGAATGATCCCTTCGGAATGCTGACAGTGAATCTTTGGAACTCTCTGCCTCAAAAGGTGGTGGAAGCAGAGACTTTGAATATTTTTAAGGCAGAGATAGATAGATTCTTGATAAGTAAGGGTTATCGGGGGTAGGCGGGAATGTGGTTTAATCAGTTCAGCCATTAACATATTGAATGGCGAAGCAGGTTTGAGGGGCCAACTCCTCCTAATTCCTATGTTCATATGTTAACCTTCTAACCCCTCATGATAGCTTGAGTCCTTCACATCAACCCCATGACCAGCATGAGTGCGAGCAGCAAGTGTCGGCAGTCTTAACCAAGTGATGTCCGCAAGCAAGACACTCGAGAGTCAATATTTATCAAGAGGGGAATACAATGAACAATTTCAACACTGAGATTTAGAATCGTCTAAGCACGTTCGACAGCACTGCTCATCTAAATCATCCCAAGGCCAATGTTAAGCCTCATTTCCAAATCAGACAGCATTTTCAACATTCATATAAAAGCAAAATACTGCAGATGCTGGAAATCTGAAATAAAAACAAAGTGCTGGAAGTACTCAGCAGGTCAGGCACCCTCTGTGGAGGGAGAAGCAGAGTTAACGTTTCAGGTCTATGACCTTTTGATCAGAATTGGCAAAGCTTCGAAAAGTATTGGGTTTTAAGCAAGTGAAGGGGGGGTGGTGATGGGGAAGAGAACAAAAGTTCTTTTTTGGGCGGCGCAGTGGTTAGCACCGCAGCCTCACAGCTCCAGCGACCCGGGTTCAATTCTGGGTACTGCCTGTGTGGAGTTTGCAAGTTCTCCCTGTGTCTGCGTGGGTTTTCTCCGGGTGCTCCGGTTTCCTCCCACAAGCCAAAAGACTTGCAGGTTGGTTGGTAAATTGGCCATTATAAATTGCCCCGAGTGTAGGTAGGTGGTAGGGAAATATAGAAACAGGTGGGGATGTGGTAGGAATATGGGATTAGTGTAGGATTAGTATAAATGGGTGGTTGATGGTCGGCACAGACTCGGTGGGCCGAAGGGCCTGTTTCAGTGCTGTATCTCTAAAACTAAAAAACTAAAAGGGAAGGTTTGTGATGGGGCAGGAGAGATCATGGGACAATGGCAAAGTGTGTTAATGGTTGTGGTGAACGACAAAGCATCAGTCCAGAAAGAGTGTTAATGGCAGAGTAATGCGCAACAGTGTCCAAAAACAGAACATGAAAAACCGGCAGCTGGTTAAAACATAAAATAAAATTTAAAAAAAAAAAAAGACCAGTCATGCTGTGAAATTGTTGAACTCGATGTTGAGTCTGTAAGGCTGTATAATGCCGAATCGAAAGATGAGATGCTACTCCTCGAGCTTGCATTGATGTTCACTAGAACACTGCTATGACTCGATGACTGCAGCAGGCCAAGGGCAGAAATGTGGGCATGAGAGCAGGGTGACGAGTTGAAATGGCAAGCAACTGGAATTTCTGGTTCATGCTTTCAAACTGAGTGGTGGTGTTCCCCAAAGTGGTCACCCAATCTACATTTGGTCTCCCCAGTGTAAAATTGACTGCATTGTGAATGGAAAATACAGTATACTAAATTGAAAGAAGTACAAGTAAGTCAGTGCTTCCCCTGGAAGGACTATTTGGGACCTTTGATGGTGGGAAGAGAGGAGGTAAAAAGGTGCCGGGATGATGGAGTGGACCAGGGTGTCGCGGAGGGAACGATCCCTTTGGAATGCTGAGGGGAGGATGTGTTTGGTAACATAGTGCTGGAGCTGGCTGAAATGGTGGAGGATGATCCTTTGAATGTGGAGGCTGGTGGGGTGAAAAGTGAGGACAAGGGGAACCCTGTTGCGGTTCTGGGAGGGAGGGGAAGGGGTGAGAACAGAAGTGAGGGGAAATGGGTGGACACGGTTGAGGACCCTGTCAACCACAGTGTGGGGGGGTGGGGGGGGGGAGTCCTCGGTTGAGGGAAAAGGAGGACATGTCAGAAGCGTTGCTGTGGAAAGCTGCATCATCGGAGCAGATGTGTCAGTGGAGAAACTGGGAGAATGAGATGGAGTCCTTACAGGAAACCGGGTATGAGGAAGTGTAGTCAAGGTAGCCATGGCAGTTAGTGGGCTTATAATGAATATTAGTGGACAGCTTATACCCAGAGATGTCGAGGAAGGGACGTGTCGGAGATAGACCATGTAAAGGAGAGAGAAAGGTGGAAATTGGAAGCAAAGTTGAAGTTTTCCAGGTCGGCGCAATAGCCGTCAATGTACCAGAAAAAGAGATGAGGGAAGGGGCCTGAGTGCTGAGGACTGGAACAAGGAATGTTTGGCATATCTGACTAAAAGACAGGTACTCTCCCTTTGGATACAAAAGTCTGATGACCTTCAGGGATGTTGTTAAATTTTCCTGCACCCATAGCAGTATGTTTCCTGGGTCTTACTGTTGTTGCAGTTAAAGTCACAGTCTGCTCTGCTGTGCATTCCATCAGGGTCCCTTCTCCTGCACTTGTCTGGTGTCCCTGATTAATCCTACAGGTTTTCCCCATAGTTTCCAGCAGAATCACAACAATACAGTGCAGAAGAGGCCCTTTGGCCCATCTAGTCTGCACCGATGCATGAAAGACACCTGACCTGTCAACCTAATCCCATTTGCCAGCACTTGGCCCATAGCCTTGAATGTTATGACGTGCCAAGTGCTCATCCAGGTACTTTTTAAAGGATGTGAGGCAACCCGCCTCTACCACCCTCCCAGGCAGGGCATTCCAGACAGTCGCCACCCTCTGGGTAAAAAAAGTTCTTCCTCAAATCCCCCTTAAACCTCCTGCCCCTCACCTTAAACTTGTGTCCCCTCGTAACTGACCCTTCAACTAATGGGAACAGCTGCTCCCTATCCACCCTGTTTATGCCCCTCAATCTTGAATACCTCGATCAGGTCACCCCTCAGTCTTCTCTGCTCCAGCGAAAACAACCTAAGCCGATCCAACCTCTCTTCATAGCTTAAGTGTTCCATCCCAGGCAACATCCTGGTGAATCACCTCTGCACCCCCTCCAATGCAATCACATCCTTCCTATAATGTGGCGACCAGAATTGCACACAGTACTCCAGCTGTGGCCTGACCAAAGTTCTGTACAACTCCAACATGACCTCCCTGCTTTTGTAATCCATGCCTCGATTGATAAAGGAAAGTGTCCCATATGCCTTTTTCACCACCCTATTAACCTGCCCTTCTGCCTTCAGAGATCTATGGACAAACACGCCAAGGTCCCTTTGTTCCTCGGAACTTCCCAGTGTCAGGCCATTCTTTGAATACTTTCGCGTCACATTACTCCTTCCAAAGTGTATCACCTCACACTTTTCGGCGTTAAATTCCATCTGCCACTTTTCTGCCCATTTGCCCATCCTGTCTATATCTTCCTGTAACCCAAGACACTTAACCTCACTGTTAACCACTCGGCCAATGTTTGTCATCTGCGAACTGACTGATCCTACGCCCCACAGAGGCATCTATGTCATTTATATAAATGACAAACAATAGGAGACCTAGCACAGATCCCTGTGTTACGCCACTAGACATTGGCTTCCAGTCACTAAAACAGCCGTCTGTCATCATTGTCTCCTACAGCTAAGCCAATTTTGAATCCACCTTATCAAGTTACCCTGTATCCCATGTGCATTTGCTTTCTTGATAAGTCTCCCATGTGGGACCTTGTCACAGACTTTGCTGAAATCCATGTAAACTACATAAAGTGGACACCCTCATCTACACACCTGGGCACATGCTCAAAAAAGTTGAATCAAATATGTTAGGCATGACCTCCCTCTGACAAAGTCATGCTGACTATTCATAGAACATGGAACAGTACAGCACAGTACAGGCCCTTCGGCCCACGATGTTGTGCCGAACCTTTAACCTACTGAGTTCAAACTAACTACCTACCCTTCATTCTACTATCATCCATGTACCTATCCAAGAGTCGCTTAAATGCCCCTAATGTATCTGCTTCTACTACCACTGCTGGCAGCGCATTCCACGCACCCACCACTCTCTGTGTAAAGAACCTACCTCTGACATCTCCCCGAAACCTTCCTCCAATCACCTTAAAATTATGCCCCCTGGTGATAGCCCTTTCCACCCTGGGAAAAAGTCTCTGGCTATCCACTCTATCTATGCCTCTCATCATCTTGTATCCCTCTATCAAGTCACCTCTCATCCTTCTTCGTTCCAATGAGAAAAGCCCTAGCTCCCTCAATCTTTCTTCGTACGACATGCCCTCCAGTCCAGGCAGCATCCTGGTAAATCTTCTCTGCACCCTCTCTAAAGCTTCCACATCCTTCCTATAATGAAGCGACCATAACTGAACACAATATTCCAAGTGTGGTCGAACCAGGGCCTTACAGAGCTGCAGCATAACCTCGTGGCTCTCAAACTCAATCCCCCTGTTAATGAAAGCTAACACACCATACGCCTTCTTAACAACCCTATCAACTTGGGTGGCAACTTTGAGCGATCTATGGACATGGACCCCAAGATCCCTCCACACTACCAAGAATCCTGTCTTTAAGCCTGTCTTCTGCATTCAAATTCGACCTTCCAAAATGAATCACTTCACACTTTTCCAGGTTGAACTCCATCTGCCACTTCTCAGCCCAGCTCTGCATCCTGTCAATGTCCCGTTGCAACCTACAACAGCCTTCCACACTATCCACAACTCCAGCAACCTTCGTGTCATCGGCAAACTTGCTAACCCAGCCTTAAACTAATGTGGCAGGGGGATGGGAACCAAATGAGGTCAGTGGAGAGTAAGGAGGTAGTAACTAAAGCCTGTAAGGCACTAGATAATGAAGTCAGCGTGACTAAGGGAAAGAGTAGGCAGGGAGCAGATGATGAACGCAAAGGGACTGGTGGTCTGAGGTGTATTTGTTTTAATGCAAGAAGTGTAGTAGGTAAGGCAGATGAACTTAGGGCTTGGATTAGTACCTGGGAGTATGATGTTATTGCTATTACTGAGACTTGGTTGAGGGAAGGGCATGATTGGCAACTAAATATCCCAGGATACCGATGCTTCAGGCGGGATAGAGAGGGAGGTAAAAGGGGTGGAGGAGTTGCATTACTGGTCAAAGAGGATATCACAGCTGTGCTGAAGGAAGGCACTATGGAGGACTCGAGCAGTGAGGCAATATGGGCAGAACTCAGAAATAGGAAGGGTGCGGTAACAATGTTGGGGCTGTAATACAGGCCTCCCAACAGCGAGCGTGAGATAGAGGTACAAATATGTAAACAGATTATGGAAAGATGTAGGAGCAACAGGGTGGTGGTGATAGGAGATTTTAATTTTCCCAACATTGACTGGGATTCACTTAGTGTTAGAGGTCTAGATGGAGCAGAATTTGTAAGGAGCATCCAGGAGGGTTTTCTCGAGCAGTATGTAAATAGTCCAACTCGGGAAGGGGCCATACTGGACCTGGTGTTGGGGAATGAGCTGGGCCAGGTGGTTGACTTTTCAGTCGGGGACTACTTTGGGAATAGTGATCACAATTCCGTAAGTTTTAGAATACTCATGGACAAAGACGAGAGTGGTCCTAAAGGAAGAGTGCTAAATTGGGGGAAGGCCAACTTTACCAAAATTCGGCAGGAGCTGGGGAATGTAGATTGGGAGCAGCTGTTTGAAGGTAAATCCACCTTTGATATGTGAGAGGCTTTCAAAGAGAGGTTGATTAGCGTGCAGGAGAGACATTTTCCTGTGAAAATGAGGGATAGAAATGGCAAGATTAGGGAACCATGGATGACAGGTGAAATTGTGAGACTAGTTAAGAGGAAAAAGGAAGCATACATAAGGTCTAGGCGGCTGAAGAAAGACGAAGCTTTGAAAGAATATCGGGAATGTAGGCGCAATCTGAAACGAGGAATTAAGAGGGCTAAAAGGGGTCATGAAATATCTTTAGCAAACAGGGTGAAGGAAAATCCCAAAGCCTTTTATTCATATATAAGGAGCAAGAGGGTAACCAGAGAAAGGATTGGCCCACTCCAGGACAAAGGAGGAAAGTTATGCGTGGAGTCAGAGAAAATGGGTGAGATTCTAAACGAGTACTTTGCATCGGTATTCACCGAGGAGAGGGACATGACGGATGTTGAGGTTATGGACAGATGTTTGGTTACTCTAGGTCAAGTCGGCATAAGGAGGGAGGAAGTGTTGGGTATTCTAAAAGGCATTAAGGTGGACAAGTCCCCAGGTCCGGATGGGATCTATCCCAGGTTACTGTGGGAAGCGAGAGAGGAAATAGTTGGGGCCTTAACAGATATCTTTGCAACATCCTTAAACACGGGTGAGGTCCCGGAGGACTGGAGAATTGCTAATGTTGTCCCCTTGTTTAAGAAGGGTAGCAGGGATAATCCAGGTAATTATAGACCGGTGAGCCTGACGTCAGTGGTAGGGAAGCTGCTGGAGAAGATACTGAGGGATAGGATCTATTCCCATTTGGAAGAAAATGGGCTTATCAGTGATAGGCAACATGGTTTTGTGCAGGGAAGGTCATGTCTTACCAACTTAATAGACTTCTTTGAGGAAGTGACAAAGTTGATTGATGAGGGAAGGGCTGTAGATGTCGCATACATGGACTTCAGTAAGGCGTTTGATAAGGTTCCCCATGGTAGGCTGATGGAGAAAGTGAAGGCGCATGGGGTCCAAGGTGTACTAGCTAGATGGATAAAGAACTGGCTGGGCAACAGGAGACAGAGTAGCAGTGGAAGGGAGTTTCTCAAAATAGAGACGTGTGACCAGTGGTGTTCCACAGGGATCCGTGCTGGGACCACTGTTTGTGATATACATAAATGATTTGGAGGAAAGTATAGGTGGTCTGATTAGCAGGTTTGCAGACGACACTAAGATTGGTGGAGTAGCAGATAGTGAAGGGGACTGTCAGAGAATACAGCAGAATATAGATCGTCTGGAGAGTTGGGCAGAGAAATGCCAGATGGAGTTCAATCAGGGCAAATGCGAGGTGATGCATTTTGGAAGATCCAATTCAAGAGTGAACTATACAGTAAATGGGAAAAGTCCTGGGGAAAATTGATGTACAGAGAGATTTGGGTGTTCAGGTCCATTGTTCCCTGAAGGTGGCAACGCAGGTCAATAGAGTGGTCAAGAAGGCATACGGCATGCTTTCCTTCATCGGACGGGGTATTGAGTTCAAGAGATGGCAGGTCATGTTATAGTTGTATAGGACTTTGGTTCGGCCACATTTGGAATACTGTGCAGTTCTGGTCGCCACATTACCAAAAGGATGTAGATGCTTTGGAGAGGGTGCAGAGGAGGTTCACCAGGATGTTGCCTGGTATGGAGGGCGCGAGCTATGAAGAGAGGTTGAGTAGATTCGGATTATTTTCATTAGAAAGATGGAGGTTGAGGGGGGACCTGATTGAGGTGTACAAAATCATGAGAGGTATAGACAGAGTGGATAGCAAGAAGCTTTTTCCCCAGAGTGGGGGATTCAATTACAAGGGGACACGAGTTCAAAGTGAAAGGGGAAAAGTTTAGGGGGGATATGCGTGGAAAGTTCTTTACGCAGAGGGTGGTGGGTGCCTGGAACGCATTGCCAGTGGAGGTGGTAGACGCGGGCACGATAGCGTCTTTTAAGATGTATCTAGACAGATACATGAATGGGCAGGAAGCAAAGAGATACAGACACTTAGAAAATAGGCGACAGGTTTAGATAGAGGATTTGGATCGGCGTAGGCTTGGAGGGCCGAAGGGCATGTTCCTGTGCTGTAATTTTCTTTGTTCTTTGTTCCACTTTCTCATCCAAGTCATTTATAAAAATCACAAAGAGCAGAGGTCCCAGAACAGATCTCTGCGGAACACCACTGGTCACCGAGCTCCATGCTGAATACTTTCCATCTACTACCACCCTCTGTCTTGTACGGGCCAGCCAACTTTCCCTGTATCCCATGCCTCCTCACTTTCTGAATGAGCCTACCATGGGGAACCTTATCAAACGCCTTGCTGTATACACCACATCCACTGCTCTTCCTTCATCAATGTGTTTTGTCACATCTTCAAAGAATTCAATAAGGCTTGTGAGGCATGACCTGCCCCTCACAAAGCCATGCTGACTGTCTCTAATCAAACCATGCTTTTCCAAATAATCATCAATCCTGTCTCTCAGAATCCTCTCCAATAATTTGCCCACTACCGACGTAAGACTGACTGGTCTATAATTCCCAGGGTTATCCCTATTCTCTTTCTTGAACAAGGGAATAACATTTGCCACCCTCCAATCATCCGGTACTACTCCAGTGGACAGTGAGCATGCAAAGATCATCGTCAAAGGCGCGACAATCTCTTCCCTCGCTTCCCGTAATATCCTTGGGTATATCCAAGGTTTTGTGAAGGGTAGGTCGTGCCTCTCAAACCTTATTGAGTTTTTTGAGAAGGTGACCAAACAGGTGGATGAGGGTAAAGCTGTGGATGTGGTGTATATGGATTTCAGTAAGGCGTTTGATGAGGTTCCCCACGGTAGGCTATTGTAGAAAATACGGAAGTATGGGATTGAAGGTTATTTAGTGCTTTGGATCAGAAATTGGCTAGCTGAAAGAAGACAGAGGGTGGTGGTTGATGGCAAATGTTCATCCTGGAGTTTAGTTACTAGTGGTGTACCGCAAGGATCTGTTTTGGGGCCACTGCTGTTTGTCATTTTTATAAATGACCTGGATGAGGGTGTAGAAGGGTGGGTTAGTAAATTTGCAGATGACACGAAGGTCGGCGGAGTTGTGGATAGTGCCGAAGGATGTTGTAGGTTACAGAGGGACATGGAGTTTAATGCGGAGAAGTGTGAGGTGATTCACTTTGGAAGGAGTAACAGGAATGCAGAGTACTGGGCTAATGGGAAGATTCTTGGTAGTGTAGATGAGCAGAGAGATCTTGGTGTCCAGGTACATAAATCCCTGAAAGTTGCCACCCAGGTTAATAGGGCTGTTAAGAAGGCATATGGTGTGTTAGCTTTTATTAGTAGGGGGATCGAGTTTCGGAGCCATGAGGTCATGCTGCAGCTGTACAAAATTCTGGTGCGGCCGCACCTGGAGTATTGCGTGCAGTTCTGGTCACCGCATTATAGGAAGGATGTGGAAGCTTTGGAAAGGGTGCAGAGGAGATTTACTAGGATGTTGCCTGGTATGGAGGGAAGGTCTTACGAGGAAAGGCTGAGGGACTTGAGGTTGTTTTCGTTGGAGAGAAGGAGGAGGAGAGGTGACTTAATAGAGACATATAAGATAATCAGAGGGTTAGATAGGGTGGATAGTGAGAGTCTTTTTCCTCGGATGGTGATGGCAAACACGAGGGGACACAGCTTTAAGTTGAGGGGTGATAGATATGGGACAGATGTCAGAGGTAGTTTCTTTACTCAGAGTAGTAGGGGTGTGGAACGCCCTGCCTGCAACAGCAGTAGACTCGCCAACTTTAAGGGCATTTAAGTGGTCATTGGACAGACATATGGATGAAAATGGAATAGTGTAGGTCAGATGGTTTCACAGGTCGGCGCAACATCGAGGGCCGAAGGGCCTGTACTGCGCTGTAATGTTCTGATCTAATCTAATCCCGTCTGGCCCCGGGGACTTATCTGTCCTCATATCATTCAAAATTTCCAGCACATCCTCCCTCTTAACCTCAACCTGTTCGAGCATATCAGCCTGTTCCACGCTGTCCTCACAAACGACCAGGTCTCTCTCACTCGTGAATACTGAAGCAAAGTATTCATTTAGGACCTCCCCTACTTCCTCCGACTCCAGGCACAAGTTCCCTCCACTATCCCTGATTGGCCCTACCCTCACTCTGGCCATCCTCTTGTTCCTCACATAAGTGTAGAACGCCTTGGGAATTTCCTTAATTCTACCCGCCAAGACTTTTTCATGTCCCCTTCTAGCTCTCCTAAGTCCATTCTTCAGTTCCTTCCTGGCTACCTTGTAACCCTCTAGAGCCCTGTCTGTTCCTTGCTTCCTCAACCTTAAGTAAGCTTCCTTCTTCCTCTTGACTAGCTGTTCCACATCTCTTGTCATCCAAGGTTCCTTCACCCTACCATCCCTTCCTTGCCTCATCGGGACAATCCTATCCAGCAGTCGCAGCAAGTGCTCCCTCAACAACCTCCACATTTCTGTCGTTCATTTCCCTCAGAATATCTGTTCCCAATTAATGCTCCCCAGTTCCTGCCTAATAGCATTGTAATTTCCCCTCCCCCAATTAAATATTTTCCCATCCCGTCTGCTCCTGTCCCTCTCCATGACTATAGTAAAGGTCAGGGAGTTGTGATCACTATCATCGAAATGATCTGCCACCTGGTTTTTTTTTTTATTAGAACATTACAGCGCAGTGCAGGCCCTTCGGCCCTCGATGTTGCGCTGACCTGTGAAACCATCTGACCTACACTATTCCATTTTCATCCATATGTCTATCCAATGACCACTTAAATACCCTTAAAGTTGGCGAGTCTACTACTGTTGCAGGCAGGGCGTTTCGTGCCCCTACTACTGAGTAAAGAAACTACCTCTAACACCTGTCCTCAACTCACCCCTCAACTTAAAGCTGTGTCCCCTCGTGTTTGCCATCACCATCCGAGGAAAAAGACTCTCACTATCCACCCTATCTGACCCTCTGATTATCTTATATGTCTCTATTAAGTCACCTCTCCTCCTCCTTCTCTCCAACGAAAACAACCTCAAGTCCCTCAGCCTTTCCTCGTAAGACCTTCCCCCCCCATACCAGGCAACATCCTAGTAAATCTCCTCTGCACCCTTTCCTACAGTGAACAAGGTTTAAGAATACTGGGCCCCAACGAAAAGCAAGACCATATCTTCAATCAAGGATTCTACAGTGAGCTTGAAGCACAGTAACAAAAAACCCTCCTCGGAGATTGCCTCAAACTTTCCCACTTTAATTTTTCTTCTCTTTTCTGTCTCTATTTGCATGCGTGTATCCCATCTGCATGCTAGCATGGGCACGGAGTGTATCCGTAGGCGTCAACCAAATTAAAGTTTAATAAAATTTCAATCTTTCTTCTTTAAACTAAGAAAACCTGTATTGTGTGTGTGTGCGTGCTTTATTTTGCCTTCCAACTGGAAAGCAGTGAACAAGGATTCACCAAGGGGGAGCTTAAAAAAAAAAAAAAACCTGTTAAAAATAAAACCCTGTTACAGTAAGATCAGGTGAAGGCTGAAAGGGAGTCCTAGACCTCTTTTTCTCACCTGGTCGTAACACGATCAATTTGGTTTCCCACTTCCAATTCCTTATTTGTCTTTAGGATATGACCCCGGATGATAGCCCCCAAATTTCTGTTATGGCCAGGTGAGGAGGTGTTCTCAGGCTCTCCTTTCACCCCTTCTCTCATTTGACTGCAACTGGGTTAATCCTTAACACCATGGTTGAGCTTAGTGAGCGTTTGCTCCTGGTCCTCTAACATGATTGCAAAAGAACCAATCAGACAGGTTTTCTTGAGTTTAAATAAGAAAGGTAAGTTTATTACACTTAACACTCTAACCTGATTTAAAATACTAAAAATGTGCCACACAAGAGTCTCTCTCACACAAATAGATTGCAGAGGGAAACCGATTAGGTGGTTGCATTAAAGTCCAGAATAAATGGAATTTAAATACAGTATGGGAGTCCAATAGTCCTCAGCTGAAATTGTAGTCTTGAAGTCTTTGCATGGTGGTTGGCTTGCTTTGCTCAGGGATCCTGAAGGAAGAAGGGTGGTGGTTGATTCTCGTCCCCTGGTTATTGGCTGTCATAGTCTGTGGGCTGTGGGGTGGGGTGGGGGAGGTGGGTGGTGGTTTCCCAGTCGCAGCCAGATCTTCTCTTGATATTTTCTGGGGGGAGATAGATAGAGAGAGAGTGAAAGCCTGCTTCACTGTCTTTTCAGTTACTGCCCCTACTGTCTGTGACAAAGCTTACAGTTTCTTCAGAGCTGCATGGGCAGTCACATGGCTTGGTCAAACCCCTTTTGTTTTTCTGAGATTCAGTCACATTTGGAGGGCTTTGTCTTTTTCAAAGTCAATGAGTGTAGATGGCCTTGCCGACCGTGTTGATGAAACCATTTTAAATAATTCAATCACTGAGTGCAAGCCATTGTTCTGGCTTTTCATCTCGTTTAATCACCTGTTTCAAATGTAAATTGCAGTGCCATATTGGCTGTCATTTTTTTTAAAAGTTAACTTGTTGGATTTTTCCGTTAAAAGTCTAATTAGATTAGAGATACAGCACTGAAACAGGCCCTTCGGTCCACTGAGTCTGTGCCGAACATCAACCACCCATTTATACTAATCCTACACTAATCCCGTATTCATATTCCTACCAAACATCCCCACCTGTCCCTATATTTCCCTACCACCTACCTATACTAGTGACAATTTATAATGGCCAATTTACCTATCGACCTGCAAGTCTTTTGGCTTGTGGGAGGAAACCGGAGCGCCCGGAGAAAACCCACGCAGACACAGGGAGAACTTGCAAACTCCACACAGGCAGTACCCGGAATCGAACCCGGGTCCCTGGAGCTGTGAGGCTGCGGTGCTAACCACTGCGCCACTGTGCCGCCCTAATGTAAGGTTCCAACTGATGAAATTAATATTTCCCATTTGGCATATAAGGTTTTTCATGATGTTGGCTAAGAACTGTGCTAAGGTCCAGGTGTATAAATAGTGTGAGAGGTATAGGAATGTCTGGGTTTAGAGGATTTAACATATTGGAAAGTGTCCACGGCAGGTGACCTCTTTAGAGGGAGTTATCATCCAGGTGCCTATGTCCAGACCATAGTCAGAACACCCGGAAGCCTTAATGACAGCATAGGATCATTTCCCCAGGAGAAATGTTGCCAGTAATCTGGTTTAGAGGTGACAGGGCAGTTTTCCTTATCGGAACAATTTCCACATTGCTTAAATTTCTCCCACTGATGACTGAAAGAATCCCTGATCGGATTTCCTTCATGCGAAGGAATGCACTTATCACGGAGGTAGAATTAAAAGTGGAATTAGGCTCCAAGCACGGATGAGCCATCCGGTTTTACAGGTGTCTCACTGTTACCTGGGCCCTGAATGACCCGGAGGTTTTAATGAGGCCTAAATTAAGGATCTTCCACTGCTTGTAATAGATTTCAGTTTGTTTTATCAATGGGACTGTAAGGAGGATATCCAGTCTCCATTTGATAGATTCAACCAACCAAACAGTATCTCTAAGTATGGTTTTCTCAGTACGAAGGGAACTAATATTGTAAAGCATTGCATGAGATGTGAGTTTGGCAAGGGCTTTTTCTCTCATAGTATTGAGTCTGAAGTGATTGAGAAAAGAATCTCTATACTGTGATTAGACTGAAGCTTTAAAGGGACATGTGAATAGCTGTCATAAAGCTATTGAGTCTAATGCTCTCATCTGCGGAGAGGAGTTCTTGGATAGTTCAAAGACCAGTGACTATAAGCGATTTCTGGAGCTTAGTAACATCCAAAGTTGTCTTGAGGCTATGATCTTGATCTCTGTTCCATTGATCCAACATGACGGATTCTGCTAGCAGCAGAGAAGACTGTTGGAGTTAGTGAGTATTCATCAATATAGAACGTTTCTTGCGACTTTGGGAAGAGTCACTTGATTTGATGAAGTCCGGAAAAGATTGATTTTTAAAGGTACCACTGCTCGATAAACATCAGATTGGTATATCACTAGAGGAGTATTATCAAACCTTTCCCCAGACGAGGTGTCAGTAGAGAGGTCAAATTTGATAACTTCTGCTTGATTCAGATCGGCAAGGTTCTGTTAGTATAGACCAATGTTTTCTGCAGTTTATTCTTGACTGTCTCCAAGCCTACGTCCTTCCAGCAGGAATAAAGTGAATAAACTGATACCAGAGAATTTTGCTGTGTCTTAGATAGAAGTGTCATTGGGAATGTCATGAAGGTCCCCACCTGCCAAGAATGAGGCATATTAATTGTCGTATGAACATTAATTTTAAACTGTTGCTGGAATGAAGTACGACTTGTTTGAAGAGATCAGCAGTGGCTGGAAAATATCTGCACATTAAGACAGCGCTTGGAGAGACCAGAGAACTGCTCCCTGATCCAATTAACCCAAATAGATTTTGCTCACCAGATATTGAATGTGTAAGAAAGCCAGCGTTGCAGGATTTTTTCTCTCTGCATCTCACTGAAGTCACTTAACCCTCCGAGAAAAGACTCGTACATCGAAACAAGTTTTAAATCTTGCACTGGGTCCCAACAAAACTGCAAGACTTACTGGCAACCAAAAACTCCACATCAAACTCAAAGGACCGTACTTCCGCCTTTCTTTTTTTAAATCTAAGAAAACCTGATTGGTTGATTTCTTGGCCTTATAATTGGAGAGCAGTGAACAAGGATTCACTGAGGGGAGAGGAGCTAAAACACGGTGTTTTTAAAATTAAATCCTGTTAGTTAAACCAAGCAAAGGCCGAGAGGGAATCGCTAGACCCCTTTCTCACCTGGGCGTAACAAGGAACTTGATTATCTTTTATAACAGGTGTGTGTCCCATTGGAAGATAACTTTGTGATGCAACAAAAGCTCCTTCCTCTGTGTTTTCCCTTGTGCCATTGTAATTGACCAATGCTGTAGCAAATGGGTCTGTCACACTTGTTACCACCCATCCACATGTGAGTCAGTTTTAAACCTAGAAAAATTTCTGAGCTCTACACTTCTGCATGAAATTGCATAGTGTGAGCTGTTTCAGTAATGAAACATTTCTAGCATTTCACTGCCTGTGTCCAATAATAAGGAATTGTTTGGTTCCATTGGAATTCCAATCTCTGGACAGGCAATATCCATCGCAGCGGTACTTATCATTTGATGAATTGGAGTCGTCGATGAGCATTTGATCGAACTCATCCATCCGGTTATAACTTAAAGGCATCAGACTAAAATTTTGAGGACAAAAATATTGTTGAACTGTAAAGAAATTGGCCATAAACGGAGTAAAATCATGGGTTTATTATGTTACCAAAGGTGGAATGATGGAGCTGAATTAGAAGGGAAATAAGTCAGAGAGGAATTGATTCTGAACACACGTGATTCTTGGGGTGGTTCACAATGATTCCACATCATTGCGTTATAGGAATATGTCAGTGTTTGTGAAGATGTCGTCATGGGAAAAGCAGTGGTCAGAGATGCAGACGGGAGATATTTTCCAATTCCGTCGGCGTGAGGATAATTTTTCTGCTTATTCTAGTCAATTAAGTAGCAATGCCCCACCTGCTGAAAGTATTGGTTATGTTTTGTCTTTTCACCAGTGTCTCCAGCTGACATCTGGAAAGCTGGGTTTTCTTTTTGAAGGTTGCTCATGGTTGTGTTGAGTCTTGTAATTAGTTCATTTTCCTTTTCAACTGATTAAATTTCAAGAGTCTTGACTAATATTGTGGTGTTGAGCTTGAATTTTGTGCGCTGATTAATAGAGCCATGCGAAGCACAAGAGGTTGAGGTTGAGGCACTGAAATGTTGCCAAAAGGAAGTGGAACCTTTGATAAGGGTCGATGTGTTTTGAGTTGTCGTAGAACGACACTTCCTAGATAGAATTGTGGTAGAATTTGTACTGCTGTCGTGGGAAGGATGGTCTGCAAATGAATCTTCTGTCTCTTGAGATTGGATATAAGCAGCATATTTAACTATAGCCCACAGGGTAGTAAGTAATCCTACAAGTAGAAGGATAAATAAGGCGAAAGTAAAACAGCAACAGTCGAAGGTTAGTCTTGTTATCTGGAGGCCTAGGTTTTTCCTCTTTCAGGTCTTGCCAGAGGCTTGGGAACTTTTCTCCTCTCGTGGAGAGTTTTCTCCATTATTCTGACTTGTTTGTCTTGACATGTCGATTTATGATTTCTTTTTTCTTTTATTTAGAGATACAGCACTGAAACAGGCCCTTCGGCCCACCGAGTCCGTGCTGACCAACAACCACCCATTTATACTAACCCTACAGTAATACCATATTCCCTACCACCTACCTACACTAGGGGCAATTTACAACAGCCAATTTACCTATCACCTGCAAGTATTTGGCGATGGGAGGAAACCGGAGCACCCGGGGAAAACCCACGCAGTCACAGGGAGAACTTGCAAACTCCGCACAGGCAGTACCCAGAATTGAACCCGGGTCCCTGGAGCTGTGAGGCTGCAGTGCTAACCACTGCGCCACTGTGAAATTCTTGTGAAATGAATTTCCGTGGCATTGCCAAGTACTCTGTTGAAGAGGAGGAGTTGTCAGTAGTTTAATCACTTTTGCTTCCCGTTTTGTGTTCCAAGCTGCAACCCGGAAGACCGTGTCCAACGGAACCTTGTACTGTTCTTCCATTCTTTCATTCCTCAGGACACCTCAGATTGCTGGGACCTTGACAGAAATCTTTGCATCCTCATTGGCTACAGGTGAGGTCCCAGAGGACTGGGGAATAGCCAATGTTGTTCCTTTGTTTAAGAAGGGTAGCAAGGATAATCAAGGAAATTATAGGCCGGTGAGCCTTACGTCAGTGGTAGGGAAAATATTAGAGAGGATTCTTCGGGACAGGATTTACTCCCATTTGAAAACGAGCAAACTTATTAGAGAGGCAGCATGGTTTTGTGAAGGGGAGGTCGTGTCTCACTAATTTGATTGAGTTTTTTTGAGGAAGTGACAAAGATGATTGATGAAGGAAGGGCAGTGGATGTTGTCTATATGGACTTCAGTAAAGCCTTTGACAAGGCCCCTCATGGCAGACTGATACAAAAGCTGAAGTCACATGGGATCAGAGGTGAGCTGGCAAGACGGATACAGAACTGGCTCTGTCATAGAAGACAGAGGGTAGCAGTGGAAGGGTGCTTTTCTGAGGGATGTGACTAGTGGTGTTCCGCAGGGATCAGTGTTGGGACCTTTGCTTTTTGTAGTATATATAAATGATTTGGAGGAAAATGTAGCTGGTCTGATTAGTAAGTTTGCGGACGACACAAAGGTTGGTGGAGTTGCGGATAGTGATGAGGATTGTCAGAGGATACAGCAGGATATAGATCGGTTGGAGACTTGGGCGGAGAAATGGCAGATGGAGTTTAATCCGGACAAATGTGACGTAATGCATTTTGGAAGATCTTATGCAGGTGGGAAGTATACAGTAAATGGCAGAACCCTGAGGAGTATTGACAGGCAGAGAGATCTGGGCGCACAGGTCCACAGGTCACTGAAAGTGGCAACGCAAGTGGATAAGGTAGTCAAGAAGGCATACAGCATGCTTGCCTTCATCGGTAGGGGTATAGAGTATAAAAATTGGCAAGTCATACTGCAGCTGTACAGAACCTTAGTTAGGCCACACTTAGAATATTGTGTGCAATTCTGGTCGCCACACTACCAGAAGGACGTGGAGGCTTTGGAGAGGGTACAGAAGAGGTTTACCAGGATGTTGCCTGGTCTGGAGGGCATTAGCTATGAGGAGAGGTTGGATAAAGTCGGATTGTTTTCACTGGAACGACGGAGGTGGAGGGGTGACATGATGGAGGTTTACAAAGTTATGAGCGGCATGGACAGAGTGGATAGTCAGAAGCTTTTTCCCAGGGTGGAAGAGTCAGTTACTAGGGGACATAGGTTTAAGGTGAGAGGGGAAAAGTTTAGAGGGGATGTACGAGGCAAGTTCTTTACACAGAGGGTAGTGAGTGCCTGGAACTTGCTGCCAGGGGAGGTGGTGGAAGCAGGTACGATAGCGACGTTTAAGAGGCATCTTGACAAATACATGAATAGGATGGGAATAGAGGGATACGGTCCCTGGAAGTACCGAAGTTTTAGTTTAGGCAGGCATCAAGATTGGCGCGGGCTTGGAGGGCCGAATGGCCTGTTCCTGTGCTGTACTGTTCTTTGTTCTTTGTGTACAAAGACATTGTTTAGAGTAATACAGAATCAATTTCTAACTTTTATTGAGGGAATGTTTGATGGGACAGGGTAGAGGGAGGTTTACTCTGTATCTAACCCATTTTATTCCTCTTTTAAGGAAGCCTTTATACCCCAGGCCCTTTTTTTGTTGTCAAGGGGGAGGGGCCTTTATTTCTCAGGCCCCCTTTATATACATTTTATATAAAGTTTTATAGTGTTTTGCTAGTACAGAACTTGAGTATTGCTGAAAATAGAGACATGACCTTGCACTCATCAAGAAAATTTACAAGAATACCAATGTAAGGGAAAATAACTTTATATTGTATGAGAAGAAAATGCTGATTGGCAGGTGAACTCAAGTAGAGGCATGGCCATGGAGAATGTACCAGTTTACGGTGACTGACAGTTAACTGCCAAGCATTTTTTTGAAATTTAAACCAGGCAGCTTGACTGTGGTCAAGGCATTGTCCTGAGGAATGAACCAGCGAATGGCTGTCACTTATTTTGTTTAGTTGAAACAGGTACAATGTTTGCAGACAGAAAGAACAAGTACAAAGAACAGGGCCCTGTGTATTAACATATGTAGCTTCCAGTACGTGCAAATGCGCCACACTGCGAGCCCTGCTGACAATCTTAAATTGGTTGTCAGCATAATTCTTAGCACATTATGAATTATCTAGCAAATGTCGTCCAATCGTGGGATCATATCTAATGTTGGGCACTGTTTTGAGTTTTGCAAGCACGGATTGGTTGGGTACGACCTGTACCTTGCCCGTTGTGAATAGTGGAAGGAGCATGTTTGATACAATCTGCCTGTCTTTGAGACGTACAGCCTATATACCTAGCATCACACTGCCATTGAAATTCATATATCACATTACTCATTTGTGTGATAGGACATTTTTTTGGCTCAATGGCAGCATCTTGTTCGTGGCTAATACCGGACATGTTGCTGTTGCATAGTAGCAGCGTGAAACAGCGGGCTTTACCTGTTGCTCAAATTTTTGGTATACATTACCCTTCCAGGTAGACTAGGCACTTTTCAGGGCTGAAAATGACAGCTTTGGGTGTAACTATACAGCGAGAAATGATCTGATCAAGGTAGCTATTGTCAGGCAGGATGTTTTGGATTCACCCTATTTCAGCATCAGGCTTGCCTGGTGAGCAAATGGCTTGGGTCCTATTCACGAGGTTGCCAATAAGGCTAATTTTATAGTCCATGGAGCTGTAAGAATCCCAACACATGTATTGACCAGTGAAGGAAGGTTTGCGGTAGACCGTGGTAGAGAACCCCTTAGAAGATTTCTCAACTAATACATCAAGGAAAGAGAGCTCCTTTGACTGCTCCATTTCAAAAGTAAATTTGAGCGCACAATGGAGCCCGTTAACACGTGAAAAGAAATTATTGCATGCAGCTGCGGACTCAAATATAGCAAATCAGAATCAGAAATACGCAAGAGTAGGGCGTTAGGTGTCAAATTTATAAATAACTTTAATTGAAGTAACTTGAAATTATTTTATTGAAAGCAGATCAATAAAGCAAAAACTCAAAATGCCATCTTCGGCATCTATGTTGCATTCCAGCCTACGTAATGCCCATCGGTCGCGGAAGGCCTCAAGTGAACCAGCAGACACTGCATGCTCCTTCTCCAGGGGCACACTGGCAGGAGCATCACCTTGGAAGAGGGGCAGGCAATCGGGGAGGATTTCTCCCAATTGATCCTTGCAGAGGACGAGGTAGAAATGGTCTGCCGGCACTCGCGCATCCTCCGAAACTGAACAGGATCTGTGACCATGATGAGCACGTCATCAGTGTAAGCCGAGAGGATGACCTGCATGCCCGGCCCACGCAGAGTCAAATCTGCCAACTTCCTGTGAAACAGGCACAGGATTGGCTCCATGCAGATGGTATATAATTGGCCGGACATGGGGTGTTGTTCAAAGTGAAGGGGCGCCATCAAGGACCCCCTAACTTTGACCAGACACTACGCGGTGCATAAAAGTCGGGCCCGGGCCACAAAATGTTTCTTAAGTTCGAACGGGTGCAGGGTCCCAAAAAGATATTTGTGATCGATCCTGTCGAATGCCGCCTTCTGATTGAGGGAGAGAAAAGCAACTGGCAGACCAGTACTCTGGGAAAGATCGATCCAGGATCAGGTGGATGTTGGCTTGAATGGACTGGCCTGGGACCATGTAGGGCTGGTCGGGGAGGATTATGTGGGCCAGTATGGAGCCCTGGCGGGCAGACATCACCCGGGCAAAGATCTTATCCATGCTGAGGAGAGAGACCGGACGCCAGTTCTTAAGCGGAGACCGCCCTTCTTCAGCAGCAGGACGATGACCGCCCTGCGCCACGAGAGTCGCATCTCGCCAGTCGCCAGGCTTTTTCCCCAGGACCTGCACGTAATTTCCCTCCAGGACATCCAGAACGTCCCGAGAAACTCCATGGTCAGTGGGTCCAGCCCTGGGGATTTACCCCTAGAGAGCTGGTGGAGGGTGCTGGTCAGCTCTACCAATGTGAGCAGAGCCTCCAATCCTTCGGTGCCCTCCGGGCTGGTCTTCAACAGGTCCTCTGACAAAACCCTGCGAGCATCCTCTCTGGACGGATCCAGAGAGAACGACACGCCATGATAGGTACGACCAAGAAGCTCCATGACGGAGGATCGGTCATCGGCCAGCAACTCAACTCAACGTAAGTTGCTTACGGACCCCCCGCCATTTTTCCAGCAAGTAGAAGGGTGAGACACAGTCCAAATCTTCCAGGGTCTGGATCCACACCCTTGCGTATGTGCCTTGGGACCCTACGAGCTGCAGGTCCCTGAGTGCGTAACTCTTCTCTTAGTATGCCTGTTACAGGGTTGGGTTCGCAATGGCCTGACCGAGACGGGACTCCAATTCGAGCACCTCCCTCTCTAGGCGCCCGATCTCAACTTCCCACCTGTTGGTCGACTCCTTTGCGTACTCCTGACAGGAAGCACGCATGTGAGTCATGCCCACATTCCACCATAGCCTCAAGGAGGGGTAGCCTGTCGGCTTCCTTTTCCGGTCGGCCCAAAATCGATGGAACAAGTCCTGGAATCGCTCGTCTTCCAACAGCCAGTTAAAGTGCCAGTATGCAGACCCCACCTGCATCCGGAGCGGAGTGAGCTCCACCCGCAGCAGGTGGTGGTGGTCAGAGAACAGTGCCAACTGCATGGAGGCCACTGAGAAGCAGGAGTCACACATCTGTGAAATGTGGAGGCGGTTGATTTAGGACCCTCCTCCTCCAGACCTCCAGGTTAAGGCACTGGAGTCAGAATGGAGATTCCGCCAGACGGCCACCAAGTTGAGGGAGCGGATCAGTTCCTTAACTACTCCACTGATGCGTAACCGCGCTGGGAACCACGCGATCCCTTGCCTCGAGGGTACATATAAAATGCCCTCCGAGGATGATGCACTCGCCGCTATCGATGGAGCTCAAGAGAGCGGACACTTCTTCAAAGAAGCGCGCTTGCAACACGCTTGGCCTGGGTGCGTACACATTCAAAGTGGAACAGCACGCTACCCAGGCGAAGGGCGAGGTGGAGCAAGCGGCCCGGCACTAGCTGCTCGACCCCCCCCACCCCCAAGATCTCCGGCCAAAAAGTCGGGGCCTACAAGATAGCCACCCCACTAGAAATAGGGTTGAGGTGACTCATGTAGACCCCCACCCTGCCAGGAGCCAGGTGGCTTCATCTCCCGGAATGGTGTGGGTTTCCTGCAGAAAGCTCACGCATGCCTCCGCTGAGGACAGAGAGATTGTGAAACCTGTGGAGAGACCCCTTGCTGCCATTGATGTTGAGGTTGGCTTTGGTTATGTGCCAAGTATTTGAAACACGTCACCAACACCTTTTTACTTTGAGGAGGGAGCGGAAGTGCACCTCGTCTTCCACTTCCTCAGCAACCCAGAGGAATTTATTGAAATGGCGCCTCACCAGCAGTTTCCGTTCCGCGCCCTTGAACCCTTCTTGCGGGCATCACAGACAGATCGGATGATCCACCTCAAATTCGACCACCAGTCAACGGCCAGCTGTACTTTTTGTACCAAGCCCTGCAGGTTGCAAGGAAGTTCTGGAATTCTGCAATGGGGATGAGAGGAGACTCTCTATGCATGTGGGAGGATTCAAGATCTTTCTGCACGGCCCACACAATGTCCCCATCCTCCGGGTCGTCGCCACCAGCGGCCAACACACCCACCACGCACTGTTGCGCAGACATCCTGGTCCCGCCACCGTCACGACCTCACCTGCAGGATAAATGGCAGAGGAGTCCTTTCTGGGTTCTTCTATGGAACTTGAGCCGATGGGCACCAGCGGTTCAGGATACCCCATCTCCGTCCCCAGGCTAGTGAGCAGCCCAAGGGAGGCGGTCGTCCTGGACTCCTGAAATCCAGCTGGGACTGGAGGCTGAGAGTGGAAGCCATCTCCCGCTTTGCTAGTGCCCACGTGTCCAGCAAATCGGCCCCTGTGGCGGGTGCATCCTGGGTGGCTGTGTAACAGGTGGCTGGGAGGGTTGACCCTCACAGACCTTGCCCCCAACCAGGACACCCAACCCAGTGGCAGATGGGAGTATTTCCTCCAGTGAGTCCATGGGTCCCCCTCCTTGGGAGTTGCCAAATTTACATGGGCATCTCTTTTTTTTTTTTGCCTCTCTGTTCTGAGGAATAGAGGGTTCCCACCTAGGGCTCGAGGCCCTGATGCTGCTGGTGGCAGTGGGAACCTGAGGACCCGCACCAGGAGATGGACTTAGTACGTCAGGTTCCTCTTCAGAGGAGGTATGTCTCTTCCTGTTGTTACAGGAGGGGCACTGAGACTCTGAGACCTCCATGGCTTTAGCTGTCTCTGTCCCAACCCCCGCACCCTCTTTCAGCCCAAGCTCAGCCTGGGGGCAGATAGGATCCCCGGGATCAGGCTCTGGGATGAGCTCAGGCCCAGGTTGTTCCTCTCTGTCCAGGGGATGCACTTCTGTTTCGACTTGTGCCATCCTTCCACTTGGATGGACCCTCCCCTCCCTGCTGGAGGCCATGAAAAACCCTTGGAACCGACTGTGCGGTGTTTGTTGCAGGCGTAGGGGGAGGTGCAGCGAACACCGAACAGGGCTGGGGTGATCCCCGACCTCACTTCCCCCAGATGGTGCAGGTCGGGGAGGAGGAGCTCACCGGGAATAGAGGATGGAAAGTTTGATAAAATAACACGCTGTGCAGTGGCCCCCAGGGGTCCATTAGCAGGAAATTCCTGCTACAGTGAACCCCTACTCCGGACCAAGGCCGCTGCCTGCTTGGTCTTCCAGAAAAACACATCCTTCCCATACATCTTTGAGGCCATGACAATGATCGAGGGGCTGACAACTTCAGCCATTGCTTTTATGCAAGCCTCAGTAGTCATAGTTGGGTTAGTGTAACTCTTCACCCCATGCTTTGCTGTTAGGATTTTGAATGGTGACAGGGCCGCAGGAGTGGCTGTAGCAGTACAGGAAGGTCCTGCCACCAAAGAGAACTGTGAACCCATGGAGCAGAAGAGTCATGCCCATTGTTGAACAATACTTGGCTGGGAGTTATGGCAAGGGGAGAGAGGCTAAAGAAGAAAGGCCAGGAGGAATCGGTCTCCTTACAGATGTTAGCTAAAGGCAATCTTTCCGCTGGTCTTCCAGTTGGTTGCGGGGTGGGGAGGCGGGCAGGATGTCTGCACCTAGCTATCCTAAGCTAGGTAGCTGGGGTGGGGAGGGAGCTCCCTATTGAACAAACAGCTCCACCCAAGGTCTTCAGGTCTCTTCTCTCACCCCACCCCCACCTCCAACAATCAATGAAAGAGCTTCAAAAGCCAAACTCACGAGAGCTTTCAGTTATTGTAGCTGCTTGTTTTCTTTTGTAGATGGGATAGATGGAAAAACTTTCTTTCAGTCTCAGTCTTTCTCCTTGCAGCAGTCACACAGCTTACAGCCTCAGCACACAGCCAGTCAGCTGAAGCTCGTTGTCCACTCAGCACCTCCAATTAGACAGCAGCCAACCCCGTACTGCACCTGCCCTCTGAGTGTTTGATAGGACAGGGTAGACGGAGCTTTACTCTGTATCTAACCCATGCTGTATCTGACTGGAGATGCTTGAAGCATCTCCAATGTTCAGAATGCCCCATTCCGCTACGCTGACATCTGTCACATCGATGAGAATAACATTTAACACAAAGATAAGAGAAAGCCTTCAGTTTCTCCTCTGGACGCACATCCAGAGGGACAGTGCGTGTCCCGAACATTTTTGTACAGTCTGCTTGATAACTCATCCCTAGGTCTGAGTCTTTTGGTGATGGTTTGAATTTGATGTCCTCCAGTTACTGACTTACCGAGTGGAACCAGTTTTTGCTTGTTTACCTGATGAAATTTTGAACTGCTCCCTTTGTTCAAATGAGAAAAGCCCCAGTTTCCCTCATCCCTCCTGATATCTAAAGTGTCTGTTCCCTGAATCATCTCAGTGAATCTCTTCGACACCCTCTCCATCTCTTTGACATCCTTCCTGGTGTAAGATGCCCAAAACGTGAGCCAATATTCTAACTGTAGCCTAAACAATAATTTGTACAGATTTACACCACCTCTGTTCTTTCTTGTTCTCTACATAGTCCTATACAACACAGAAGGAGGCCATTCGGCCCATCATGTCTGTGCCAGCTATCCAGTCCTACTGCCCTGCTCAATCCCCATAGCCCTGCAGGTTTATTTCCTTTTGAAGTCATTGTCTCTGCTTGCACTGCCTTCGTGGGCAGCAAGTTCCAGGTCATTACCACCCACTGTGTATAAAAGTTCTTCATATTCCCCCTGCATCTCTTGCCCAAAAGCTTCAATCTGTGTCCCCTGTGTACCTTTAATGGGAGCAGTTTTTCATTATCTCTGGGTTACTAGTCCAGTGATATTACTACTAGGCCACCGCCTACCCTATTAAACTTTTAACATTTTCAGTGCTGTTTCTCTCTAAATAAAATAAAAAAATTTAATGCACATTTTCTCCCTTTGATCCTAATATCTACCTTTCGACAATCCATCTACACAACATCCACTGCACTTCCTTTCTCACTACACTGTTATTCCTTCAAATATTCCCCGATATCTGTTCTGAATGAACTCCTTTCGCTAACAAATGTTGAAACGTTTGCTCCACACCCACAGGGTTTCCTGTGTTTAAAGCATCGACAGAAAGCCAGTTTGTTCCTGGTGATTGAGAGGAATCAGGTTTCAAAATGATGCAGAGTTTCAGCTAATGAAGGAGATCTGGGCTCAGCCCAGCCCACTCGGTGCTGCAGGCCTTGTCCCCTCATTCACTCCATTTGTTTGGAGGACCAAACGCCTGCTCAGTCCACCAGCCCCTCTCTACTCTTCCTATTGGTCCTGAGCTCCCGGGCAGTCGGAGTGTCTGTAAATGGAGAAATAACTGTTTTTGGGAGGTTGGTTTGTGTGAACAAATATATCCCTGATTTTACTGAGACTCTTCAATACTGGCTGGAAAGAGAGCGGACTCTCAGGCGGCTACACATCTGGCTGCTTGTGTAGAAGTGATCTCCTATCAGATTAATGTGCTTCTGCTGTGTGTATTTAATAAAGTGTCTGAATGTCTCACTGTAACACTCTCACGTATGCCAGCTGCAGTGTAATATCCGTGCTGTGTGCTTCCTGTCCAATATCCCCCGATCAAACTCAATGAGCAATCCGATCTTCAAAGGGAAATGTGGCGGCAGTTCTGCAGCTCAGTTCACACTTGTCAGCATGTCAGAATGAAAAGCTTTAACAACAGTCGATATTTCACAAAGGGAGACCACACCAGACCAAAGGACGTGAGTGACGTTTAATTGGTTGTTTGTGTCAGGGCTACAGGAGGCTATTTTTAACGGAAGGAAAACTGCTCACAGCAAGCAGACAGTTTAACAGACTGCCCATGGTCTACTCTAACCCTGACACACACACACACACACTCTATGTATGGATACTGCTGCAGTATTTACTCCTCTGATCTTTCCTCTCTTATCTCTCCTACGCCCCTAATACACAGCTGTGCACAATCTCCCTCTCCTTACATCCTCACTGCTGTAACCCACACCAGTCTCCCCATCTGCTCCTTGTTCTCTCCCTGGATCCTAAACTATTGAATTCTGCCTTTCCCTTCTGAAGTCTACAGACCTACAGACTCTAAAACTGAAGCCTGGTATCCTTCAGTCCCCATTCCTTGATTTACCTCTTGTTCTCTCCTCTTTCCCACTTTATTTTTTTGCCACATGCTGGGCCTTGGCCCTTCCCTGAGATTCTCAATATGAACAGGGTGGGGTGTGTTTTGAGACAGAATGTCACAGAATCATAGAAGGTTTAAGGCACAGAAAGAGGACACTTGGCTCATTATGTCGGTGCTGGCCGATAACTGATCCACGTATTTTAATCCCACCTTCCAGCATTTGGGCCGTAGCCCTGCAGATTATGGCACTTGAGGTGCATATCCAGACTCCTTTGAATGAGTTGAGGATTTCTGGCTCAACTACCCTTTCAGGCAGTGAGTTCCAGACCATCGCCACTCTGGGTGAAAATGTTTTTCCTCATCTCTCCTAATTTTTCTACCAATCACTTTAAATCTATGCCCCCTGTCTGCTAAGGTGAATAGACCCTCCACTCTATCCAAGCCCCTCACAATTTGGTGCATTTCAATCAGATCTCCCCTCAGCCTTCTCTGTTTCAAGGAGAACAACCCTAGCCTATCTAATCTTCCCTTATAGCTGCATTTTTCCAGTCCAGGCAACATCCTCGTAAATCTCCTGCGTATGCTCTCGAGTGCAATTACGTCCTTTCTGCAATGAGGTGACCAGAACTGCACACAGTACTCAAGTTTTTTTTTGAGAACATTACAGCGCAGTACAGGCCCTTCGGCCCTCGATGTTGTGAAACCATCTGACCTACACTATTCCATTTTCATCCATATGTCTATCCAATGACCACTTAAATGCCCTAAAAGTTGGCGAGTCTACTACTGTTGCAGGCAGGGCGTTCCACGCCCCTACTACTCTCTGAGTAAAGAAACTACCTCTGACATCTGTCCTATATCTATCACCCCTCAACTTAAAGCTATGTCCCCTCGTGTTTGCCATCACCATCCGAGGAAAAAGACTCTCACTATCCACCCTATCTAACCCTCTGATTATCTTATATGTCTCTATTAAGTCACCTCTCCTCCTCCTTCTCTCCAACGAAAACAACCTCAAGTCCCTCAGCCTTTCCTCGTAAGACCTTCCCTCCATACCAGGCAACATCCTAGTAAATCTCCTCTGCAACCTTTCCAAAGCTTCCACATCCTTCCTATAATGCGGTGACCAGAACTGCACGCAATACTCCAGGTGCGGCCTCACCAGAGTTTTGTACAGCTGCAGCATGACCTCGTGGCTCCGAAACTCGATCCCCCTACTAATAAAAGCTAACACACCATATGCTTTCTTAACAGCCCTATTAACCTGGGTAGCAACTTTCAGGGATTTATGTACCTGGACACCAAGATCTCTCTGCTCATCTACACTACCAAGAATCTTCCCATTGGCCCAGTACTCTGCATTCCTGTTACTCCTTCCAAAGTGAATCACCTCACACTTTTCCGCATTAAACTCCATTTGCCATCTCTCAGCCCAGCTCTGCAGCCTATCTATGTCCCTCTGTACCCTACAACATCCTTCGGCACTATCCACAACTCCACTGACCTTGGTGTCATCCGCACATTTACTAACCCACCCTTCTACACCCTCATCCAGGACGGATGTTGAGGTTAGGGACAGATGTTTGATTATTCTAGGTCAAGTCGGCATAAGGAGGGAGGAAGTGTTGGGTATTCTAAAAGGCATTAAGGTGGACAAGTCCCCAGGTCCGGATGGAATCTATCCCAGGTTACTGTGGAAAGCGAGAGAGGAAATAGTTGGGGCCTTAACAGATATCTTTGCAACATCCTTAAACACGGGTGAGGTCCCGGAGGATTGGAGAATTGCTAATGTTGTCTCCTTGTTTAAGAAGGGTAGCAGGGATAATCCAGGTAATTATAGACCGGTAAGCCTGACGTCAGTGGTCGGGAAGCTGCTGGAGAAGATACTGAGGGATAGGATCTATTCCCATCTGGAAGAAAATGGGCTTATCAGTGATAGGCAACATGATTTTTGTGCAGGGAAGGTCATGTCTTACCAACTTAATAGAATTCTTTGAGGAAGTGACAAAGTTGATTGATGAGGGAAGGGCTGTAGATGTCATACACATGGACTTCAGTAAGGCGTTTGATAAGGTTCCCCATGGTAGGCTGATGGAGAAAGTGAAGGCGCATGGGATCCAGGGTGTACTAGCTAGATGGATAAAGAACTGGCTGGGCAACAGGAGACAGAGAGTAGCAGTGGAAGGGAGTTTCTCAAAATGGAGACATGTGACCAGTGGTGTTCCACAGGGATCTGTGCTGTGATATACATAAATGATTTGGAGGAAAGTATAGGTGGTCTGATTAGCAAGTTTGCAGACGACACTAAGATTGGTGGAGTAGCAGATAGTGAAGGGGACTGTCAGAGAATACAGCAGAATATAGATAGACTGGAGAGTTGGGCAGAGAAATGGCAGATGGAGTTCAATCAGGGAAAATGCGAGGTGATGCATTTTGGAAGATCCAATTCAAGAGTGAACTATACAGTAAATGGAAAAGTCCTGGGGAAAATTGATGTACAGAGAGATTTGGGTGTTCAGGTCCATTGTTCCCTGAAGGTGGCAACGCAGGTCAATAGAGTGGTCAAGAAGGCATACGGCATGCTTTCCTTCATCGGACGGGGTATTGAGTACAAGAGTTGGCAGGTCATGTTACAGTTGTATAGGACTTTGGTTCGGCCACATTTGGAATACTGCGTGCAGTTCTGGTCGCCACATTACCAAAAGGATGTGGATGCTTTGGAGAGGGTGCAGAGGAGATTCACCAGGATGTTGCCTGGTATGGAGGGCGCTAGCTATGAAGAGAGGTTGAGTAGATTAGGATTATTTTCATTAGAAAGACGGAGGTTGAGGGGGGACCTGATTGAGGTGTACAAAATCATGAGAGGTATAGACAGAGTGGATAGCAAGAAGCTTTTTCCCAGAGTGGGGGATTCAATTACAAGGGGACACGAGTTCAAAGTGAGAGGGGAAAAGTTTAGGGGGGATATGCGTGGAAATTTCTTTACGCAGAGGGTGGTGGGTGCATGGAACGCTTTGCCAGCGGAGGTGGTAGACGCGGGCACGATAGCGTCTTTTAAGATGTATCTAGAGAGATACATGAATGGGCAGGAAGTAAAGAGATACAGACCCTTAGAAAATAGGCGACAGGTTTAGATAGAGGATTTGGATCGGCGTAGGCTTGGAGGGCCGAAGGGCCTGTTCCTGTGCTGGAATTTTCTTTGTTCTTCTTTGTCATTTATAAAAATGACAAACAGCAGTGGCCCCAAAACAGATCCTTGCGGTACACCACTAGTAACTAAACTCCAGGATGAACATTTGCCATCAACCACCACTTCTTTCAGCTAGCCAATTTCTGATCCAAAGCTCTAAATCACCTTCAACCCCATACTTCCGTATTTTCTGCAATAGCCTACCGTGGGGAACCTTATCAAACGCCTTACTGAAATCCACATACACCACATCCACTGCTTTACCCTCATCCACCTGTTTGGTCACCTTCTCGAAAAACTCAATAAGGTTTGTGAGGCACGACCTACCCGTCACAAAACCGTGCTGACTATCGCTAATGAACTTATTCTTTTCAAGGTGATTATAAATCCTGTCTCTTATAACCTTTTCCAACATTTTACCCACAACCGAAGTAAGGCTCACAGGTCTATAATTACCAGGGCTGTCTCTACTCCCCTTCTTGAACAAGGGGACAACATTTGCTATCCTCCAGTCTTCTGGCACTATTCCTGTTGACAAAGACGACATAAAGATCAAGGACAAAGGCTCTGCAATCTCCTCCCTGGCTTCCCAGAGAATCCTAGGATAAATCCCATCTGGCCCAGGGGACTTGTCTATTTTCACACTTTCCAAAATTGCTAACACCTCCTCCTTGTGAACCTCAATCCCATCTAGCCTAGTAGCCTGAATCTCAGTATTCTCCTCGACAACATTTTCTTTCTCTACTGTAAATACTGACGAAAAATATTCATTTAACGCTTCCCCTATCTCCTCTGATTCCACACACAACTTCCCACTACTATCCTTGATTGGCCCTAATCTAACTCTAGTCATTCTTTTACTCCTGATATACCTATAGAAAGCCTTAGGGTTTTCCCTGATCCTATCCGCCAATGACTTCTCGTGTCCTCTCCTTGCTCTTCTTAGCTCTCCCTTTAGATCCTTCCTGGCTAGCTTGTAACTCTCAAGCGCCCTAACTGAGCATTCACGTCTCATCCTAACATAAGCCTTCTTCTTCCTCTTGACAAGCGCTTCAACTTCTTTAGTAAACCACGGCTCCCTCGCTCGACAACTTCCTCCCTGCCTGACAGGTACATACTTATCAAGGACACGCAGTAGCTGCTCCTTGAATAAGCTCCAAATTTCTATTGTGCCCATCCCCTGCAGTTTCCTTCCCCATCCTACGCATCCTAAATCTTGCCTAATCGCATCATAATTTCCTTTCCCCCAGCTATAATTCTTGCCCTGCGGTATATACCTGTCCCTGCCCATCGCTAAGGTAAACCTAACCGAATTGTGATCACTATCACCAAAGTGCTCACCTACATCTAAATCTAACACCTGGCCGGGTTCATTACCCAGTACCAAATCCAATGTGGCATCGCCCCTGGTTGGCCTGTCAACATACTGTGTCAGAAAACCCTCCTGCGCACACTGGACAAAAACTGACCCATCTAAAGTACTCGAACTATAGTATTTCCAGTCAATATTTGGAAAGTTAAAGTCCCCCATAACAACTACCCTGTCACTCTCGCTCCTGTCGAGAATCATCTTTGCTATCCTTTCCTCTACATCTCTGGAACTATTTGGAGGTCTATAGAAAACTCCCAACAGGGTGACCTCTCCTCTCCTGTTTCTAACCTCGGCCCATACTACCTCAGTAGACGAGTCCTCAAACGTCCTTTCTGCCGCTGTAATACTCTCCTTGATTAACAATGCCACACCCCCCCCCCCCCTCTTTTACCATCCTCTCTGTTCTTACAGAAACATCTAAATCCCGGAAACTGCAACATCCATTCCTGCCCCTGCTCGACCCATGTCTCCGAAATGGCCACTACATCGAGATCCCAGGTACCAACCCATGCTGCAAGCTCACCCACCTTATTCCGGATGCTCCTGGCGTTGAAGTAGACACACTTTAAACCAAGTTCTTGTTTGCCAGTGCCCTCTTGCGTCCTTGTAACCTTATCCCTGACCTCACTACTCTCAACATCCTGTACACTGGAACTACAATTTAGGTTCCCATTCCCCTGCTGAATTAATTTAAACCCCCCCGAAGAGCACTAGCAAATCTCCCCCCCCCCCCCCCCCCCCCAGGATATTGGTACCGCTCTGGTTCAGGTGAAGTTGTGGCCTAACCAATGAGTTATACAGTTCCAGCATAACCAACCTACTCTTCTTTACCTTGGCCAATAAAGGAAAGTGTTTCATATGCTGCCTTAACCACCTTATCGACCTGCCTTGCTACCTTCAGGGATCTGTGGACATTCACTCCAAGGACCCTCATTTCCTCTACACTTCTCAGTATTTTCCCATTATTCGTGTATTCCTTTGCCTTGTTTGACCTCCCCAAATGCATCACCTCACACTTCTCCAGGTTGAATTCCATTTGTCACTTTTCTGCCCATCTGACCAGACCATCAATATCTTCCTGCAGCCTACAGCTATCCTTCTCGCTGTCTACCACACGGCCAATCTTTGTGTCATCTGCAAACTTCTTGATCATATCCCCTACATTGATGTCCAAATTGTTAATATATACCACAAAAAGCAGGGGACCCAGTACTGAACCCTGCGGAACGCCACTGGAAACAGCCCTTCAGTCACTAAAACATCCATCAACGATTACCCTTTGTTTCCTGCCACTGAGCCAATTTTGTATCCACTTTGCTGTATTTCTCTGGATCACATGCAAATTTATTTTTTAACCAGTCTGCCATGTGAGACCTTGTCAAAAGCCACATCAACTATACAACCCTCCTCTATCTTCCTTGTTGCTTCACAAAATTCAATCAAGTTGGTCAAACAAGATCTTCCCTTAATAAATCCATGCTAACTATTCTTGATTAACCTGTGCCTTTCTAAGTGACAGTTTATCCTGTCTCAGAATAGATTCCAGTAATTTGCCCGCTACTGAGGTTTGACTGACTGGGCTGTAATTCCTGGTCTATCCTTCAGTCCCTTCACTCCCTTTTTAAACAGAGGTACAATGTTAGCAGTTCTCCAATCCTTTGGCTCCACACCTGTATCCAGTGAGGACTGGAAAATGATGGTGAGACCTTCCCCTATTTCCTCTCTTGGTTCTTTTAACAGCCTAGGGTACATTTCATCTGGGCCTGGTGATTTATCAACTTTCAAGGATGCTAATCCCATTAATACTTCCTCTCTCCCTATGTTTATCACATCCAATACTTCACACTCCTCTTCCTTAACTCCTGTATTTGCATCATCCCCCTCTTTTGAGAAGACAGACGCAAAGTATTCATTGAGAACAATACCAACATCTTCTGCCCCTTCACAAAGGTTACCTTTTTGGTCTTTTATGGGCCCTAGTCTCTCCTTAGTTATCCTCTTACTCTTTATGTTTTGATAAAACATCTTTGGGTTCACCTTGATTTTGTTTGACAATATTCTTTCATGCCCTCTCTTTTGTTTTCCTACTTTCCTTTTTGATTTCACCCCTCCACTTTCTATACTCCTCTCGGCTTTCTGTAGTTCTCGGTGTCGGACATAAGCTTTCCTTTTCTGCCTTATCTTACCCTGTTGGCTCCTTGACATCCATGGGGCTCTAGATTTGGCCATCTCACCCTTTTTCTTTGTGGGAGCATGTTTACTCTGAACTCCTTGAATCTCCCCTTTGAATGCCTCCCACTGTTCTGACACTGATTTACCTTCAGGTACTTGTTTCCACTCCACTTTCACTAAATCACTCCTCAGTTTAGTTAAATTTGCCTTGCCCCAATTGAGAACTCACTTACGTTAAAACTGACTGAATAATGATCACTTCCACCAAAGGGCTCTCCCACTGCCACTCCTTCCACCTGCCCATCTTCATTTCCTAAAACTCAGTCTAAATCTGCACCCTCGCTTGTTGGACTTGCTACATACTGGGCAAAAAAAGTTCTCCTGAATTCACCTCAAGGTTTCTGCTCCCTCAATTCCTTATACACTAAAACTATCCCAGTTAATATTGGGGTAATTAAAATCACACTTTTCCTGCCCTATTGTTCTTGCACTTCTCAGAGATTTGCCTGTATATCTGCTCTTCTATCTCCCTCTGACTGTTTGGGGGTCTGTAGTACACTCCTAGAAGTGTGATTGCCCCATTTTTGTTCCTTAGCTCAATCCATATGGCCTTATTTGATGAACCTTCCAACATATCATACCTCTTCAACTGTAATAGTTTCCTTGACCAAAATTGGCACTCCCCCTCCTTTCTTATTCCCCTCCCTATCGCGTCTGAAAACCCTGCAACCAGAAACATTGAGCTGCCATTCCTGTCGCTCCTTAAGCCATGTTTCTGTAATAGCTATGATATCATACTGATGTCCCAGCTCTCCGCCCTGGGATTCTCAGTATGAAAAGGGTGGGATGTGTTTTGAGACTAGATGTCCCAACTCTCCACCCTGGGATTCTAGTATGACAGGGTGGGACGTGTTTTGAGACAGGATGACTCAGCTGTCGAGCTTGAAAGGGACAAGAAGGGGACCAGGTGCGCTGTATGGTGCTGCTTTATTACATGACTGCAGTACCCAGTAACTAAACTCTCTGTGCTGGGTTTAGCTCAGTGCTGTTACAGGTAGGTAAGCAAGCGCAGGATTCAAGCCTTAAGGCACCCAGGATTAATGGAGAGAGATACAGGATCAATTTGTTTGGTGGCCGATAGGCCCTCAACATTCAGTTGTACGCTTCGGAGAGCATACCCTATTGCCATAAAGCCGGTGGGTTGTTCAATGTTGAGACTAGTACTGGTAGGTGACAGAGGGGGATCCTTGAAAGTGCTTTAATTTTCTCTTGGAATTCAGTCTGCTGGTAGGATCATTTGTTTCTCGGGGCGCTTGGGTACTGATGGGAGGCGCTGATCCATTGCCCACTTCCATCCATATGGAGCAACCTCCTGCGACCGGTGGGCTGGAGTGCATCATCGATGCCGAGAATGGAATTTTAACTTGAGTTTTGTTTTATTTGACTGTTTTTAATAAAGTTATTTATTTAAAATGTATATAAGGGGGGCCTGAGGAATAAAGGCCCCCTCGACATAAAATACAAAAAAGTGGTCTGGGTTATAAAGGCCACCTTAGATTAAAAAAAACCTTTGTGAGCAAGATCTACCAGCACGCAACCTCTGGATCAAGGAATGGGGTAAAATGGGAAGTCACTAACAAGTTCCTTGTGGTAAACCCCATCTGTCAAATGGCAGGCTTTGAACTAGCACGGCAAGAGTGGTCCTTGCTAAACAAGTTCAAGACAAGCCAGAGTCCCTGCACAGCCAACCTCCACTGTGGGGCCTCAGTACAAAACCCTTATGTGTGAGTGAAGAAACACAAACAATGCTATCGAGGAATGTTCCCTCTACAGGCTAAATGTTGGATTAATCACTTTAAATTCAGCAAATGAGGCTGTCACTTGGCTTCGGCAATTTGCATTCGCTAAATAATAAAATTTTCCACCTTATTGAGGGAGAGATGTCATTGTCCCGGAAAGTCCCTGTCCTTCAGTATCTGTGTCCAAGGGAGAACCGGGGTTTGTGTTCCCTTCTTTAGTTGAATTGTTGTGCTCATTGAGGTGATGGATGTCAATGCTGGGGAGATTGGACATTTTAATTAGAGAACACATAAACACAAGAACGAGGAGTGGGAGTAGGTTACATGGCCCATTGACCCTGCTCTGCCATTCAGTATGTTCATGACAGATATTGGGCTTCATTGCACTTTCGTGCCAGCAATCCATGTCCCTCGATTCCCTGAGAGACCAAACATTTGTCTATCTCAGCCTTAAATATATTCAATGATGGGGCTTACACCACCCTCTGAGGTAGAGAATTCCGAAGTTTCACAACCCTTTGAGTGGTCATTTTTCCTCATTTCGGTCCTAAATGATTAGCATCTAAGACTGTGCCCTCGTGTTTTAGATTCTCCAACTAGTGGAAGCAATCCCTCAGCATTTATCGTATCCAGCCCCTTCAGAATCTCTCAGTCCACTAAACTCCAGAAACTATACACCTAATTTAATCAGCCTTTCATCCCAACGACCAATCTAGTGAACCTTCGCTGTACAGCCTCCTTGCTTAAATATGAAGACCAAAACTGCACACAGTATTCCAGATGTTGTCTTACCAAAGCCCTGTACAATTCTTCTTTCCTGTACTCCAATCCCCCTTGCAATAAAGGTCAACGTGCCATTTGCCTTCCTAATTGCTTACTGTACCTGCATGTTAACGTTTTGCATTCCTTGTACGAGTACACCCAAGTCCCTCTGAACATCAACATTTAGAAGTTTCACACCTTTCAAAAATATTCTGCTTTTTCTATTCTTATGACCCAAGCGAATAACTTTACACTTCCCCACTCCATCTTCCATCTTAAATAAAACAAGAAATGCTGGAAATACTTAGCAGGTGGCAGCATCTATGGAGAGAGAAGCAGAGTTAATGTTTCAGGTCAGTGACCTTTCATCAGAACATCTTACATCTTGTTGCCCACTCACTTAACCTGTCTATATCTCTTTGTAGCCTCTCTTTAGCTTTCCACCTAGTTTTGTATTGTCAGCAAATTTAGATGCATTACTCTCTGTCTCTTCATCTAAATTGTTAATATGGACTGTAAAAAGCTGAGGCCCCAGCACTGATCAGTGCAGCACTCCACAGCCTATCGATTTGAAAATGCCCTATTCCCACTCTTTGCTTCCTGTCCATTTACCAATCCTCTATCCATGCTATTACCCTCAACTCCATGAGCCTTTATCTTGCCTCTTAACTGTTTTTGTAGAATCTTATCGAATGCCTTTTGGAAATCCAGGTATACTACATCGACTGGCTCCCCTTTCATCTACCATACTAGTTACATCCTCAATAAGCTCTAATAAATTTGTCAAACAGGATTTCCTTTCATAAAAATATGTTGGCTTGTTGTAATCATACTATGCTTTTCTAAGTGCATTGTTAAGACGTCTTAATAATAGATTCCAGAATTTTCCCAATGACTGATGTCAGGCTAACTGGCTTGTAGTTCCCTGTTTTCTCTCTCCCTACTTTCTTGAAAAGTGGTGTTACATTTACCAACTTCCAATCTGATGGGAATGTTCCTGAATCTAAGGAATTTTGGGAAATCATAGGTAGTGCATCCATTATCTCTGCACCAATCTCTTTTCGAACCCTAGGATGTAAGCCATCAGGTCCCGGGATTTGTCAGATTTTAGTCAGTTACGTTTTTTCAATACTTTTTCTCTTTTCGGCCCATCGTGGCTGTGCTGGCCATCAAACACATATCTATTCTAATCCCATTTTCCAGCACTTGGCCCGTAGCCTTGTGTGCTACGGCATTTCATACATTTTCATACATAATAAATTTCATATATTTGTTCAATGCCTCTGCCATTTCCTCGTTCCCCATGATAAATTCTCCTGTGTCTGCTTCTAAGGGACCAACCTTTACTTTAGCTACTCTCTTTTTATATACTTATAAAAGCTCTTACAATCTGTTTTTATGTCTGGCTAGTTTACTGTCATTCTATTGATTCCTTCTTATCGACTTTTTGGTGGCCCTTTGTTGGTTTCTAAAACACTGCCAATCATCGGACTTGCTGCTTCTTTGCAACATTCTAAGCCTTTTTTTTTATCTAATACTATCCTGAACTTCTGAGTGAGCGATGGATGGGTCTTTCTATCTGAGTTTTTGTTTTTCAATGGAATATATTTTTGTTGAACATTTTGAATTGTTTCTTTAAATGTTTCCCACTTTATTACCACTACACCTTTTAGTCTATTTACCCAATTAACCTTAATCAGTTCTACCCTCATAGCTATGTAATTGGCTTTAAGTTTAAGATTCTTCTTTGGAGTATGTTTTTTGCAAGCCTAGTATGGAATTTAATGGTATTATGATAATTTTTTCACAGTGGATCTTTTACAATGGCATTACATAAGAACTAGGAGCAGGAGTAGGCAATTCAGCCCCTCGAGCCTGCTCCGCCATTCAATACGATCATGGCTGATCTCATCTTGGCCTCCACTCCACTTTCCTGCCCACTCTCCTTAACCCTTCAACCCATTTCTAATTAAAAATCTGTCTATCTCCTCCTTAAATTTACTCAATGTCCCGGCATCCACCGCACTCTGGGGTAGTGAATTACACAGATTCACGACTATTTGAGAGAAGTAATTTCTCCTCATCTCTGTTTTAAATCTGCTACCCCTTATCTTAAAACTATGACCTCTCGTTCTAGATTGCCCCACAAGAGGAAACATCCTCTCTATGTCTACTTTGTCAATCTCCTTAATCATCTTATATACCTCAATCAGTTCTCCTCTCGTTCTTCTAAACACCAGAGAGTAAAGGCCTAAACTGCTCAATCTCTCTTTATAAGACAAGCCACCCCATCTCTGGACTCAATCTAGTGAACCTCCCCTGAACTGCCTCCAATGCAACGACATCCTTTCTCAAGTAAGGGGACCAAAACTGTATGCAATACTCCAGTTGCGGTCTCACCAATGCCTTGTACAGTTGCAGCAACACTTCCCTACTTTTATATTCTATTCCTTTAGCAATAAATGCCAAAATTCCATTTGCCTTCCTTATTACCTGCTGCACCTGCATACTAGTTTTCTGTGATTCATGCACGAGGACACCCAGATTCCTCTGCACCGAAGCACTCTGAAGTTTCTTTCCATTCAGATAATAATTTGCCTTTCTATTTTTCCAACCAAAATGGATAACCTCACACATATCCACGTTAAAATCCATCTGCCAAATTTTGGCCTATTTATCTAACCTATCCATATCCATTTGTAGATGTCTTATTTCTTTATTGCAATTTACTGTCCCACCTATTTTAGTGTCATCTGAAAATTTGGCAATAGTACCTTCTATCCCTGCATCCAAGTCATTTATATAGATTGTTAATAGTTGGGGCCCAAGGACAGAACCCTGTGGCACCCCACTAGTTACAATTTGCCAACCAGAAAAAGACCCATTTATCCCGACTCTCTGTTTTCTGTTGGTTAGCCAATCCTCTATCCAAACTAATAAATTGCCCCTAACCCCATGTGAACTTACCTTGTGTATTAACCTTTTGTGTGGCACCTTATTAAATGCCTTCTGGAAGTCCAGATAACCTAGAGTCACAGAATAATACAGTGCAGAAGAGGCCCTTCGGCCCATCGAGTCTGCACCGATGCATTAAAACACCTGACCTGTCTACCTAATCCCATTTGCCAGCACTTGGCCCATAGCCTTGAATGTTATGACGTGCCAAGTGCTCATCCAGGTACTTTTTAAAGGATGTGAGGCAACCCGCCTCTACCACCCTCCCAGGCAGGGCATTCCAGACCGTCACCACCCTCTGGGTAAAAAAGTTCTTCCTCAAATCCCCCTTAAACCTCCTGCCCCTCACTTTAAACTTGTGTCCCCTCGTAGCTGACCCTTCAACTAAGGGGAACAGCTGCTCCCTATCCACCCTGTCTACGCCCCTCATAATCTTGTACACCTCGATCAGGTCACCCCTCAGTCTTCTCTGCTCCAGTGAAAACAACCCAAGCATATCCAACCTCTCTTCATAGCTTAAATGTTCCATCCCAGGCAACATCCTGGTGAATCACCTCTGCACCCCCTCCAATGCAATCACATCCTTCCTATAATGTGGCGACCAGAATTGCACACAGTACTCCAGCTGTGACCTTACCAAAGTTCTAGACAATTCCAACATGACCTCCCTGCTTTTGTAATCTATGCCTCGATTGATAAAGGCAAGTGTCCCATATGCCTTTTTCACCACCCTATTAACCTGTCCTTCTGCCTTCAGAGATCTATGGACAAACACGCCAAGGTCCCTTTGTTATCAGAACTTCCCAGTGTCAGGCCATTCATTGAATACTTCCGTGTCACATTACTCCTTCCAAAGTGTATCACCTCACACTTTTCAGCGTTAAATTCCATCTGCCACTTTTCTGCCCATTTGACCATCCTGTTTATATCTTCCTGTAACCCAAGACAATCAACCTCACTGTTAACCACTCGGCCAATCTTTGTGTCATCCGCGAACTTACTGATCCTCCCCCCCACATCGTCACCTATGTCGTTTATATAAATGACAAACAAACAAACTACATCTACAGGATCCCCATTATCCACATTGCTTGTTACAGCTTCAAAGAACTAGCAAATCAGTCAAACACGATTTACCCTTCATAAAACCATGCTGCCTCTGATGGATTGCATTTTGACTTTCTTAATGTTCTGTTATTACTTCCTTAATAATGGATTCTAACAATTTCCCAACAACAGATGCTAAACTAACTGGTCTATAGTTTCCTATTTTCCACCTCCCTCCCTTTTTGAATAAGGGTGTTACATTAGCTTTCTTCCAATCCACTGGAACCTTTCCCGTATCCAGAGAATTTTGGAATATTATAACCAATGGATCCACTATCTCCACTGCCACTTCCTTTAATAGAAAGATAGAAAATAGGAGCAGGAGTAGGTCATTCGGCCCTTCGAGCCTGCTCCACCTTTCATTCTGATCATGGCTGATCCAACTCAGTAGCCTGTTCTGGCTTTCGCCCCAGACCCTTTGATCCCTTTAGACCCAAGAGCTATATCTAACTCCTTTTTGAAAACATACAATGTTTGGCCTCAACTGCTTTCTGTGGTAGCGAATTCCACAGGCTCACCACTCTGGGTGAAGAAATTTCTCCTCATCTTAGTCCTGAAAGTTTTGGCCCGTATCCTTAGACTATGATCCCTGGTTCTGGACTCCCCACCATCAGGAACATCCTTCCTGCATCTACCCTGTCAAGAATTTTATAGGTTTCTATGAGATCCTCCCTGACTATTCTGAACTTCAGCGAATGTAATCCGAACCGACTCAATCTCTCCTCATACGTCAGTCCCACCATCCCAGGAATTCAGTCTGGTAAACCTTCGCTGCACTCCCTCTATAGCAAGAGCATCCTTCCTCAGATAAGGAGACTAAAACTGCACAAAATATTCCAGGTGTGGCCTCACCAAGGCCCTGTATAATTGCAGCAAGACATCCCTGCTTCTGCACTCGAATCCTTTTGCTATAAAGGCCAACACACCATTTGCCTTTTTTACTGCCTGATGCACCTGCATGCTTACCTCCAGCGACTGGTGTACGAGAACACCCAGGGCTCACTGCATATTCCCCTCTCTCAGTTTATAGCCGTTCAGATAATAATCTGCCTTCCTGCTTTTGCCAACAAAGTGGATAACCTCACATTTATCCACATTATACTGCATCTGCCATGCATTAGCCCACTTGTCCAAATCACCCTGAAGCCTCTCTGCATCCTTCTCACAACTCACCCTCCCACCCAGTTTTGTGTCATCTGCAAATTTGGAGAGATTACATTTAGTTCCCTCATCTAAATCATTCATATATATTGTGAATAGCTGGGGTCCTAGCACCGATCCCTGCAATACCCCACTAGTCACTGCCTGCCATTCGGAATAAGACCCATTTATCCCGACTCTTTGTTTCCTGTCTGCCAATCAATTTTCTATCCATCGCAATACACTACCCCCAATCCCATGCGCTTTAATTTTACATGCTAATCTCTGATGTGGGACTTTGTCAAAAGCCTTCTGAAAGTCCAAATAAACCACATCCACTGGCTGTCCCTCATCAACTCTACTAGTTACATCCTTGAAGAATTCTAGTAGATTTGTCAAGCATGATTTCCCTTTCGTAAATCCATGCTGACTCTGCTAGATTCTACCACTGTTCTCCAAGTGCTCTGCTATAAAATCTTTGATAATGGACTCTAGAATTTTCCCCACTACTGACATCAGGCTGACAGGGTCCATAATTCTCTGCTTTCTCTCTACCTCCCTTTTTAAATAGTGGGATTTCATTAGCTACCCTCCAATCTGTAGGTACTGTTCCAGAGTCTATAGAATCTTGGAAGATGACCACCAATACATCCACTATTTCTGGGGCCACTTCCTTAAGTACTCTGGGATGCAGACCATCAGGCCCTGGGGATTTATCGACCTTCAATCCCATCAATTTCCCCAACACCATTTCTCTACTAATACTGATTTCCTTCAGTTCCTTTCTCTCACTAAGCCCTGTGTTTCCCAACATTTCTGGTATGATATTTGTGTTCTACTTTGTAGTGGCGCAGTGGTTAGCACCGCAGCCTCACAGCTCCAGCGACCCGGGTTCAATTCTGGGTACTGCCTGTGTGGAGTTTGCAAGTTCTCCCTGTGTCTGTGTGGGTTTTCTCCTGGTGCTCCGGTTTCCTCCCACAGCCAAAAGACTTGCAGGTTTGTAGGTAAATTGGCCATTATAAATTGCCCCTAGTGGGAAATATAGGGACAGGTGGGTTGTGGTAGGAATATGGGATTAGTGTAGGATTAGGATAAATGGGTGGTTGATGGTTGGCACAGACTCGGTGGGCCGAAGGGCCTGTTTCAGTGCTGTATCTCTAAATAAAAAATAAATAAATAAAATAAAAAGACAGAACCAAAGTATGCATTTAGTTGGTCAGCCATTTATTTATTCCCCATAATAAATTCCCCTGTTTCTGACTGTAAGAGACCTACATTTGTCTTCACCAGTTTTTTTTTCTTCACATGCCTATAAAAACTTTTACAGTCAGTTTTTATGTTCCCGCAAGCTTGCTCTCGTACTCGATGTTTTCCCCTTCTTAATCAATCCCTTGGTCCTCCTTTGCTGAATTCTAAACGGCTCCCAATCCACAGGTCTGTTGTTTTTCCTGGCAAATTTATATGCCTCTTGGATCTAATGCTGTCTCTAATTTCCCTTGTAAGCCATGGTTTGGCTACCTTTCCCGTTTTACTTTTGCGCCAGACAGGGCTAAACAATTATATAATAAAAGGATAAACAATTGTTGCAGTTCATCCATATGCTCTTTGAACGTTTGCCATTGCCTATCCACCGTCATCCCTTTAAGTAACGTTTCCCAATCTGTCACGGCCAACTCACGCTTCATACCTTCGTAGTTTCCTTCATTAAAATTCAGGACCCTAGTCTCAGAATCAAATACGTCACTCTCCATCTTGATGAAGAATTCCATCATATTATGCTCGCTCGTCCCCAAGGGGTCCCGCACCACTAGATTGTCAATTATTCCTCTCTCATTACACAATACCCAGTCTAGGAAGGCCTGTTCTAGTTGGTTCCTCAACGTATTGGTCCAGAAAACCATCCTGTATACACTCCAAGAATTTCTCCTCTACGGTATTGTGACTAATTTTATTTGCCCAATCTATATGCAGATTAAAGTCACCCATAATTACAGATGTTCCTTTATTGCATGCATCTCTAATTTCCTCTTTAATGCCATTCCCAACATCACAACTACAGTTTGGGGGTCTATATACAGCCCTCACAAACGGTTTTTGCCCCTTAGTGTTTCTCAGTTCTACCCAAACAGATTCCACATTTTCAGAGCGAATATCTTTCCTCCGCCCCGCTCCTGAAGGTAAGAGACTGGGCCTCAGGTTCGATTTATAGGCTCCGCTCTCAGTGTTCTCCCCACAGGTCCGCTCCGCTCCTGTCCGCCCCTCTCCTGAAGGTAAGACCCTAGGATGTAGGCCATCAGGCCCTGGGGACTTGTCTGCCTTCAACGCCAATAGTTTACTAATTAACCTTGCCTCATCACACAATACTAGATCCAAAATAGCTTTGTCGCTAATCAGTTTCATAACAAAGAACAACAAAGAACAGTACAGCACAGGAACAGGCCATTTGGCCCTCCAAGCCTGCGCCGATCTTGATGCCTGCCTAAACTAAAACCTTCTGCACTTCCGGGGTCCGTATCCCTCTATTCCCATCCCATTCATGTATTTGTCCAGATGCTTCCACCACCTCCCCCGTCAACAAGTTCCAGGCACTCACCACCCTCTGTGTAAAGAACGTGCCTCGCACATCCCCTCTAAACTTTGCCCCTCTCACCTTAAACCTATGTCCCCTAGTAACTGACTCTTCCACCCTGGGAAAAAGCTTCTGACTATCCACTCTGTCCATGCCGCTTATAACTTTGTAAACCTCTATCATGTCGCCCCTCCACCTCTGTTGTTCCAGTGAAAACAATCCGACTTTATCCAACCTCTCCTCATAGCTAATGCCCTCCAGACCAGGCAACATCCTGGTAAACCCTCTTCTGTACCCTCTCCAAAGCCTCCACATCCTTCTGGTAGTGTGGCGACCAGAATTGCATGCAATATTCTAAGTGTGGTCTAACTAAAGTTCTGTACAGCTGCAGCATGACTCGCCTATTTTTATACTATATGCCCCGACCGATGAAGGCAAGCATGCCGTATGCCTTCTTGACTACCTTATCCACCTGCATTGCCAATTTCAGTGACCTGTGGACCTGTACGCCCAGATCTCTCTGCCTGTCAATGCTTCTAAGGGTTCTGCCATTTACTGTATACTTCCCACCTGCATTAGACCTTCCAAAATGCATTACGTCACATTTGTCCGAATTAAACTCCATCTGCCATTTCTCCGCCCAAGTCTCCAACTGATCTATATCCTGCTGTATCCTCTGACAATCCTCATCACTGTCCACAACTCCACCAACCTTTGTGTCGTCCGCAAACTTACTAATCAGACCAGCTACATTTTCCTCCAAATCATTTATATATACTACAAACAGCAAAAGTCCCAGCACCGATCCTGCGGAACACCACTAGTCACATCCCTCCATTCAGAAAAGCACCCTTCCACTGATACCCTCTGTCTTCTATGACCGAGCCAGTTCTGTATCCATCTTGCAAGCTCCCCTCTGACCCCTTGTGACTTCACCTTTTGTGTCAGTCTGCCATGAGGGACCTTGTCAAAGGCTTTACTGAAGTCCATATAGATAACATCCACTGCCCTTTCTTCATCAATCATCTGTGTCACTTCCTCAAAAAACACAATCAAATTAGTGAGACACGACCTCCCCTTCACAAAACCATGCTGCCTCTCGCTAATAAGTCCATTTGTTTCCAAATGGGAATAAATCCTGTCCCGAAGAATCTTCTCTAATAATTTCCCTACCACTGACGTAAGGCTCACCGGCCTATAATTTCCTGGATTATCCTTGCTACCCTTCTTAAACAAAGGAACAACATTGGCTATTCTCCAGGCCTCTGGGACCTCACCTGTAGCCAATGAGGATGCAAAGATTTCTGTCAAGGCCCCAGCAATTTCTTCCCTTGCCTCCCTCAGTATTCTAGGGTAGATCCCATCAGGCTCTGGGGACTTATCTACCTTAATGCTTTGCAAGACACCCAACACCTCATCCTTTTTTATAATGAGATGACTGAGACTATCTACACTCCCTTCCCTAGGCTCATCATCCACCAAGTCCTTCTCCTTGGTGAATACTGCTGCAAAGTACTCATTTAGTACCTCGCCCATTTCCTCTGGCTCCACACATAGATTCCCTTCTCTGTCCTTGAGTGGGCCAACCCTTTCCCTGGTTACCCTCTTGCTCTTTATATACGTATAAAAAGCCTTTGGATTTTCCTTAATCCTGTTTGCCAATGACTTCTCATAACCACTTTTAGCCCTCCTGACTCCTTGCTTAAGCTCCTTCCAACTGTCTTTATATTCCTCAAGGGATTCGTCTGTTCCTAGTCTTCCAGCCCTTACGAATGCTTCCTTTTTCTTTTTGACGAGGCTCACAATATCCCGTATTATCCAAGGTTCCCGAAACTTGCCAAACTTATCCTTCTTCCTCACAGGAACATGCTGGTCCTGGATTCTAATCAACTGACATTTGAAAGACTCCCACGTCAGATGTTGATTTACCCTCAAACAGCCGCCCCCAATCTAAATTCTTCAGTTCCTGCCGAATATTGTTATAATTAGCCTTCCCCCAATTTAGCACCTTCACCCGAGGGCAACTCTTATCCTTATCCACAAGTACCTTAAAACTTATGGAATTATGGTCACTGTTCCCGAAATGCTCCCCTACTGAAACTTCGACCACCTGGCCGGGCTCATTCCCCAATACCAGGTCCAGTACGGCCCCATCCCTAGTTGGACTATCTACGTATTGTTTCAAGAAGCCCTCCTGGATGCTCCTCACAAATTCTGCCCCATCCAAGCCCCTAGCACTAAGTGAGTCCCAGTCAATATAGGGGAAGTTAAAATCACGCACCACTACAACCCCGTTACCTTTACATCTTTCCAAAATCTGTCTACATAATCTGCTCCTCTACCTCCCGCTGGTTGTTGGGAGGCCTGTAGTAAACCCCCAACATCGTGACTGCACCCTTCCTATTCCTGAGCTCCACCCACCTCGTTGCATGACCCCTCCGAGGTGCCCTCCCGCAGTACAGCTGTGATATTCTCCTTAACCAGTAATGCAACTCCCCCACCTTTTTTTACATCCCCCTCTATCCCGCCTGAAGCTTCTAAATCCTGGAACATTTAGCTGCCAATCCTGTCCTTCCCTCAACCAAGTCTCTGTAATAGCAACAACATCATAGTTTCAAGTACTAATCCAAGCTCGAAATTCATCTGCCTTGCCTGCTATACTTCTTGCATTGAAACAAATGCACTTCAGACCACCAGTCCCGCTGGTCTCCGCAACATCTCCCTGCCTGCTCTTCCTCTTAGTCTTACTGGCCTTATTTACTAGTTCCCCTTCATTTATTTCACTTGCTGTCCTACTGCTCTGGTTCCCACCCCCCTGCCACACTAGTTTAAACCCTCCCGAGTGACGCTAGCAAACCTCGCAGCCAGGATATTTGTGCCCCTCCAGTTTAGATGCAATTCGTCCTTTTTCAGGTCCCATCTGTCCCTGAAGAGATCCCAATGGTCCAGATATCTGAAACCCTCCCTCCTACACCAGCTGTTCAGCCACGTGTTTAGCTGCACTATCTTCCTATTTCTAGCCTCACTGGCACGTGGCACAGGGAGTAATCCCGAGATTACAACCCTAGAGGTCCTGTTTTTTAACTTTCTACCTAACTCCCTAAACTCCCCCTGCAGGACTTCATCACTCTTCCTGCCTATGTCATTGGTACCGATGTGTACCACAACCTCTGGCTGTTCACCCTCCCCCTTCAGAATGCCCCCTGTCCATTCAGAGACATCCTTGACCCTGGCACCAGGGAGGCAACATACCATCCTGGAGTCTCTTTCACGTCCACAGAAGCGCCTATCTGTGCCCCTGACTATAGATTCCCCTAAACTATTGCTCTTCAGCGCTTTGTCCCTCCCTGCTGAGCAACAGTGGTGCCACTGCTCTGGCTGCTGCTGTTTTCACCTGATAGGCCATCCCCCCCAACAGTATCCAAAACGGTATACTTGTTGGAGAGGGGGATAGCCACAGGGGATTCCTGCACTGACTGCCTGCCCCTTCTAGCGGTCACCCATCTATCTGCCTGCACCTTGGGTGTAACCACTTCTCTAAAACTCCTGTCTTTGACACTTTCCACCACCTGCATGCTCCTAAGTGCATCCAGTTGCCGCTCCAACTGATCCATGCGGTCTGTGAGGAGCTGCAACTGGGTACACTCGTGCAGATGTAGTCGTCCGGAACGCTGGAAGCGTCACGGACTTCCCACATCTCACAGGTGAAGCACTTCACCCCTCTTACTGTCATTTCTCGCACTAATTAGTTAATTAATATAAAATTAATAAATACTTAATAAATAAATAACGTATTGCTCCAGGAAACTATCAGAATAACATTCCACACACTTGTCTTCTAGACCACCCTTGCCAATTTAATTGTCCCACTCTATATAAAGATTGAAGTCCCCACAGCTATGACATTTCATTTGTTAGAAGCTCAATAATTTGTTGTTTAATGCTCTATCAGTATAACCACTGTAAAGGGGCCTATAAATTACTTCCATCAGCGTTTTCTGGCTCTTTGCTATTTCTGATTGCCACTCATCCTGATTCTACTTCATGATGTTCTGAGCCAAGATCTTTTCTCACTTATGTCATTATTTACTATCAGGGCTACCCCTCCTCATTTGCCTTTCTGCCTGTCTTTCCAAAATATTGTGTACCCTGGAATATTTTTTTTTTCCGAGATACAGCACTGAAACAGGCCCTTCGGCCCACCGAGTCTGTGCCGACCATCATCCACGCATTTATACTAATCCTGCACTAATTCCATATTCCTACCACATCCCCACCTATCCCTATATTTCCCTACCACCTACCTATACTCGGGGCAATTTGTAACGGCCAATTAACCTATCAACCTGCAAGTCTTTGGAGGAAACCGGAGCACCCGGAGGAAACCCACGCAGACACAGGGAGAACTTGCAAACTCCACACAGGCAGTACCCAGAATTGAACCCGGGTCGCTGGAGCTGTGAGGCTGCGGTCCCAACCTTAACTTCTGAGTGAGCCATGGATGGCCGTGTAACCATGACCTTGTAATGGCGATTAAATCTAACCATTTACCACTGTTTGTAAATGCGACATGCATTCAGATAAAGAAACTTCAGTTTATTTTTTTACTGCTGTTCCCTACTTTGACCTTGTTCACTGATGCACAATTACTGTTAAACTTTCTGTCCCTTCCTCACCCACTCTACTTGTCTTTACCCACATTGCTACACTGTTCCTTTGCCTCAACTTTTCTCGTTGGATTTCTAAATCTCCCTTCACTCCAGCCCTCTGTTAGTTTAAAGCCCTAGTTATATGATTGGTCAAGATACTGGTCCCATCCCGGTTTACATGGAGCCCATCCCAATGGAATAATTCCCTCTTCCCTGAGTACTGATGCCAGTTCCCCTTTAATCAAAACCTCTTCTTCCACACCACTCCTTGAACCAGAGCAGCTATTGTCAGCATTAAGAATCCCAGGCAGGGACATAAGATTATAATAACATAAGAAATAGGAGCAGGAGCAGGACACTTGGCCCCTTAAGCCTGCTCCACCATTCAGTAAGATCATGGCCTTCACTCCACTTTCCTGGCACCACCACCCACTCCCAATAACCCTTGACTTCCTTGTAAATCAAAAATCTGTCAACTCAGTTTTGAAAATATTCAATGACCCAGCCTCCACTGCTCACTGGGAACGGGAATTCCAAAGATTAACAATGCTCTGAGAGAAGAAATTCCTCCTCATCTCTGTCTAAAATGGGAGACCCCTTATTTTGAAACTGTGCCTCATAGTTTTATGAGGGGAAACATACCTCTCAGCTTCTATCCTGTCAAGCCACCTCAGAATCCTTGTCACACCTATGAAAAATACAGTGATGAAAAAATACAGACTAAAAGTGGAGACTTATAAAAATTGACTTTACCTTAAAAAAAGGACAATGCTGTAAAAGATGGCCACATGCGTATTCGAACATTGCTATACTGTCTGTTTAGAACAAAGGATGCCTAACTAGGTTGAAAGTGTCAATTACACCCATCCTGAAACATTCCAGAATTGAATGGGTTCCACTGAAACAAAGAAGGTATGAATTGGAAACATTATAATGGAACCAAAGAAGGGTCACTGACCCGAAACGTTAACTCTGCTTCTCTTTCCACAGATGCTGCCAGACCTGCTGAGTGATTCCAGCATTTCTTGTTTTTGTTGGCTTAAATCCTAAGTTGTGCAGACACAAGGATCTGTTCTGGGACCTCTGCTCTTTGTGATTTTTATAAATGACTTGGATGAGGAAGTGGAAGGCTGGGTTAGCAAGTTTGCCGATGACACGAAGGTTGCTGGAGTTGTGGATAGTGTGGAAGGCTGTTGTAGGTTGCAACGGGACATTGACAGGATGCAGAGCTGGGCTGAGAAGTGGCAGATGGAGTTCAACCTGGAAAAGTGTGAAGTGATTCATTTTGGAAGGTCGAATTTGAATGCGGAATACAGGCTTAAAGACAGTATTCTTGGTAGTGTGGAGGAACAGAGGGATCTTGGGGTCCATGTCCATAGATCGCACAAAGTTGCCACCCAAGTTGATAGGGTTGTTAAGAAGGCGTATGGTGTGTTGGCTTTCATTAACAGGGGGATTGAGTTTAAGAGCCGCGAGGTTATGCTGCAGCTCTATAAGGCCCTGGTTCGACCACACTTGGAATATTGTGTTCAGTTCTGATTGCCTCATTATAGGAAGGATGTGGAAGCTTTAGAGAGGGTGCAGAGGAGACTTACCAGGATGCTGCCTGGACTGGAGGGCATGTCCTACGAAGAAAGATTGAGGGAGCTAGGGCTTTTCTCATTGGAGCGAAGAAGGATGAGAGGTGACTTGATAGAGGGGTACAAGATGATGAGAGGCATAAATAGAGTGGATAGTCAGAGACTTTTTCCCAGGGTGGAAAGGGCTATCACCAGGGGGCATAATTTTAAGGTGATTGGAGGAAGGTTTCGGGGAGATGTCAGAGGTAGGTTCTTTACACAGAGAGTGGTGGGTGCGTGGAATGCGCTGCCAGCGGTGGTAGTAGAAGCAGATACATTAGGGGCATTTAAGCGACTCTTGGATAGGTACATGGATGATAGTAGAATGAAGGATAGGTAGTTACTTAGATCTTAGAGTAGGTTAAAGGTTCGGCACAACATCGTGGGCCGAAGGGCCTGTACTGTGCTGTACTGTTCTGTGTTCTATGTTCTAATAACAAAAAATAATTGCTGTGGTCAGGTGGGAGTTGAACAGTGGGAACCACCCACACCCCTTACCACGTGGCTGTAACAATCTTGTATGTTTTAATATGTTTACCTCTCATTCTTCTGAACTCCAATGAGTATAGGCCCAAACTACTCAACCTTTTCTCATAAGACGACGTCTTCACCCCAGGAAGCAGCCTAGTGAAACCTTCTCTCAACTGCATCCAATGCAAGAATATTCCTTCTTAAATAAGGAGGCCAAAACTGTACACTCTATGTGTGGTCTCACCAATGCCCTGTACAGTTGTAGCAAGACGTCCCTGCCTTTATACTCCATCCCCCTTGCAATAAAGGCTAACATTCCATTTGCTTTCCTAATTGCTTGCTGTACCTGCATGCTAATTTTTTGTGATTCATGTACGAGAACACCCAGATCCTTCTGTACCGCAGCATTCTGCAGTCTCTCTCCATTTAAATAATATTCTGCTTTACTGTTCTGCCCTGCAAAGTGGACAACCTCACGTTTCCTACGTTATACTCCATCTGCCAAATTTTTGCCCATTCACTTAACCTATCTATATCTCTTTGCAGACACGTTGTGTCTTCCTCACAACTTGCTGTCCTAACTATCTTTGTATTGTCCACAAATTTGGCTACAATACATTTGGTCACTTCATCCAAGTCATTAATATAGATGGTAAATAGTTGAGGTCACAGCACTGACTCTTGTGGCACTCCACTAGTTATAGTTTGCCAACCTGAAAATGCCCCATTCATCCCGACTCTGTTTCCTGTTAGTTAGAAAATGCTCTATTCATGCTAATAAATTACCCCCAACAACGTGAGCTCTTATCTTGTGTAGTAACGTTTTATGCAGCACCTTATCAAATGCCTTTTGGAAATCCAAATACACCACATCTACTGATTCCCCTTTATCCACCCTGCTTGTTACATTCTCACACAACTCTAATAAATCTGTCGAACACGATTTCCCTTTCACAAAAGCATGTTGATTCTGCCTGATTGCATTACGATTTTCTAAATGTCCTGTTACTACTTCATTAATGATGGATTCCAGCAATTTCCCAATGACAAATGTTTGGCTAGCTCGCCAAGAGTTTCCTGCTTTCTGTCTCCCTCCTTTCTTAAATAAGGGCGTTACATTTGTGGTTTTCCAATCTGTTGGGTCCTTTCCGGCATCTCTGGAATTTTGGAAGATTACCACCAATGCATCCACTATCTCTGCAGCCACTTCTTTTCAGACAGGAGGTGACAGGATTAATTAATGACCTCAGAGTAAAGGCACCTTAGGTAGCAGTGCCCACAATATGATTGAATTTTACATCCAGTTTGAAAGAGAGAAGAGTGAGTCTAAGACTAGTATTTTAAACTTAAATAAGGGCTACTATGTGGGCATGAAAGCTGAGTTCGCTGAAGTGAACTGGGTTACTTGACTAGGAGATAGATCAGTAGAGAAACAGTGGCAGACATTTAAGGGGATATTTCAGAATACTCAGAATAAGTATATTCGTACTATAAAGAAAAATTCTAAGGGGAGGACCCACCATCGTGGTTAACTAAAGAAGTTAAGGAAAGTATCAAACTTAAGGAAAAAGCATATGAGTGGCAGATTGGTCAGAATATAAAAGAACAGCAGAGAATGACTGAAAGGTTAATCAGGAAAAGAATATGAGAGGAAACTAGCCAGAGATGTAAAAACAGATAGCAAGAGTTTCCACAAGTATTTAAAAAGGAAAAGAGTAAGTAAAGAGAGTGTTGGTCCTCTAGAGAGTGAGAATGGGGAGTTAATAGTAGATAATAAGGAAATGACAGATGGAATGAATAAATATTTTGCTTCTGTCTTCACTCTGTAGGATACAAAAACATTCCAGTAATAGCTGTAAATCCGTAGGTGGAAGGACGAGAGGAACTTGGTGACATTACAATCACCAGGCAAGTGGTACTGAGTAAACTGATGGAGCTGCGGGCTGACAAGTCCCCGGGTCCTGATGGGCTTCATCCATTGTCTTAAAAGAGGTGGCTAATGAGGTAGTAGATGTGTTGGTGTTAATTTTTCAAAATTCGCGAGATTCTGGAACGGTTCCATCAGACTAGAAAGTAGCAAATAGCCTTTTAGTCAAGAAGGCGGGGAGGCAGAAAACAGGTAACGATAGGCCAGTTAGCTTGACGTCTGTCATGGAGAAGGTGTTAGAATCGATCATTAAGGAGGTGACTGCTGGGCACTTAGAAAATCTCAAGTTAATTGGGAATAATCAGCATAGTTTTCTGAAAGGTAAATCATGTTTAACTAATTTATTGGAGTTCTTCAAAGGAGTATTATGCGCTGTGGATAAAGGGGAGCCCATTGACGTACTGTACTTGGATTTCCAGAATGCATTTGACAAGGTGCCACATAAAAGGTTATTGTGCAAAGTAGGAGCTCATGATGTCGGGGGTAACATATTAGCATGGATAGAAAATTGGCTGGCTGGCAGAAAACAGAGAGCATGCATAAATGGGTCCTTTTCTGATTGGCAAGATGTGACAGGTTGAGTCCCACAGGGGTCTGTTCTGGGGCCTGATCTTTTCACAATTTGCATCAATGAGTTAGATGAGGGGAGGGATGGCATAGTCGCTAAATTTGCAAATGACACAAAGATAGGTAGGAAAGTATGTTGTGAAGAGGACATAAAGTGGTTGCAGACCGATTATAGCTAGGTTGAGTGAATGGGCAGAAATCTGGCAGATGGAGTATAATGAGGGAAAATGTGAAGTTGTCCACTTTGGTAGGAAGAATAAAAAAGCAGAGTATTACTTAAACGGAGAACGATTGCAAAATTCCAAGGTGCAGAGGGATCTAGGTGTTCTAGTGCATGAGTCACAAAAAGTTAGTATGCAGGTACAGCAAATAATAAAGAAGGCTAATGGAATGCTATCATTTATTATGAGAGGAATTGAAAATAAAAGTAAGGATGTTATGCTTCAGTTATACAGGGCATTGGTGAGACCACATCTCGAATACTGTGTGCAGTTTTGGTCTCCTTATTTAAGGAAGGATGTGAATGCGTTGGAGGGGGTTCAGAGGAGGTTTACTAGATTGATACCTGGAATGAGTGGGTTGTCTTATGAGGAAAGGTTGGACAGACTGGAATTGTTTTCACTGGAGTTTAGAAGAGTGAGGGGAGATTTGATTTTAAGTATATAAGATCCTGAACTAAATCCAGAACTATGGGGGCACTGTTTTAAAATTAGGAGTTGCCATTTTAGGACAGAGATAGAGCATAGAACAGTACAGCACAGTACAGGCCCTTACGGCCCACGATGTTGTGCCGTCCCTTTAACCTACTCTAAGATCAAACTACCTACATACCCTTCATTCTACTATCATCCATGTACCTATCCAAGAGTCGCTTAAATGTCCCTCATGTATCTGCTTCTACTACCACCGCTGGCAGTGCATTCCACGCACCCACCACTCTCTGTGTAAAGAGGAGAAATTTTTTCTCTCAGAGAGTTGTGCGAATTTGGAACTCTGGGCCTCAGAAGGTGGTGAAGGCGGGGTCATTGAATTTTTTTAAGGTGGGGGTAGATAGATTCTTGTTCGGCAAGGGAATCAGAGGTTATCGGAGGTAGAAGAGAGTGTGGAATTGGAGATACAAACAGATCAGCCATGATCTTATTGAATGGTGGAGCACGCTCGAGGGGCGAATGGCCTACTTCTGCTCCTTCTGCTTTGCATGTAGGGACCCTAGGATGCAGCTATCAGATCCAAGGGTCTTGTCAGTCTTGTGACCCATTAGTTTTCCTGCTTCTTCTCGAGTGATAATGATTGTTTTAAGTTCCCCTTACACTGCCCTGGGATTATTTGATGAGACAGTGTATCCCTCCCTTTGTAGCCCCTTGTAAACTTGGGTTTCTCTATTAATTAATGATTAATTTTATATCTTGGCTGCCTGGCTCCAATCTCAGTCAGATCGCATACCATCATTTTCCTATTCACCAATGTGTCCTTTCACTGGTGGAGCTGTTACCCAGCATTCTCTGCAGTCAGAATGTGCTCGATCAGCACTTACAGGAGCCCCCCACTGCCCGCCTCCCCTGCAGGCACAGGTTGTAGCTGCTCAAGCTGCAGGAAGCTGCAAGCTGATGGGCTGAGCTGTGGACTGGGAGGAGTGGTGGGGTTTGATTGACAGGCCTGGGGAGGGGGATATCAGGGCAGGTACACACATTGCTCCTCCTTTTCTTCCTGGGATGTTTTACTGGAGTCGTGTTGGTGAGTGTTTCTAAACTCTGTCTCCCTATCCTGGTAATGTTAGTGGATTGTAGGTTGCTGTCAATGTTGGACTATATTATCTCTTCATTCTTCCTCCTTCTCCCACTAGGAGTTCCAGGCTCCAGCAGCTCGATGCGCCTGAAACGTTAACTCTGTTTCTCTCTCCACAGGTACTGCCTGATCTGCTGAGTATTTCCAGCATTTTCTCCTTTTATTTCAGATTTCCAGCATCTGCAGTATTTTGCTTTTGTTTTATTGTGGGTATTGCTCACAGAACTGAGTTGAGAACACTGTCGGGCCAGTTAAGAGCTGGCTTATATAATGGTAGATGTTGGATGTGGAAGTCGGTCCCTGAGCCCCTGTGTAGGTCTTTTTTGTTGCATCAGTTTGAGCTGGCGTGGAGATGGAGGGGAAGCTGCTGGGTTGAACCTCGAGTACTTCTGAGCCCAGTTGGGCACAACAGTTTTCAGTGTGAGACTGTCAAGGGAGGTAGATTCCAGTGGAGATGAGGTTGCTAAAGGGCCGCTGACTTCTCAATGTAAAAGAGTATTGTTTAAGTTACAAGTATTTCTGTAGATGCTTTTAATCCCTTTTACATGGACAGATTTTTTTGCTTCATTCTTGGAATATGGACATCACTAGCAAGATGAGCATATATTGTCAATCCCCAGATGCCCATTGAGAAGGTGATGGTGGGCCACCTTGAACCGCTGCAGTCCATGTGGTGAAGGGGCTCCCACAAAGGTGTTAGGGAAAATGTTACAGGATCTTCACCCAGTGATGATGAAAGAACAGTAATGTACGTCCAAGTCAACAACAGCTTGTATTGATATAGCTGAAATTGAGATGCTGCTTAACTGGGAACCTGTGTAGGTCAGTGAGCACAGTGGTGATGGGTGAACAGAACTTGGTTCGAGTAAGGACACAAGCAGCAGAGTTTTGGTTGATCTCGAGTTTACTGAGGGTAGAATGTGGGAGGCTGGCCAGGAGTGTGTTAGAATAGTCAAGTTGAGAGGTAACAGATGCATGGATGTAAGTTTCAGAGGCAGATCAGCTGAGGCAGTGGTGAAGTTGGGTGAGATAGAAATAGGCGATCTGAGTGATGGTGCAGTCAGAAGCTTATCTTGGGGTCAAATATGACACCAAGGTTATGAAGAGTATGGTTTAGCTTCAGACAGTTGCCAGGGAGAGGGGTGGAATCGGTGGCTAGGGAGTGGAGTTTATAGCAGGAACTGAAGACAATGGCTTCAGACTTCCCAATATTTAATTGGAGGAAATTTCTGTTCATCCAGTACTGGATGTCAAACAAGTCAGGATGGTGTGTGACTTGGAGGTAATAGTGTTCACATACACCTGATACCCTGGTCCTTCTAGGTGGTGGAAGATGAGGGTTTGCGTGCTTCTGTCAAAGTTCTGTAGAATTATAGATATGCAAAATCCCTCTCTTTCATTCCCTGCCCCTCCCACCTCTCCCTCTCTCTTTCCTCCCATAAAGGACGGAGTCTTGTGTAGGTCCAGACTGTTTGGCAGGTTCCTTTCCCTGAAGGACATTAGTGAGCCAGTTGACGTTGTACGACAATCCAGCAGCTTCCATGGTCACTTTTTCCTAGTGCCAGCCCCGCAAATTACCAGATTCATTCAGCTCCATTTAACAACCTGCCTTTGTGTTTCTGTGGGTTCTCTCACACACTCTCTCTGTTTTAAATCAATCTCACAGGGTTTCAGAAGGGAATGACTTGCAGCCAGGAAACTCAAACAAAACATCACATCAGGATTTCAAGGTGTCGTCCAATTTATCATAACCTGAATATTATAGGAATTTGAACATGGAAGGAAAAAACACCATTCAAAGTGGGGAGAAACTGTGCCAATCATCCGATCTGTCGAAACACAAGCACAGTTACACTGGGAAGAAACGGTGTACATATAGGGACTGTGGAAAGGGATTTAATTATCCAGTTGAGCTGGAAACTCATCCACGCAGTCACACCCTGGAGAGGCTGTTCACCTGCTCTGTGTGCGGGAAGGAATTCACTAATTCATCCAAGCTACTATCACACCAGCAAGTTCACACTGGGGAGAGGCCATTCACCTGCTCTGTGTGTGGGAAGGGATTCAATAATTCAACCAACCTTCTGAGACACCAGCGAGTTCACACTGGGGAGAGGCCATTCACCTGCTCTGTGTGTGGGAAGGGATTCTCTGATTCATCCAACCTGCTGACACATCAGCGAGTTCACACTGGGGAGAAGCCGTTCACCTGCTCCATGTGCGGGAAGAGATTCACTCATTCAACCAATCTGCTGAGACACCAGCGAGTTCACACTGGGAAGAGGCCATTCACCTGCTCCATCTGTAGGAAGGGATTCTCTGATTCATCCAACTTGCTGACACACCATCGAGTTCACACAGGGGAGAGGCCATTCACCTGCTCTGTGTGTGGGAAGGGATTTGCGCAGTCAGCCACCCTGCTGAAGCACCATCGAGTTCACACCGACGAGAGGCCTTTTAAATGTCCAGACTGTGGGAATTGCTATAAAAGTTCCGAGGAACTGATGTCCCATCAACATGTTCACACTGATGAGAGACCATTCAGGTGCTGTCACTGCGGGACTGGATTCAAGCGATCAGGCAACCTCGCTGTTCACCAGCGTACTCACACTGGGGAGAAGCCGTTCACCTGCTCAGAGTGTGGGAAGCGATTCACTAATTCATCCGGCCTGCTGACACACCAGCGAGTTCACACTGGGGAGAGGCCGTTCACCTGCACCGAGTGTGGGAAGGGATTCACCCAGTCATCCAACCTCCTGAAGCACCGACGGGTTCACACTGATGAGAGACTGTTCAGGTGCTCTCACTGCGGCCCTGAGTTCAGGCAATCATCTGAACTCACTGTACACCAGTGTTTTCACACTGGGGAGAGACCATTCACCTGCTCCGTGTGTGGGAAGGGCTTCACTAATTCATCCAGCTTGCTGACACACCAGCATGTTCACACTGGGGAGAGGCCATTCACCTGCTCTGTGTGTGGGAAGGGATTCACTAATTCATCAAACCTGCTGACACATCAGCGAGTTCACACTGGGGAGAGGCCATTCACCTGCTCCGAGTGTGGGAAGGGATTCACTCAATCGTCCAACCTGCTGACACACCAGCGAGTTCACACCGGGGAGAAGCCATTCACTTGCTACGTGTGTGGGAAGGGATTCACTCAGTCATCCGCCCTGCTGAGACACCAGCGAGTTCACACTGGGGAGAGGCCATTCACCTGCTCAGAGTGTGGGAAGGGATTCACTCGGTCATCCCACCTGCTGGAACACCAGCGAGTTCACAAGTGTCTGCAGGGGTTGGATTCTGCTGTTACTGCTGCTGTTAATCACATCCAGAACTGAACCATGTTCATTGTGACAGTAGGGTTTTATTTCAGTTGATGTTAATCCATGTAACTGGGCTGGAGTTTAATATTCCGAATATATGTCAAATAAATCAGCTTTGTGTCAAACACAGAGTATTCTAGTCCTTGATTTCTCTAAGATAAGAGAAGACTACTGTTCTGTTACTGACTGTTCCATTTTTGTGCTTTTTCTCCTTTGTTAATGGAAGTCTTGTATTTATATGGTGCCTTTCAGGACTTAAGGCTGTCCTGTAGTGTTTTACAGCTAATGAAGTTCTTTTAATGTGTACTCAGTGCTGTTGGCAGCTGTGGCTCAGTCTTGCATCTGAGTCAGAAAGTTGTGTGTTCAAGTTTTCTCCAGGACCTGAGTACAAAAATCAAGGCTGACCCTCCAGTGCAGTACTGAGGGAGTGCTGCATGGTCAGAGGTGCCGTCTTTCACACAAAACGTTAAACTGACACCCTGTCTTCCCCCCAGGTGGATGTAAAAGGTCTTGTGGCATTATTTCAAAGAAGAGCAGGGGCGTTATCCGCAGTGTTCTGCCCAATAGTCATCCCTTCATCAACATCAGTAAAACAGATGATCCGGTCATTATGACATTGTTGTTTGTGGGAGATTGCTGTGTGCAAATTGGCTGCTGTGTTTCCTACACTACAAACAGTGACAACACTTCAAAAGTACTTCATTGGCTGTAAAATGTTTTGTAACATCCTGAGGCCATGAAAGGCGCTATATAAATGCAAGTCCTTCTTTTAATGTTGGAAAATTGTGCACGGCAAAGTTCCACAAACAGAAAGGTGGCTATGACCACATAATCGTTTTTAGTGATGTTGGCAGAACACCCCTGCTCTTCAAAATAGCTGTATGGGATCGTTTGTGTCCATCTGAGAGGACAGATGGGGTCTTGGTTGAAGGTGTCATCTGAAAGACAGGAGCTCTGACAGTGCAGCTCCCCTCAGTACTGCATTGGAATATCAGCCTAGGTTTTGTTTCAGTTCTCACACCTTTGGTTATTCTTGTGGACAAGTCCCAACTCCCCATGTATTCCAGAGTGGCTCTCCTAGTCTTGGTATCCAGAGAAGGTATTGGTTAAATGCCCATGTATCTGAGAGCGTTTTTTTTTTAGATTTAGAGATACAGCACTGAAACAGGCCCTTTGGCCCACCGAGTCTGTGCCGACCATTAACCACCCATTTATACTAATCCTACACATCCCATATTCCTACCACATCCTCACCTGTCCCTATAATCCCCTACCACCTACCTATACTAGTGATAATTTATAATGGCCAATTCACCTATCAACCTGCAAGTCTTTTGGCTGTGGGAGGAAACCGGAGCACCCGGAGGAAACCCACGCAGACACAGGGAGAACTTGCAAACTCCACACAGGCAGTACCCAGAATTGAACCCGGGTCGCTGGAGCTGTGAGGCTGCGGTGCTAACCACTGCGCCACTGTGATGGGTCAGTGTGGTGGTAGCTTTACTCTGTATCTAGTCAATTATTTTTTTCTACCTGGTGTGGGTGTGTTTAATGGGACAGTGTACAGCAGAGCTGTACCACAATACAATTTTTGCTCTACATAGGGGGGCTGGTGAGAAAATTTCAGAAAGATAAAGGTATTAAAAATTTATATTACTCTCAAAACAACAACGCGCATTTTTGTGAAGAAGCTTTAAATGAGAAGACTAATTTATTGACTTACTTTCTCATCACTATGTTGAACATTGATTTCGTGGCATACCTGGCATTGTTTTTGCTTGCATTAGTACTCCATCTCTGCCCGAACACTTGACAGATGCGCAGTATTCCAGATGTCCATCTTGATCTCTTTTTCTTTTGCTTTCCCCTCTCCCTCCCCTCTCTGCGTCTCTCTCCCCCTCCATCTCTCTCTCTCCTCCCCTCCCTCGCTCCCTCTCGACCCTCCCTCTATCTTTCCCTCCATCTTTCTCTCCCCCCCCCCCCCCCCCACTCTCTCTGTATCTTTTTTTTTTAGAACATTACAGCGCAGTACAGGCCCTTCGGCCCTCGATGTTGCGCCGACCTGTGAAACCATCTGACCTACACTATTCCATTTTCATCCATCTGTCTGTCCAATGACCACTTAAATGCCCTTAAAGTTGGCGAGTCTACTACTGTTGCAGGCAGGGCGTTCCACGCCCCTCCTACTCTCTGCGTAAAGAAACTACCTCTGACATCTGTCCTATATCTTTCACCCCTCAACTTAAAGCTATGTCCCCTCGTGTTTGCCATCATCATCCGAGGAAAAAGACTCTCACTATCCACCCTATCTAACCCTCTGATTATCTTATATGTCTCTATTAAGTCACCTCTCCTCCTCCTTCTCTCTAACGAAAACAACCCCAAGTCCCTCAGCCTTTCCTCGTAAGACCTTCCTTCCATACCAGGCAACATCCTAGTAAATCTCCTCTGCACCCTTTCCAAAGCTTCCACATCCTTCCTATAATGCGGTGACCAGAACTGCACGCAATACTCAAGATGCGGCCTCACCAGAGTTTTGTACAGCTGCATCATGACCTCGTGGCTCCGAAACTCGATCCCCCTACTAATAAAAGCTAACACACTAACAGCCCTATTAACCTGCATGGCAACTTTCAGGGATTTATGTACCTGGACACCAAGATCTCTCTGCTCATCTACACGACCAAGAATCTTCCCATTAGCCCAGTACTCTGCATTGCTGTTACTCCTTCCAAAGTGAATCACCTCACACTTCTCCGCATTAAACTCCATTTGCCATCTCTCAGCCCAGCTCTGCAGCCTATCTATGTCCCTCTGTACCCTACAACACCCTTCGACACTATCCACAACTCCACCGACCTTCGTGTCATCCGCAAATTTACTAACCCACCCTTCTACACCCTCTTCCAGGTCATTTATAAAAATGACAAACAGCAGTAGCCCCAAAACAGAACCTTGCGGTACACCACTAGTAACTAAACTCCAGGATGAACATTTGCCATCAACCACCACCCTCTGTCTTCTTTCAGCTAGCCAATTTCTGATCCAAAGCTCTAAATCACCTTCAACCCCATACTTCCGTATTTTCTGCAATAGCCTACCGTGGGGAACCTTATCAAACGCCTTACTGAAATCCATATACACCACATCCACTGCTTTACCCTCATCCACCTGTTTGGTCACCTTCTCGAAAAACTCAATAAGGTCTCTCTCTCTCTTCCCCCCCCCCTCCCTGTCTCTCTCTCTCCCCTCTCTCTCTCCCCCTCTCTGTCTGTCTTTCTCTCCCCCTCTCTGTCGCTCTCCCCCTTTCTCTTTGTATCTCTCTTCCCCCCTCTCTCTTTCTCACCTTTCAAAGAACAAAGAACAGTACATCACAGGAACAGGCCATTCGGCCCTCCAAGCCTGCGCCGATCTTGATGCCTGCCTAAAATAAAACCTTCTGCTCTTCCGGGGTCCGTATCCCTCTATTCCCATCCTATTCATGTATTTGTTAAGATGCCTCTTAAACATCTCTATGGTACCTGCTTCCACCACCTCCCCCGGCAACAAGTTCCAGGCACTCACCACGCTCTGTGTAAAGAACTTGCCTCGCACATCCCCTCTAAACTTTGCCCCTCGCACCTTAAACCTATGTCCCCTAGTAACTGACTCTTCCACCCTGGGAAAAAGCTTCTGACTATCCACTCTGTCCATGCCGCTTATAACTTTGTAAAGCTCTATCATGTCGCCCCTCCACCTCCGTCGTTCCAGTGAAAACAATCCGAGCTTATCCAACCTCTCCTCATAGTTAATGCCCTCCAGACCAGGCAACATCCTGGTAAACCTCTTCTGTACCCTCTCCAAAGCCTCCATGTCCTTCTGGTAGTGTGGCAACCAGAATTGCATGCAATATTCTAAGTGTGGCCTAACTAAAGTTCTGTACAGCTGCAGCAGGACTTGCCTATTTTTATAGTCTATGCCCCGACCGATGAAGGCAAGCATGCCATATGCCTTCTTAACTACCTTATCCACCTGCGTTGCCACTTTCACTCTCTTCCCCCCTCCCTCTATGTCCATGCACTCTTTCTGTGTCTGTCTCTCACTCCCTGCTCAGCACTGCCCGTTCCCCACTCTCCGCTATGGACTGCCCACTCTCTGTTCTGCACTGCCCTCTCCCTGCTCTCTATTGCCCACTTTCCAATGCCCTTTTCCTGCTTCCTGTTAGCTTCCCATTGCTCACTCCACTCTCCACTGCCCGCTCCCTGCTCCCCACTGCCCGCTTCTCGCACTCCACTCTCCACTGCCCGCTCCACACTCGTCACTGCTCGCTGCACACTCCACTGCCCGCTTCCCATGCTCCACTGCCCGCTCCCCACTCTCCACCGCCCGCTCCCCATTCTCCACCGCCCGCTCCCCGCTCTCCACCGCCCGCTCCCCGCTCTCCACCGCCCGCTCCCCGCTCTCCACCGCCTGCTCCCCATTCTCCACTGCCCGCTCCCCATTCTCCACTGCCCGCTCCCCATTTCGACTGCCCACTCTCCACTGCCCGCTCCCCATTCTCAACTGCCCGCTCCCCATTCTCCACTGCCCACTTCCCACTCTCCACTGCCCACCGCCCGCTCCACTCTCTCCTCTCCCCGCTCTCCCTCTGTGCACTCACCATAAATGCAGATTATAGAGGTAGATTGTGAACGCCACTCTCCACAGGGCACAGCCATGTTGTGTGGGAGTAGAGCCCTAACAAACCTAGAGCTGCCCGCCAAGGTGCCTGACATACCAGCAGTTTACACCCACAGGCTGGATGGAAACCTTTGGAGGAACAGACTCTGGCCCATGAGCCGCTTGTTGGACAACCATGGTGTAGAGGGACCTTTGCTCTGTATATAACCCTTTTTTTTGTTGTTGAGGGGGCCTTTAAACCCCAGGCACCCTTTATATGCATTTTATAAAATAACTTTATTAAAAGCAGGTAAACAGAACAAAAACTCATATTAAATTGTCATTCGAGGCGTCGATGATGCAAGTGCCCGCCAGTCACGGAAGGACTCAAGCAAACCGGCGGACGTTGCATGCTCCTTCTCCAGGGACACCCTGGTGCAAATGTAACCTCGGAAGAAGGGCAGGCACTCAGGGCGGATGGACTCCCCGACGGCCTGCAGCTTGGACCTGTGAATTGCCACCTTGGCCAGGCCCTGCCACAGGCCATCGAGGAGATCCTCCTCCTGACCCAGCCTCTCCGCACCGGGTGCCCAAAGATCAGGAGTGTGGGGCTGAAGTGCAGCCAAAACATGAGGAGCAGCCCCTTCAAATACTCACAGAGGGGCTACAATCTTGCACACTCCATATATAAATGGAATACGGACTTGTCCAAGGCGCAGAAATTACAGGCGGCCTGGGAGTCCATGAATCTACTTAAAAGTCTTTTGCACAGGAGAGCCCTGTGCAGCACCCTCCACCTCAGGTCCCCGATGTAAAGGGGGAGGACTCCCACATAGACAAGGGTTTCCCCTTGCCGCCAGATAGCAACATGGACCGCCACGGCATGTCCAGGCAGCAGACAAGGGCGTTGAAGTGTGGAGTGTGCAGGAGCAGCCCATACAGGAAACCCCTCTGTGCGGTGTGGAATGGCACAGAAGGCATTTCTGAGAGGCAACTCAGATTGTGTCAGACCGGCTGCGAAGGGGGGTTTCGGGGCCTGGGTCCGATGAGCAGTTCTGGCCAGACAGGGGTCAGCTCGGCCGGGAGCACCCTCGTCATCCGCAGTGAGGGGTATCCTGGAGGCTTCAGCTACTCTTCCGCCCGTCGGTCCGTACCCGGAGCTGGCCACCTGGACACCCAAGTTGCTCTCCTCCGCCGGCAGGGGAGCGCCCTGACTGATGTTCCAGACTCTGAATAGATCCCGCTAAAAGACAGGGAACTCCCTCAGAGAAGCACGGCAAACGTTCTCCGCCGGGAGCTGCATGTCATCTTCTTAAGGCAGTGCCCATGGCAGAAAAAATACATTATCAGTGCACACCATCTGGGGGGACGCTCAATGTATAAGTATCTCTGCAGAGTCCAGAGGCGGAGACCTGTGACTGGCCGCCCTCCTCAATTGGGAGACTCAGGACTGCAGCAGAGACCCAGTGTTTCCTCTTGCCCCAGAAGAAAGCGATGAGCTTCTTCTGGATCTTGGTGGCAAATGCAGGGGTGGGACCAAAGTGACCAACTGATACCACAGCATCGAGGCCAACAGTTGGTTTATGACCAATACTTGGCCCCTGTAGGAATGCATTCGGATCAGTCCTGTCCAGCGCCCCAGCCGAGTGTTGAGTTTCATCTCCAACTCCTGCCAGTTTGCCGGTCAGGCTCAACGGTGGACTCCCAGATAGAGGAGGTGCACGGTGCTCCATACAAAAGCTGTTAACTCCTCCAGTAGGGAGTCCACCCACCACTGACCCACCAGGAATCCGGAACATTTCTCCCAATTGATCCTCGTGGAGGACGTGGCAGAAAAGGTCTGCTGGCACTCGCGCATCCTCCGCAAGTCAACAGGATCTGTGACCGTCAGTAGCACATTATCGGTGTAAGCCGAGAGGATGACCTGCATGCCTGGCCCGGGCAGAGCCAAGCACGCCAACCTCCTGTGAAGCAGGCACAGGAATGGCTCAACGCAGATGGTATATAATTGGCCGGACATGGGGCATCCCTGACGCACTCCTCTCCCAAAGCGAAGGGCGCCGTCAAGGACCCGTTAAGTTTAACCAGACACTCTGCGGCAGCGTATAGAAGTCGGACCCGCCCCACAAAGTGCAACCTGAGTCCGACCGCGCGCAATATCCCGAAAAGATAGTCGTGATCCACCCTATCGAACGCCTTCTCCTGATCGAGGGAGAGAAAGGCGACTGACAGACCAATCCTCTGGGAAAGATGGATCATAGAATCACAGAAAGCGCCCATCGTGTCTGTGCTGGACAAAAAAAGATCCACCTATTCTAATCCCACCTTCCAGCATTTGGTCCATAGCCCTGCAGATTATGGTAAAGGCCTGCACAGATCAGGAAAAAAAACCCGACCCGAACCCGAACCCGACAAGGCCACATCGGACCCAAGTCCGCTCCGGCCCGAGTCCGTCCATTTTATCGTGAGCCCGACCCAACCACCGGAATGTTCACTTTACCTACTTTCGGATTCCAAATCCTTTTTTCACTTTTTCAGTTTGTTCAGATAAGCAACAAAAACTGTAATTGGACTTGAAAGGTTGTTTAAAAAGATGATTAGAGGCACGAAGTCAGTGATTGTTTGGTTACGAATTAAACAGAAACCCATAGAGTTGTGTCCAGACAGGTTGTACCACATTGTACCAGTATCTGATTTGCTTAAAATAAACACAGCAATTGCCCGAAGGCTCAGAAAAGATCATTATACATTACCTAGACTCCTACTTTACAGGTTGAAATACTTGCTGCAAGTTTATCCAGTGAGCAGCTGAGATGCAGAGACCAGGAGGAAGGCCCTGAGTGATTAATTATTATAAAATATACAGTATTTCTATAAAATAAATATAAAATGATCACTGTTATGGCGTGTCCGGATAGCAGACGAGGTGTGGAAGTGGAGAGTGTGCAGGATCAGCCCATATAGGAAACCCCTCTGCCGTGTGGAATGGCACAGAGGGCATTTCCGAGAGATGGCTCAGGTTGTGTCGGACCGGCTGCCAAGGAGGGTTTTGGGGCCTAGGTCCGATGAGCAGTTCCGGCCGAGCTGACTCCCGCTCGGCCGGGAACACTCCACACTCCCGAGCACCCGCATCACCCGCAGTGAGGGGTATCCTGGAGACTTCGGCTACTCCTCCGACTACAGTACTGACATTTATATAAAAAATATAAAATGATCACTGTTAGGACGCTGGTCTACACACATACAGTTGTGTCGACTGCAAACTTCTTCATCATGCCACCTACATTTACGTCCAAATCGTTAATATATACCACAAAATGCATGGGACCCAGTACTGAGCCCTGCGGAATGCCACTGGAAACAACCCTCCAGTCACTAAAACACCCGTCAACAATTACTCTTTGTTTCCTGCCACTGAGCCTACTATTATTGCCCTATTGTTCTTGCACTTCGTAGAGATTTGCCTACATATCTGCTCTTCTATCTCCCTCTGACTGTTTGGGGGTCGATAGTACTTTGCCCCTTTTTTGTTCCTTAGCTCAATCCATATGACCTAATTTGATGAACCTTCCAACATATCATCCCTCCTCACAGCTGTAATAGTTTCCTTGACCAAAATTGCCACTCCCCCTCCTTTCTTATCCCCCTCTCTATCACGTCTGAAAATCCTGTAACCAGGAACGTTGACTTGCCATTCCCGTCCCTCCTTAAGCCATGATTCTGTAATAGCTATATCATACTGCCACCTGTCTATCTGTGTCCTCAGCTCATCTGCTTTATTTGCTATACTCCTTGCATTGAAATAGATACCCTTGAGCACTGCCAAACTCTTTCTTTTGTATTTTCTAACCTTTGTTTCTCTTCAGGAGTTTCTTCCAGACTTATCCATTAACTTTCTGGATTCCATTTTCATTTCTAATTTTGTTCCAACTCAGTCTACCCTCAGGTCTCCATCCCCCTGCCAAACTAGTTAAAACCCTCCTCCACAGCACATGATCCACCCCGACCAGTCCTACATGGTCCCAGACCAGGTGGATGTTGTCATGAATGGACTGGCCTGCGATCGTGTAGGACTGGTTGGGGTGGATCATGTGGGCCAGCACGGAGCCCAGGTGGGTAGACAAAGCCTTGGCAAAGATCTTACAATCCATGCTGAGGAGGGAGACCGGATGCCAGTTCTTAAGCAAGCGGAGATCGCCCCTCTTCGGCAGCAGGACCATGAGCACCCTGTGCCAGGAAAGGGGCATCTCCCCGGTCGCCAGGCTTTCCCTCAGGACCTGTGCGTAATTGCCCTGCAGGACGTGAGTGGAACCTGCAATCATACGGCGTCTCTGAGCTGACCTTTAGTCAGGACACTGCACAGTGGCGCAGTGGTTAGCACCGCAGCCTCACAGCTCCAGCGACCCGGGTTCAATTCTGGGTACTGCCTGTGTGGAGTTTGCAAGTTCTCCCTGTGTCTGCGTGGGTTTTCTCCGGGTGCTCTGGTTTCCTCCCACAGCCAAAAGACTTGCAGGTTTGTAGGTAAATTGGCCATTATAAATTGCCACTAGTATAGGTAGGTGGTAGGGAAATATAGGGACAGGTGGGGATGTGGTAGGAATATGGGATTAGTGTAGGATTAGTATAAATGGGTGGTTGATGGTCGGCACAGACTCGGTGGGCCGAAGGGCCTGTTTCAGTTCTGTATCTCTAAAAAAAAAGATCCACAAAACTCGGCGCACGTCGTCGCTGGACGGATCCGGAGAGAACAATGTGCTGTAATAGGTACGGACCAAAAGGCCCATTCCCTCCGGATCCGTGATGGAGGATCTGTCATCGGCCAGCAGCTCAACAAGCTGTTTGCAGTCCCCCCACCATTTTTCCAGCAAGTAGAAGAAGGGTGAGGCACAGTCCAAATCTTGCAGGATCTGGATCAGCGACCTCGGGACCCTTTGAGCTGCAAGTCCTTCAGCGATCCCTTCTCTTTGTACGCCTGCAACATGGCTAGTCCGTGATGGCCTGACCCAGACAGGACTCCAAATGGAGCACTTCCCTCTCCAGGCTCCTGATCTCAGCTTCCCACCTCTTGGTCGACCCCTTCACATACTCCTGACAGAAGACACTGACGTGAGTCTTGCCCACGTCCCACCATAGCCTCAAGGAGGAGAAGCCCCACTGCTTCCATCTCCAGTCGGCCCAAAATTGACGGAATGAGTCCTGGAATTGCTCGTCCTCGAGCAGCCACGCTAGTACGCCTGTGTGCGTAGTGGAGTGAGCCCGGCCCACACCAGGTGGTGGTCCGATCACAGCACCAGCCGCACGGAGGCCGCCGAGATGCAGGAGACATCTAGAGGTGGTGAAATGTAGAAGCGGTCGATTCAGGACCCTCCTCCTCCAGATCTCCATGTGAAGGCACTGGAGTTGGGATGGAGATTCCGCCAGATGTCCACTAAGTCGAGGCAGCTGATCAGTTCCCTCAACTTCTCCACCGATGCTTGGCTGCGCTGGGGATCGGAATGATCCCTCTCTTTGAGGGTACAATTAAAATCCCCCCCAAGGATGATGCACTCACCGCTATCGATAGAGCTCAAGAGAGCGGACACTTCTTTAAAGAAGCGCGACTGCAACGCACCAGGCATGGGCGGGTAGACGTTCACAAAATGGAGCGGCACGCTACCCAGGCGAACGGCGAGGTGGAGCAAGCAGCCTGGCACAAGCTCCTTGACCAAGATCTCCAGCTGAAAAGTCGGGGCCAACAAGATAGCCACACCACTGGAAGTAGGGGTGAGGTGACTCATGTAGACCCCACCATGCCACTCCAGGATCCAGGTGGCTTCATTTCCCAGAACAGTGTGGATCTCCTGTCACCGTCACCACACTGTAAAGAGGGAGTGGAAGTGCACCTGGCCTTCCACTCCCCCAGTGAGGAATGCTTTAAACCGGCATCACTCAACCAGTTTCATGTCCGCGCCCTGCCCCCACTTCTTGAGGGTGGCACGGATGGACCGGATGATCAGTGCCAGATTCGACCACCGGCCGAGGGCCACCTGAACTTTATTGCGGCAACCCATGCAGGCTGCAAGGAAGTCCTAGAGTTCTGTGATAGGAATGAGATGAGACTCGGTAGGAGGGTCGAGGGATCCATCGCCTCACTGGTGATGGATTCAAGATTGTCCTCCGTGCCCCACACTGAGTCCCCATCCTCCTCCGGGTTGTTATTGCCAGCGGTCAACACACCCACCACAAACTGCGAGCTGGATGTCCCAACCGCACCAACTGGTCCCACCTCCGTCACGATCTCAACCCCAGTATCGATGCTGGAGGAGTCCTCTCTGGGTTCATCTATTGGATTGGAGCACTTTCTTTTTGCAGCGGCAACAGGGAGAGCGAGGTGGCAGCTGGGTAAGTAAGTCCTATATATTTGGGCAGCGGCTGAACCCGAGACACTACACCTGTAGTGTCTCCCACCCGCCCTCCTCCTCTAACCAAAAAAAAAAGGACTCGGTGGTGTGTAGATAAGGTAAGGCTTTTTCTATTTCTTTTTTTTTTCGTGTGATTGGTAAAAACATTTCGTTCCTTTTTCATTTATCTAAGTTAAGACTAAGTTAAGCTTAAGATTAAAAACGTCAGGAGATCTCAGACCCGTGACATGCTCCTCTTGCTCAATGTGGGAGCTCAGGGACACGGCTGATGTCCCTGACTCCTTCACGTGCTGGAAGTGTGTCCAGCTGCAGCTCTTGTTAGACCGCATGACGGCTCTGGAGCTGCGGATGGACTCACTTTGGAGCATCCGCGATGCTGAGGAGGTCGTGGATAGCACGTTTAGCGAATTGGTCACACCGCAGATTAGGATTGCTGAGGGAGAAAGGGAATGGGTGACCAAAAGGCAGAGAAAGAGCAGGAAGGCAGCGCAGGTGTCCCCTGCGGTCATCTCCCTCCAAAACAGGTATACCGTTTTGGATACTGTTGAGGGAGATGGCTCACCAGGGGAAGGCAGCAGTCGCCAGGTTCATGGCACCGTGGCTGGCTCTGTTGTTCGGAAGGGCGGGAAAAAGAGTGGAAGGGCTATAGTCATAGGGGATTCGATTGTAAGGGGAGTAGATAGGCGGTTCTGTGGTCGAAAACGAGACTCCCGAATGGTATGTTGCCTCCCAGGTGCACGGCTCAGGGATGTCTCAGATCGGCTGCAGAACATTCTGAAGGGGGAGGGTGAACAGCCAGTTGTCGTTGTGCACATAGGCACCAATGATATAGGTAAAAAACGGGATGAGGTCCTACAAGCAGAATTTAGGGAGTTAGGAGCCAAGTTAAAAAGTAGGACCTCAGAGGTAGTAATCTCAGGATTGCTACCAGTGCCACGTGCTAGTCAGAGTAGAAATGAAAGAATAGTCAGGATGAATGAGTGGCTTGAGAGATGGTGCAGGAGGGAGGAGTTCAGATTTTTGGGACATTGGGACCGGTTCTGGGGGAGGTGGGACTATTACAAATTGGACGGTCTACACCTGGGCCGGACTGGAACCAATGTCCTTGGGGGTGCTTTTGCTAACGCTGTTTGGGAGGGTTTAAACTAATGTGGCAGGGGGATGGGAACCAAATGAGGAAGTCAGTGGACAGGAAGGAGGTAGTAACTAAAGCCTGTAAGGAACTAGATAATGAAGTCAGCGTGACGAAGGGGAAGAGTAGGCAGGGAGCAGATGATGAACGCAAAGGGACTGGTGGTCTCAGGTGCATTTGTTTCAATGCAAGAAGTGTAGTAGGTAAGGCAGATGAACTTGGGGCTTGGATTAGTACCTGGGAGTATGATGTTAGTGCTATTACTGAGACTTGGTTGAGGGAAGGTTGAGGCAACTAAATATCCCAGGATATCAATGCTTCAGGCAGGATAGAGAGGGAGGTAAAAGGGGTGGAGGAGTTGCATTACTAGTCAAAGAGGATATCACAGTTGTGCTGAAGGAGGGCACTATGGAGGACTCGAGCTGTGAGGCAATATGGGCAGAACTCAGAAATAGGAAGGGTGCGGTAACAATGTTGGGGCTGTACTACAGGCCTCCCAACAGCGAGTGTGAGATGGAGGTACAAATATGTAAACAGATTATGGAAAGATGTAGGAGCAACAGGGTGGTGGTGATAGGAGATTTTAATTTTCCCAACATTGACTGAGATTAGAGGTCTAGATGGAGCAGAATTTGTAAGGAGCATCCAGGAGGGTCTTCTAGAGCAGTATGTAAATAGTCCAACTCGGGAAGGGGCCATACTGGGCCTGGTGTTGGGGAATGAGCCCGGCCAGGTGGTTGATGTTTCAGAAGGGAACTACTTTGGGAATAGTGATCACAATTCCGTAAGTTTTAGAATACTCATGGACAAAGACAAGAGTGGTCCCAAAGGAAGAGTGCTAAATTGGGGGAAGGCCAACTATACCAAAATTCGGCAGGAGCTGGGGAATGTAGATTGGGAGCAGCTGTTTGAAGGTAAATCCACATTTGATATGTGGGAGGCTTTTAAAGAGAGGTTGATTAGCGTGCAGGAGAGACATGTTCCTGTGAAAATGAGGGATAGAAATGGCAAGATTAGGGAACCATGGATGACAGGTGAAATTGTGAAACTAGCTAAAAGGAAAAAGGAAGCATACATAAGGTCTGGGCGGCTGAAGAAAGACAAAGCTTTGGAAGAATATCGGGAATGTAGGACCAATCTGAAACGAGGAATTAAGAGGGCTAAAAGGGGTCATGAAATATCTTTAGCAAACAGGGTTAAGGAAAATCCCAAAGCCTTTTATTCATATATAAGGAGCAAGAGGGTAACTAGAGAAAGGATTGGCCCACTCAAGGACAAAGGAGGAAAGTTATGCGTGGAGTCAGAGAAAATGGGTGAGATTCTAAACGAGTACTTTGCATCGGTATTCACTGAGGAGAGGGACATGACGGATGTTGAGGTTAGGGATAGATGTTTAATTACTCTAGGTCAAGTTGGCATAAGGAGGGAGGAAGTGTTGGCTATTCAGGTCTGGATGGGATCTATCCCAGGTTACTGAGGGAAGCGAGAGAGGAAATAGCTGGGGCCTTAACAGATATCTTTGCAACATCCTTAAACACGGGTGAGGTCCCGGAGGACTGGAGAATTGCTAATGTTGTCCCCTTGTTTAAGAAGGGTAGCAGGGATAATCCAGGTAATTATAGACTGGTGAGCCTGACGTCAGTGGTAGGGAAGCTGCTGGAGAAGATACTGAGGGATAGGATCTATTCCCATTTGGAAGAAAATGGGCTTATCAGTGATAGGCAACATGGTTTTGTGCAGGGAAGGTCATGTCTTACCAACTTAATAGAATTCTTTGAGGAAGTGACAAAGTTGATTGATGAGGGAAGGGCTGTAGATGTCGTATACATGGACTTCAGTAAGGCGTTTGATAAGGTTCCCCATGGTAGGCTGATGGAGAAAGTGAAGGCACATGGGGTCCAAGGTGTACTAGCTAGATGGATAAAGAACTGGCTGGGCAACAGGAGACAGAGTAGCAGTGGAAGGGAGTTTCTCAAAATGGAGACGTGTGACCAGTGGTGTTCCACAGGGATCTGTGCTGGGACCACTGTTGTTTGTGATATACATAAATGATTTGGAGGAAAGTATAGGTGGTCTGATTAGCAAGTTTGCAGACGACACTAAGATCGGTGGAGTAGCAGATGGTGAAAGGGACTGTCAGAGAATACAGCAGAATATAGATAGATTGGAGAGTTGGGCAGAGAAATGGCAGATGGAGTTCAATCAGGGCAAATGCGAGGTGATGCATTTTGGAAGATCCAATTTAAGAGTGAAATATACAGTAAATGGAAAAGTCCTGGGGAAAATTGATGTCCAGAGAGATTTGGGTGTTCAGGTCCATTGTTCCCTGAAGGTGGCAACGCAGGTCAATAGAGTGGTCAAGAAGGCATACGGCATGCTTTCCTTCATCGGACGGGGTATTGAGTACAAGAGCTGGCAGGTCATGTTACAGTTGTATAGGACTTTGGTTCGGCCACATTTGGAATACTGCGTGCAGTTCTGGTCGCCACATTACCAAATTAGAAAATAGGTGACAGGTTTCGATAGAGGATTTGGATCGGCGTAGGCTTGAGCCTGTTCCTGTGCTGTAATTTTCTTTGTTCTGGTCGCCACATTACCAAAAGGATGTAGATGCTTTGGAGAGGGTGCAGAGGAGGTTCACCAGGATGTTGCCTGGTATGGAGGGCGCTAGCTATGAAGAGAGGTTGAGTAGATTAGGATTATTTTCATTGGAAAGACGGAGGTTGAGGGGAGACCTGATTGAGGTGTACAAAATCATGAGAGGTATAGACAGGGTGGATAGCAAGAAACTTTTTCCCAGAGTGGGGGATTCAATTACTCGGGGTCACGAGTTCAAAGTGAGAGGGGAAAAGTTTAGGGGGGATATGCGTGGAAAGTTCTTCACGCAGAGGGTGGTGGGTGCCTGGAACGCGTTGCCAGCGGAGGTGGTAGACGCGGGCACGATAGCGTCTTTTAAGATGTATCTAGACCGATACATGAATGGGCAGGAAGCAAAGAGATACAGACCCTTAGAAAATAGGCGACAGGTTTAGATAGAGGATCTGGATCGGCGCAGGCTTGGAGGGCCGAAGGGCCTGTTCCTGTGCTGTAATTTTCTTTGTTCTTTGAGCCTATGGGAACCAGCGGTTCAGGACCGCTCTCTACCTCCGTCCCCAGGCCAATGAGCGGCCCAGGGGAGACAGTAGTTCCTGACTCGGGAAATCCAGCTGGAGCCAGGAACTGAGGCGGAGAGTGGCGGCCATTTCCTGTCCCGCCCAGCAGACGGGGCAGCATTTTCAACCATAACTTGGTTGGGTACCTCCTGGTCGGGAATGGATTTTAGCTGGGAGGGCTGACCCTTCGGGGTCTCACCCACCCCTCCACTCAGGGCACCCGACCCATTGGCAGATGGGGAGGCTTCTCCGGGATTGTCCGCAGTCTCCTCCGCCACAAGCAGGGCTCTACTTGCTTCTTCAGGAGTGGCCACATGTACAGGGGCCTCCCCCTCCCCTCCAGCCTGAGGGGTGGGGAGCTCCTGCCCAGGCTTTACAGCCTTGAAAGTGATGGTGGCAGGGGGAACCTGGAGACCCGAATCAGGAGACAGCTCCCCTCCAGCAGATGGGCCCTGCACCACAGGGCCCTGAGTTACCTCCGTGGAAGCGTGCCCTCTCCTCTTCTTCCCACTTGGGTGCAGAGATTCAGAGACCTCCATGTCATCGGAAGCCTCCGCCTCTGCACTCTCCTTTTGCTTGGTTACCCTGGGCCTGAGCCCAGCCCTGGGCCAGGTGGGTTCCCCGGGATCAGGCCTCCTGCTGAGCTCAGGCTCGGGTTGCGCAACGGTATCCAGGGGACGTGCTCCTCAGTGTTTATTCTTTCTCCGCATCTTCCTTCCACTTGGATGGGCACCCCCCTTGCCCTGCCGGAGGTCATGAAAACCACGGCCTCCAGAACCGACTGAATAGTGTTTGTTGCAGGCGTAGGGGGAGTGGGGAGAGGTGCGGTGTGCAGTGGTCCACTGACAGGAAAGTCCTGCCTGTGGTGAGGCCCCTGTTCAGGGCCAGGGCTACCGCCCACTTGGTCTTCTGGAGAAACACTACCTTCCCATACATCTTTGAGACTGCAACAACGGCCAAGGAGCCGACAACCTCGGCCATTGCCTTAACACAAACCTCAATAGTTATTGTTGGGGGGTGTAACTCTTCACCCCGTGCTTAGTTGTCAAGATTTTAAATGTTGACGGGACTACAGGAGCGACTGTAGCAGCTGCTGCAGCATAGGATGGCCCCACCACCAGGGAGGACTGTGAAGCCATAGGGTAGAAAGAGTCACCCACTGTTGAATAAAATCGAGTTGAGAGAGAGAAAATAAACAATAATAATAAATTGTCCCACAAATACCTTGCTGGGGGTTATGGCAAGGGGAGAGAGTCTGAAGGAGAGGAAGGCCAGGAGGAAGCAGTCTCTTTGCAGATGTTTCTTCAAGGCAGTCCTTTCGCTGGTCTTCCAGTTGGTGGTGGGGGAGGCGATGTCTTCACCTGGGGCAGCTGTAAGCTGCCCAGGCACACTTTCCTTCTGGTGTTGAGGGAAAAGAGAAAGTCTCTTCACCTGGGCAGCTCCAGCTATCCCAGGCTAGGTTGGGTGGGGAGGGAGCTCCTATTCAATGGTGTAACAAAACAGCCCCACCCAAGGTCTTCAGGTTTCTTCTATGCCCCCTCCCCCAACAATCAATGAAAGAGCTTCAAAAAGCCAAACACACAAGAGTTGTCAGTTCATTTGGCCTCCTGGTTTCCTCTTTTGGAATAAGGATAGATGGAGAAACCTTCCTTTCAATCTCAGTCTTTCTCTTTGCAGAAGTCACACAGTCTCCAGCACACAGCCACAGTTAGCTGAACCTCAATAACTACTGAGCAGTCCTCAATCAGGCAGCTGAAAAAACCTGTGCTGTACCTACCCTGGGAGTGTTTGATGGGGACAGTGTAGAGGAAGCTTTACTCTGTATCTAACAGGTTTTTTTTCCTTTTTATGAAGTTATTTATTTAAAATGCATTATAAATGCTTGACAAAATTGAATAAAAGGGGCCTGGGGTACAAATGCCACCTTACATTAAAATAAACTGTCCCCATCAAACAGTCCCAGAAAACTTTCAAAAAAAATTGGAGTTAGAATTTTTTTTTGAAAGATGTGGTTAGATACAGAGTAAAGCTCCCTCTGCACTCCTCCCATCAAACACTCCCAGGACAGATACAGCACTGGGATTGGCTGCTGGCTAATTGGAGTATTGACTGCTGATTGCAGCAACGAGCCTCAGCTGAGAGTGCTGGTGGCAGTTGGAGGTTGCAGAGGTGGAGAGAAGAGCTGCACTGTGCAAGGGAGAGCAGCTACCAACAAGCAGAGGAAAACTGCAACAACAGTCTCCATTAAAGAGAAGAAAGGGACATTTTGTGGAAACAAGGCTTTGTCTGGAGGTGGGTGCTGAACACCAGTAATTTACTTTGGACTGTTGGGGGAGGAACAAGTGGCTGGAACAACAGGGGGTGGGGCTGCCAATTCAACAGGAGTCTGTGCTGCTGCAAAAGCACACAGGGAAGCTCCCTCCCCACCCCAATTGCCAAACCTGGGTCAGCTGAAGCTGCCCAGCTAAACAGACGGAAGGGGATAGATAGTGCCTGGGCAGCTTCAGCTGACCCAGGTGAAGACGACTCCCCCAACCAGAAGACCGGAAAACCAACTTCAAAGACTGTTTGTTTTAAGTGTACTGTGAGCACCACCTCCAGAAAGCAAGTCATCCCTTCCAGCCTGCCTTTGCCTCTCCTCTCTTACCTCAGCCTCTCCACTAACCTGTTGTTTGTTTGTTTGTCTTTTCAAATTTTTCTGTGAATCTGTTATTTAGTGTGCAAGTCCACAATTTGGGGTGGGTTTAGCTCTTGGACCCATGGCAAGCCCTTCATCACCGGTGGCGGGGCCCTCTACTACCTACGCAGCTGCAGCTTCTGTGGCTGCCCACGTGGCCCCGTCACCCTTTAAATTATTGACATGCAGCCATGGGGTGAAGAGCTATCCCCACCCCAACATGTCTATTGAGGCCTGCGTTAAGGCAATGGCCGTGGTTGTCGGCCCCTCGGCCATTGTTGCGGCCTCAAAAATGTATGGGAAGGCTGTGTTCTTTTTGAAGACCGAGCGGGCGGTGTCCCTGGCCCTGAGTAAAGGGCTCACTGTGGGGGGGACCTTCCTGCCAGTGGACCCTCTGGGGGCCACTGCGCATCGGATAGTGTTGTCCAACGTCCCACCCTTCATTCCCAGTGAGCTCCTCCTCCCCCACCTACACCATCTGGGGGAGGTGAGGTCGGGGATCACCCCAGTCCGGCTTGGTCTTCGGGAGCACAGCCTCCAACATGTCTACTCCTTCCGCCGCCAGTTATTTATGCAGCTGGCGCGGGAGGAGGACACGGAGGGCCAATTTAATGTGGAGTTCCAGGGGACGGCCTACCGCGTCTTTTGGACCTCGGACGGGGCGCGGTGCCACGTCTGCAAGGGGGTGGGGCATGTTCGGAAGAACTGCCCCAACCTCCCGGCCGCCAGCTCCACCTCGGCGGCCCAGAGTGGTTCCACAGCACCTCCTCCCACTCCCCCCGCACATCCAACAGACACCGCTCAGTCGGTTCCGGAGGCTGTGGTTTTCACAGCCTCTGGCGGGGAGGGGAGCGTCCGTCCGAGCGGAAGGAAGACGCGGGGAAAAAAGAAACATCGTGAGGCGCGTCCCCTGGACACTTTGACTCAACCCGAGCCTGAGCTCAGCCCAAAGCCCATTCCCATGGAATCCACCTGTCCCAGGGCTGGGCTCAGGCCCAGGGTGACTAAAAAAGGAAAAAAGGGTGCGGAGGCGGAGGCCTCTGATGACATGGAGGTCTCTGAGTCTCCGCGCCCAAGTGCGAAAAAGAGGAGAAGGCACCCCTCCACAGAAATAACACAGGGCCCTGAGGTGCAGGGCCCATCTGTTGGAGGGGAGCTGCCTCCTGTTTCTGGTCCTCAGGTGCCCCCTACCGCCACCACCAAGGCTGCAAAGTCCGGGCAGGTGCTCCCTATTCCTCAGGATGGAGGGGAGGGGATGGCCCCGGTACGTGAGGCCCCTCCTGAAGGAGTAAGTGGGGCCCTGCTTGTGGTGGGGGAGCCTGGGGAAACCGCCCATTCCGCCACTGCTACTGGGTCGGGTGTCCTGAATGAAGGGGAGGGCGAGGCCCCAGAGGGTCGGGCCTCCCAGCCGGAGTCCACCACCAACCAGGAGACACCCGACCCAGTTATAACTGAGAATGCTGCCCCATCTGCTGGGCCTGTGGGTGCTGGCGGAGCGGGAGATGGCCTCCTCTCGCCGCCTCCAGTCTCGGCTCCGGCTGGTTTCCCGGAGTCCGGAACTTCTGTCTCCCCTGGACCAGTCATTGGCCTGGGGATGGAGGTGGAGGGGGGTCCTGAACCGCTGGTGCCTACAGGCTCCAGTTTCACAATAGAACCCAGAGAGGACTCCTCCGCCATCGATCCTGGGGGTGGGATCGTGACGGAGGCGGGACCAGCTGGCGCGGCCGGGGCGTCCGCCCCACAGTGTGTGGTGGATGTGTCGGCCGCTGGCGGTGACGACCCGGAGGAGGATGGGGATTCGGTGCGGGGCACGGAGGATGATCTTGATTCCATCGCCAGTGAGGTGGTGGAGTCCCTCGTGCCTCCCACCGAATCTCCTCTCATCCCCACGGCGGAACTCCGGGATTTCCTCGCGGCTTGCAGAGGTTGCCGCAATAAAGTTCAGCTGGCCCTCGACCGTTGGTCGAATCTGGCGCTGATCATCCAGTCCGTCCGTGCCGCCCTTAAGATAGCGGGCAAGCGCGCGGACGTGAAACTGGTTGAGAGGCGCCGTTTTAATGTGTTCCTCAATGGGTTGCTGGGGGAGTGGAGGGCCAGGTGCACTTCCACTCCCTCCTCACAGTGAGCTGTTGGTGACGGGTTTTACGTACCTTTGACATGAAGATAACCATAGCCAGCCTCAACATCAACGGCAGCAGAGGGGCTCACCGCAGATTTCACAATCTCTCAGTCCTTAGGGAAGGGAGATACGCGGTGAGCTTTCTGCAGGAAACCCACACCGTTCCGGGAGACGAAGCCACCTGGCTCCTGGAGTGGCAGGGTGGGGTCTACATGAGTCACCTCACCCCTATTTCTAGTGGGGTGGCTATCTTGTTGGCCCCGACTTTTCAGCCGGAGATCTTGGGGTTCAAGGAGCTAGTGCCGGGCCGCTTGCTCCACCTCGCCGTTCGCCTGGGTAGCGTGCCGCTCCACTTTGTGAACGTGTACGCGCCCAGGCCCGGCGCTTTGCAAGCGCGCTTCTTTGAAGAAGTGTCCGCTCTCTTGAGCTCCATCGATAGCGGCGAGTGCATCATCCTCGGGGGGGATTTTAACTGCACCCTCGAGGTAGGGGATCGCTCCGGTCCCCAGCGCGGCCAAGCGTCGGTGGAGAAGTTGAGGGGACTGATCAGCTCCCTTAACTTGGTGGACGTCTGGCGGAATCTCCATCCCGACTCCAGCGCCTTCACGTGGAGGTCTGGAGGAGGGGGGTCGCGAATCGACCGCCTCTACATTTCGCAGGCGTACGTCTCCCGCGTTTCGGCGGCCTCCATGCGGCTGGTGCCGTGCTCGGACCACCGCCTGGTGTGGGCGGAGTTCACTCCGCTCCGCACGCGGGCGGGGTCCGCGTACTGGCACTTTAACAACCGGCTGCTGGAGGACGTGCGATTTCGGGACTCGTTCTGTCGATTCTGGGCCGACTGGAGAAGGAAGCAGGGGGGCTTCCCCTCCTTGAGGCTATGGTGGGATGTGGGCAAGACTCACATCCGCGTCTTCTGTCAGGAGTACGCGAAGGGGTCGACCAAGAGGCGGGAAGCCGAGGTCGGGCGCCTTGAGAGGGAGGTGCTCGACTTGGAATCCCGCCTCGGTCATGCCGTCGCGGACCCGGCCCTGTGGCAGGCGTACAAAGAGAAGAAGGGCGCGCTGAGGAACCTGCAGCTCATAGGGTCCCGAGGCGCGTACGTGAGGTCGCGGATCCAGATCCTGGAAGATTTGGACCGCGCCTCACCCTTCTTCTACTCGCTGGAAAAATGGCGGGGGGTCCGTAAGCAGCTTGTCGAGCTGCTGGCCGACGACGGATCCTCCATCACGGATCCGGAGGGAATGGGCCTCCTGGTCCGGACGTATTACAGTGCGTTGTTCTCTCCGGATCCGTCCAGCGAGGATGCGCGCAGAGTTTTGTGGGAGGACCTGCCGCAGGTCAGCCCGGAGGGCGCCGAAGGATTGGAGGCTCCGCTCACGTTGGCGGAGCTGACTGGCGCCCTCCACCAGCTCTCGAGGGGCAAATCCCCAGGGCTGGATGGGTTGACCGTGGAGTTCCTCAGGGCGTTCTGGGACGTCCTGGGGGACGATTACGCGCGGGTCCTGGGGGAAAGCCTGGCGACCGGGGAGATGCCCCTCTCGTGGCGCAGGGCGGTCATCGTCCTGCTGCCGAAGAGGGGCGATCTCCGCCTGCTTAAAAACTGGCGTCCGGTCTCCCTCCTCAGCACGGATTATAAGATCTTTGCCCGGGCTATGTCTACCCGCCTGGGCTCCGTGCTGGCCCACATGATCCACCCCGACCAGTCCTACACGGTCCCGGGCCGGTCCATCCAGGACAACATCCACCTGGTCCGGGACCTGATCCATCTTTCCCAGAGGACTGGTCAGTCGGTCGCCTTTCTCTCCCTCGATCAGGAGAAGGCGTTCGACAGGGTGGATCACGATTACCTTTTCGGGACTCTGCGCGCTTTCGGACTCGGGCCGCATTTCGTGGCCCGGGTCCGACTTTTATACGCCGCCGCAGAGTGTCTAGTCAAAGTTAACGGGTCCTTGACGGCGCCCCTTCGATTTGGGAGAGGAGTGCGTCAGGGGTGCCCCATGTCCGGCCAATTATATACCATCTGCGTGGAGCCCTTCCTGTGCCTGCTTCGCAGGAGGTTGACGGGATTGGCTCTGCGCGAGCCGGCCATGCGGGTCGTCCTCTCGGCTTACGCCGACGACGTGCTCCTCGCAATCACAGATCCCGTTGACTTGCGGAGGATGCGCGACTGCCAGCAGACCTTTTCTGCCGCGTCCTCCGCGAGGATCAATTGGGAGAAATGTTCCGGACTCCTGGTTGGTCAGTGGCGGGTGGATTCCCTGCCGGAGGAGATGACACCTTTTGCGTGGAGCACCACGCACCTCCTCTATCTGGGAGTCCACCTTAGCCCCGCTGAGGAAGCCTGGCCGGCAAACTGGCAGGAGTTGGAGGCGAAAGTCACCGCTCGGCTGGGGCGCTGGACAGGACTGCTCCGAGTGCTTTCCTACAGGGGCCGAGCGTTGGTCATAAACCAACTGGTGGCCTCCATGCTGTGGTACCGGTTGGTCACTTTGGCCCCGCCCCCTGTATTTGCCACCAAGATCCAGAAGAAACTCGTCGATTTCTTCTGGGGCAAGAGGAAACACTGGGTCTCTGCCGCGGTCCTGAGTCTCCCGATCGAGGAGGGCGGTCAGTCGCTGGTGTGCGTCCGCACCCAGGCTGCGACTCTCCGCCTTCGGACCCTGCAGAGATACCTGTACGTCGAGCGTCCTCCCAGATGGTGTGCGCTGGCGACGTATTTTTTCCGCCAGTGTCACTGCCTTCAAGACGACACGCAGCTCCCGGTGGAGTCCGTTAGCCGCGCCTCTCTGAGGGAGTTGCCTGTCTTTTACCGGGATCTTTTCCGAGTCTGGAACATGGTCGCCTCCAGTCAGGGCGCTCCCCCGCCGGCGGAGGAGAGCGCCTCGGCTGTCCGGGCGGCCGACTCCGGGGACGGTCCGGCGGGCGGAGGAGTAGCTGAAACCCCCGGGACGCCCCTCACTGCGGGTGGCGAGGGGGCTCGGGAGTGCGGAGCGATCCCGGCCGAGCTGACCCCCGCTGGGCCGGAACTGCTCATCGGACCCAGGCCCCGAAACCCTCCTCGGGAGCCGGTCCCGCACAACCCGAGCCGCCTCTCGGGAATGCCCTCCGTGCCATTCCAATCGGCGCGGAGGGGTTTCCTGTACGGGCTGCTCCTGCACACTTTCCACTTCCTCGCCCTCGTCAGCCGGCCGGACACGCCCTGGCGGTCCGCGTTGCCAACTGGCGGCGAGGGGAAACCCCGATGGAGGTCTCTCTACGCGGGAGTCTTCCCCCTTTACATCGGGGACCTGGGGTGGAGGGTGCTGCACAGAGCAGTCCCGTGCAATAGGCTTTTAAGTAGGTTCACGGACTCCCAGGCCAGCTGTACTTTCTGCGGCCTGGACGAGTCCGTGTTCCACATTTATACGGAGTGTGCGAGGTTGCAGCCCCTATTTGAGTATCTGAAGGGGCTGCTCCTCAAATTCTGGCTGCACTTCAGTCCCACGCTCCTGATCTTTGGGCACCCGGTGCGGAGGGGCTTGGGCCGGGAGGAGGATCTCCTCGTCGGTCTGCTCCTGGGCCTGGCCAAGGTGGCAATTCACAGGTCCAGGTTGCGGGCCGTCGGGGGTTCCGTCCTCCCCGATTGCCTGCCCCTCTTCCGCGGTTACGTTCGCGCCCGGGTGTCCCTGGAAAAGGAGCATGCGGTGTCCGCCGGTACACTTGAGGCCTTCCGCGACCGGTGGGCACCGCAGGGACTGGAGTGCATCGTCGACGCCGAGAATGGCATTTTAATTTGAGTTTTTTTGTTTATTTATCTGGTTTTAATAAAGTTATTTTAAAAATATAAGTGTGTATATAAAGGGGGCCTGAGGAATAAAGGCCCCCTCGACATAAAAAATGTATAAAGGGGGCCTGAGGAATAAAGGCCCCCTCGACATAAAATAAAAAAAAAGAAAAAAAAAAAAAAAAAAAACGGGGGTTAGATACAGAGTAAAGCTCCCTCTACACTGTCCCCATCAAACACTAAAAGAAAAAAAAAAAAAAAAAAAACTGGGATTGGCTGCTCTCTGATTTGGGAGCCTGAGTGTTGAGAGCCTCAACGAGGTGCAGCTGAGAGTGCTGGTGGCAGTTGGAGGTTGCAGAGGAGCTGCACTGAGCAAGGGAGAGCAGCTACCAACAGGCAGAGGAAAACTCCAACAACAGTCTCCATTAAAGAGAAGAAAGAGACATTTTTTGGAAACAAGGCTTTGTCTGGAGGTGGGTGCTGAACACCAGTAATTTACTTTGGACTGTTGGGGGAGGAACAAGTGGCTGGAACAACAAGGGGTGGGGCTGCCAATTCAACAGGAGTCTGTGCTGCTGCACAAGCACACAGGGAAGCTCCCTCCCCACCCCAATTGCCAAGCCTGGGTCAGCTGAAGCTGCCCAGCTAAACAGACGGAAGGGGATAGATAGTGCTTGGGCAGCTTCAGCTGACCCAGGTGAAGACGACTCCCCCAACCAGAAGACCGGAAGACCAACTTCAAAGACTGTTTGTTTTAAGTGTACTGTGAGCACCACCTCCAGAAAGCAAGTCATCCCTTCCAGCCTGCCTTTGCCTCTCCTCTCTTACCTCAGCCTCTCCACTAACCTGTTGTTTGTTTGTTTGTCTTTTCAAATTTTTCTGTGAGTCGCTGTTATTTACTGTGCAAGTCCACAATTTGGGGTGGGTTTAGCTCTTAGACCCATGGCAACCCCTTCATCACCGGTGGCGGGGCCCTCTACTCCCTATGCAGCTGCAGCTTCTGTGGCTGCCCACGTGGCCCCGTCACCCTTTAAATTATTGACATGCAGCCATGGGGTGAAGAGCTATCCCCACCCCAACATGTCTATTGAGGCCTGCGTTAAGGCAATGGCCGTGGTTGTCGGCCCCTCGGCCATTGTTGCGGCCTCAAAGATGTATGGGAAGGCTGTGTTCTTTTTGAAGACCGAGCGGGCGGTGTCCCTGGCCCTGAGTAAAGGGCTCACTGTGGGGGGGACCTTCCTGCCAGTGGACCCTCTGGGGGCCACTGCGCATCGGATAATGTTGTCCAACATCCCACCCTTCATTCCCAGTGAGCTCCTCCTCCCCCACCTGCACCATCTGGGGGAGGTGAGGTCGGGGATCACCCCAGTCCGGCTGTGTCTTCGGGAGCACAGCCTCCAACATGTCTACTCCCGCCGCCGCCAGTTATTTATGCAGCTGGTGCGGGAGGAGGACACGGAGGGCCAATTTAATGTGGAGTTCCAGGGGACGGCCTACCGCGTCTTTTGGACCTCGGACGGGGCGCGGTGCCACGTCTGCAAGGGGGTGGGGCATGTTCGTAAGAACTGCCCCAACCTCCCGGCCGCCAGCTCCACCTCGGCGGCCCAGAGTGGTTCCACAGCACCTCCTCCCACTCCCCCCGCAGATCCAACAGACACCGCTCAGTCGGTTCCGGAGGCTGTGGTTTTCACAGCCTCTGGCGGGGAGGGGAGCATCCGTCCGAGCGGAAGGAAGACGCGGGGAAAAAAGAAACATAGTGAGGCGCGTCCCCTGGACACTTTGACTCAACCCGAGCCTGAGCTCAGCCCAAAGCCCATTCCCATGGAATCCACCTGTCCCAGGGCTGGGCTCGGGCCCAGGGTGACTAAAAAGGGAAAAAAGGGTGCGGAGGCCTCTGATGACATGGAGGTCTCTGAGTCTCCGCGCCCAAGTGCGAAAAAGAGGAGAAGGCACCCCTCCACAGAAATAACACAGGGCCCTGAGGTGCAGAGCCCATCTGTTGGAGGGGAGCTGCCTCCTGTTTCTGGTCCTCAGGTTCCCCCTACCGCCACCACCAAGGCTGCAAAGTCCGGGCAGGTGCTCCCTATTCCTCAGGATGGAGGGGAGGGGATGGCCCCGGTACGTGAGGCCCCTCCTGAAGGAGTAAGTGGGGCCCTGCTTGTGGTGGGGGAGCCTGGGGAAACCGCCCATTCTGCCACTGCTACTGGGTCGGGTGCCCTGAATGAAGGGGGGGGCGAGGCCCCAGAGGGTCGGGCCTCCCAGCCGGAGTCCACCACCAACCAGGAGACACCCGACCCAGTTATAACTGAGAATGCTGCCCCATCTGCTGGGCCTGTGGGTGCTGGCGGAGCGGGAGATGGCCTCCTCTCGCTGCCTCCAGTCTCGGCTCCGGCTGGTTTCCCGGAGTCCGGAACTTCTGTCTCCCCTGGACCACTCATTGGCCTGGGGATGGAGGTGGAGGGGGGTCCTGAACCGCTGGTGCCTACAGGCTCCAGTTTCACAATAGAACCCAGAGAGGACTCCTCCGCCATCGATCCTGGGGGTGGGATCGTGACGGAGGCGGGACCAGCTGGCGCGGCCGGGACGTCCGCCCCACAGTGTGTGGTGGATGTGTCGGCCGCTGGTGGTGACGACCCGGAGGAGGATGAGGATTCGGTGCGGGGCACGGAGGATGATCTTGATTCCATCGCCAGTGAGGTGGTGGAGTCCCTCGTGCCTCCCACCGAATCTCCTCTCATCCCCACGGCGGAACTCCGGGATTTCCTCGCGGCTTGCAGAGGTTGCCGCAATAAAGTTCAGCTGGCCCTCGACCGCTGGTCGAATCTGGCGCTGATCATCCAGTCCATCCGTGCCGCCCTTAAGATAGCGGGCAAGCGCGCGGGCGTGAAACTGGTTGAGAGGCGCCATTTTAATGTGTTCCTCAATGGGTCGCTGGGGGAGTGGAAGGCCAGGTGCACTTCCACTCCCTCCTCACAGTGAGGTGTTGGTGACGGGTTTTAAGTACCTTTGACATGAAGATAACCATAGCCGGCCTCAACATCAACGGCAGCAGGGGGTCTCACCGCAGATTTCGCAATCTCTCAGTCCTCAGGGAAGGGAGATACGCGGTGAGCTTTCTGCAGGAAACCCACACTGTTCCGGGAGACGAAGCCACCTGGCTCCTGGAGTGGCAGGGTGGGGTCTACATCAGTCACCTCACCCCTGTTTCTAGTGGGGTGGCTATCTTGTTGGCCCCGACTTTACAGCCGGAGATCTTGGGTGTCAAGGAGCTAGTGCCGGGCCGCTTGTTCCACCTCGCCGTTCGCCTGGGTAGCGTGCCGCTCCATTTTGTGAACGTGTACGCGCCCAGGCCCGGCGCGTTGCAAGCGCGCTTCTTTGAAGAAGTGTCCGCTCTCTTGAGCTCCATCGATAGCGGCGAGTGCATCATCCTCGGGGGGGATTTTAACTGCACCCTCGAGGTGGGGGATCGCTCCGGTCCCCAGCGCGGCCAAGCATCGGTGGAGAAGTTGAGGGGACTGATCAGCTCCCTTAACTTGGTGGACGTCTGGCGGAATCTCCATCCCGACTCCAGCGCCTTCACATGGAAGTCTGGAGGAGGGGGGTCGCGAATCGACCGCCTCTACATTTCGCAGGCGTACGTCTCCCGCGTTTCGGCGGCCTCCATGCGGCTGGTGCCGTGCTCGGATCACCGCCTGGTGTGGGCGGAGTTCACTCCGCTCCGCACGCGGGCGGGGTCCGCGTACTGGCACTTTAACAACCGGCTGCTGGAGGACGTGCGATTTCGGGACTCGTTCTGTCGATTCTGGGCCGACTGGAGAAGGAAGCAGGGGGGCTTCCCCTCCTTGAGGCTATGGTGGGATGTGGGCAAGACTCACATCCGCGTCTTCTGTCAGAAGTACGCGAAGGGGTCGACCAAGAGGCGGGAAGCCGAGATCGGGCGCCTTGAGAGGGAGGTGCTCCCGCCTCGGTCATGCCGTCGCGGACCCGGCCCTGTGGCAGGCGTACAAAGAGAAGAAGGGAGCGCTGAGGAACCTGCAGCTCAGGGTCCCGAGGCGCGTACGTGAGGTCGCGGATCCAGATCCTGGAAGATTTGGACCGCGCCTCACCCTTCTTCTACTCGCTGGAAAAATGGCGGGGGGTCCGTAAGCAGCTCGTCGAGCTGCTGGCCGACGACGGATCCTCCATCACGGATCCGGAGGGAATGGGCCTCCTGGTCCGGACGTATTACAGTGCGTTGTTCTCTCCGGATCCGTCCAGCGAGGATGCGCGCAGAGTTTTGTGGCAGGACCTGCCGCAGGTCAGCCCGGAGGGCGCCGAAGGATTGGAGGCTCCGCTCACGTTGGCGGAGCTGACTGGCGCCCTCCACCAGCTCTCGAGGGGCAAATCCCCAGGGCTGGATGGGTTGACCGTGGAGTTCCTCAGGGCGTTCTGGGACGTCCTGGGGGACGATTACGCGCGGGTCCTGGGGGAAAGCCTGGCGACCGGGGAGATGCCCCTCTCGTGGCGCAGGGCGGTCATCGTCCTGCTGCCGAAGAGGGGCGATCTCCGCCTGCTTAAAAACTGGCGTCCGGTCTCCCTCCTCAGCACGGATTATAAGATCTTTGCCCGGGCTATGTCTACCCGCCTGGGCTCCGTGCTGGCCCACATGATCCACCCCGACCAGTCCTACACGGTCCCAGGCCGGTCCATCCAGGACAACATCCACCTGGTCCGGGACCTGATCCATCTTTCCCAGAGGACTGGTCAGTCGGTCGCCTTTCTCTCCCTCGATCAGGAGAAGGCGTTCGACAGGGTGGATCACGATTACCTTTTCGGGACTCTGCGCGCTTTCGGACTCTGGCTGCATTTCGTGGCCCGGGTCCGACTTTTATACGCCGCCGCAGAGTGTCTAGTCAAAGTTAACGGGTCCTTGACGGCGCCCCTTCGATTTGGGAGAGGAGTGCGTCAGGGGTGCCCCATGTCCGGCCAATTGTATACCATCTGCGTGGAGCCCTTCCTGTGCCTGCTTCGCAGGAGGTTGACGGGATTGGCTCTGCGCGAGCCGGCCATGCGGGTCGTCCTCTCGGCTTACGCCGACGACGTGCTCCTCGCAATCACAGATCCCGTTGACTTGCGGAGGATGCGCAACTGCCAGCAGACCTTTTCTGCCGCGTCCTCTGCGAGGATCAATTGGGAGAAATGTTCCGGACTCCTGGTGGGTCAGTGGCGGGTGGACTCCCTGCCGGAGGAGATGACACCTTTTGCGTGGAGCACCACGCACCTCCTCTATCTGGGAGTCCACCTTAGCCCCGCTGAGGAAGCCTGGCCGGCAAACTGGCAGGAGTTGGAGGCGAAAGTCACCGCTCGGCTGGGGCGCTGGACAGGACTGCTCCGAGTGCTTTCCTACAGGGGCCGAGCGTTGGTCATAAACCAACTGGTGGCCTCCATGCTGTGGTACCGGTTGGTCACTTTGGCCCCGCCCCCTGTATTTGCCACCAAGATCCAGAAGAAACTCGTCTATTTCTTCTGGGGCAAGAGGAAACACTGGGTCTCTGCTGCGGTCCTGAGTTTCCCGATTGAGGAGGGCGGTCAGTCGCTGGTGTGCGTCCGCACCCAGGCTGCGACTCTCCGCCTTCAGACCCTGCAGAGATACCTGTACGTCGAGCGTCCTCCCAGATGGTGTGCGTTGGCGACGTATTTTTTCCGCCAGTGTCACTGCCTTCAAGACGACACGCAGCTCCCGGTGGAGTCCGTTAGCCGCGCCTCTCTGAGGGAGTTGCCTGTCTTTTACCGGGATCTATTCCGAGTCTGGAACATGGTCGCCTCCAATCAGGGCGTCCCCCGCCGGCGGAGGAGAGCGCCTCGGCTGTCCGGGCGGCTGACTCCGGGGACGGTCCGGCGGGCGGAGGAGTAGCCGAAACCCCCGGGACGCCCCTCACTGCGGGTGGTGAGGGGGCTCGGGAGTGCGGAGCGATCCCGGCCGAGCTGACCTCCGCTCGGCCGGAACTGTTGATCGGACCCAGGCCCCGAAACCCTCCTCGGGTGCCGGTCCCGCACAACCCGAGCCGCCTCTCGGAAATGCCCTCCGTACCATTCCAATCGGTGCGGAGGGGTTTCCTGTACGGGCTGCTCCTGCACACTCTCCACTTCCTCGCCCTCGTCAGCCGGCCGGACACGCCCTGGCGGTCCGTGTTGCCATCTGGCGGCGAGGGGAAACCCCGATGGAGGTCTCTCTACGCGGGAGTCTTCCCCCTTTACATCGGGGACCTGGGATGGAGGGTGCTGCACAGAGCAGTCCCGTGCAATAGGCTTTTAAGTAGGTTCACGGACTCCCAAGCCGCCTGTACTTTCTGCGGCCTGGACCAGTCCGTGTTCCACGTTTATACGGAGTGTGCGAGGTTGCAGCCCCTATTTGAGTATCTGAAGGGGCTGCTCCTCAAATTCTGGCTGCACTTCAGTCCCACACTCCTGATCTTTGGGAACCCGGTGCGGAGGGGCGTGGGCCGGGAGGAGGGTCTCCTCGTTGGTCTGCTCCTGGGCCTGGCCAAGGTGGCAATTCACAGGTCCAGGTTGCGGGCTGTCGGGGGGTCCATCCTCCCCGATTGCCTGCCCCTCTTCCGCGGTTACGTTCGCGCCCGGGTGTCCCTGGAAAAGGAGCATGCGGTGTCCGCCGGTACGCTTGAGGCCTTCCGCGACCGGTGGGCACCGCAGGGACTGGAGTGCATCGTTGACGCCGAGAATGGCATTTTACTTTGAGTTTTTTGTTGATTTATCTGGTTTTAATAAAGTTATTTTAAAACTGTAAATATGTATATAAAGGGGGCCTGAAGAATAAAGGCCCCCTCGATGTGAAAAATATAAAAGGGGCCTGGGGTATAAAGGCCACCTTAGAAAAAAAAACGGGGTTAGATACAGAGTAAAGCTCCCTCTACACTGTCCCCATCAAACACTCCAAGGACAGGTACAGCGAAAAAAAAAAACAAATGGGTTAGATACAGAGGACAGTTAGGACACTGATGCATCAAGGAGAGGGAAAGTTGCCTTGACACTTTGTTTCAGGAGGCAGTCGCACGCACCGCTTAGGTTAGGTTCTTTCGATTTGGTCCATGGTCAGGAACAGGAGGCCGTGACTGCGAGTGAGGCAGGTATGGAGATCCAGAAGGTAGAAGTGGAGGAGCCTCAGGCCTTGCAATTATCCAACAGGTTTGAAATTCGTGCAGCTTGTGTGAACAAGAGCAGGGGCTCCAGGGTGGATGAGCTGTTAGCTCACCTTAACCTGCTCTGTTGTAAGGTTATAAAAACAGTAAGTACTGGAAATACACAGCAGGTCCCCCCGGCAGTCCCTGTCCTGGGAGTGTTTGATGGGACAGTGTAGAGGGAGCTTTTCTCTGTATCTAACCCATGCTGTATCTGACTGGAGAATGCTTCAAGCAGAAAGATGATGCTCAGAATGCCCCATTCCTGGCCCTGACATCCATCACATCAATGAAAACAAAATTTAACCCAGAACTCAAAGAAAACCATCAGTTTCTCCCTTAGGCACAGATCCAGTAGGACAATGAATGTCCTGAATATTTTTGTACATTCTGCTCAATATTTTATCCCTGGGTCTGAGTCTTTTGTTGATAAATTGAATTTGATGTCCTCTAGTTACTGACTCACAGACTAGTGGAATCAGTTTTTCCTCATTTACCTGATGCAATTTGAACCCCTCCCTGAGATCTCCAATGACACTTAGTTCTAATGAAAAAAGTCCCAGTTTATCTCATCTCTCCTGATAACTAAAACCTCTCTTCCCTGGTATCATCTCAGTGAATCTCTTCTGCACCCTCTCCATGGCCTTGATATCCTTCCTGCTGTAAGATCCCAAAATTGACCCAACTGCAGTCTAACCAATGATTTGTACAGGTTTACATGATCTCTGTCCTTTTGTACTCTACACCTCGAATTATAAAATCTAGGATCCCATGTGCTTTTTAACCACTTTATCAAATTGTCCTCCCATTTTTAAAGGTTTGGGGATCTGAACCCTTAGTAGGTTTTAGAGATATTGACATGTTTAAAATACATGAACATCAAATGTCTGATATAATGTGCACTAAGGGAAGAACAGTGGGAATTAGTGGAAGGATTCACAGGATGTTTAATACTCCTTCCATAACTGGAATCATTTGATTCCAGCCAATATGTTGGTCAATCTTTAATCGGGAGAGTTTTATGAGCTTCCACATAAAGACCTGATTCGAACCCGACGGGACCCAACGACATGTGTTGGGTTCGGGTTGGGTCGGATTGCACTTCTGGATCTGGCATTCAGGATCGGGTCGGGCCAGGTTGGACATGCTCTATCACAACCTCCGGTAAGTGGCTCCAATGTTAATGTATTTTTTGGACTAGAAAGGTGGTTTTGTTACAGTTATTTTAAGCTTGTGCAGATAAGCAACAAAGTGAAAAATGGAAGGTATGTTAACTGATGGTCGGGTCGGGCCCGGCGCTGGAAAAAATGGAAGGACTCGGGCCCAGGGTCGGATGTGGTTCTGTCGGGCTTGGGTCGGGTTTCATTTGCAGACCCGAGCTGGCCTTTACTTCCACAACTATCACAATGAGGGTGAACAGCCACATTCACTGGACATGCCTATCCTGCCTGACATCGACCCAGAATGAGCTGGAGAGCTGTCTCCACTCACCAGGACTGTACGGAGTGGGGTTCAGATTCAATGATGGGAAGGCCAACAGTCAGTTTTTTATTAATAACCCTGAAACCTACAAGTGACACCAAACTGACCAACTCTCTTCCTTTGTATCTCTACTTCATTGTCTAAATAAGGTCTTGATTTTATCTTCCACAGCCGAATGTTGGCACTTACATCATCTAACCACTTCTTCCTTGTGAGAGCGCAGAACTACAGAAGCTACAGAAACCACATCCTTATCTATCCTCTCTCAAACTGCAGAAACTACATCCTTATCTATTCTTCCCCAAGCTGCAGAAACCACTACCTTAACTATCCTCTCCGAAACCTCAGAAACCACATCTTTATCTATCCTCTCCTAGACCTGTCCTCATCTCAGAATCCAGGGGATGTGATGTATTTGGATATTCAGAAGGCTTTTGATAAGCTCCTACACAGGATGTTAGGAAACAAAATTATAGCACTTGGGATTGGGTATAACATACTGCTATGGATTGAGAATTTGTTAACAGACAGAAAACAGAGAGTAGGAATTAATGGGTCATTCTCAGGATGGCAGACTGTTACTAGTGGGGTACCGCAAGGATCAGTGCGTGGGCCACAGCTGTTCACAATCTATATAAATGATTTGGATGTGAGGACCAATTGTAATATTTCCAAATTTACTGATGACACAAATCTAGGTGAGAATGTAAATTGTGGGGAGGATGCAAGGAGGCTTCAGGGGGATTTGGACAGGCTAAGTGAATAACAAAGAAAATCACAGCACAGGAACAGGCCCTTCGGCCCTCCAAGCCTACGCCGATCCAAATCCTCTATCTAAACCTGTCGCCTATTTTCTAAGGGTTTGTATCTCTTTGCTTCCTGCCCATTCATGTATCTGTCTAGATACATCTTAAAAGACGCTATCGTGCCCGCGTCTACCACCTCCGCTGGCAATGTGTTCCATGCAACCACCACCCTCTGCGGAAAGAACTTTCCACGCATATCCCCCCTAAACTTTCCCCCTTTCACTTTGAACTCGTGTCCCCTTGTAATTGAATCCCCCACTCTGGGAAAAAGCTTCTTGCTATCCACCCTGTCTATACCTCTCATGATTTTGTACACCTCAATCAGGTCCCCCCTCCAACCTCCATCTTTCCAATGAAAATAATCCTGATCTACTCAACCTCTCTTCATAGCTAGCGCCCTCCATACCAGGCAACATCCTGGTGAACCTCCTCTGCACCCTCTCCAAAGCATCCACATCCTTTTGGTAATGTGGCGACCAGAACTGCACGCAGTATTCCAAATGTGGCCGAACCAAAGTCCTATACAACTGTAACATGACCTGCCAACTCTTGTACTCAATACCCCGTCCGATGAAGGAAAGCAAGCCGTATGCCTTCTTGACCACTCTATTGACCTGCGTTGCCACCTTCAGGGAACAATGGACCTGAACACCCAAATCTCTCTGTACATCAATTTTCCCCAGGACTTTTCCATTTACTGTATAGTTCACTCTTGAATTGGATCTTCCAAAATGCATCACCTCGCATTTTCCCTGATTGAACTCCATCTGCCATTTCTCTGCCCAACTCTCCAGTCTATCTATATTCTGCTGTATTCTCTGACAGTCCCCTTCACTATCTGCTACTCCACCAATCTTAGTGTCGTCTGCAAACTTGCTAATCAGACCACCTATACTTTCCTCCAAATCATTTATGTATATCACAAACAACAGTGGTCCCAGCACGGATCCCTGTGGAACACCACTGGTCACACGTCTCCATTTTGAGAAACACCCTTCCACTGCTACTCTGTCTCCTGTTGCCCAGCCAGTTCTTTATCCATCTAGCTAGTACACCTTGGACCCCATGCGACTTCACCTTCTCCATCAACCTACCATGGGGAACCTTATCAAACGCCTTACTGAAGTCCATGTAGATGACATCTACAGCCCTTCCCTCATCAATCAACTTTGTCACTTCCTCAAAGAATTCTATTAAGTTGGTAAGACATGACCTTCCCTGCACAAAACCATGTTGCCTATCACTGATGAGCCCATTTTCTTCCAGATGGGAATAGATCCTATCCCTCAGTATCTTCTCCAGCAGCTTCCCTACCACTGACGTCAGGCTCACCGGTCTATAATTACCTGGATTATCCCTGCTACCCTTCTTAAACAAGGGGACAAGGTTAGCAATTCTCCAGTCCTCCGGGACCTCACCCGTGTTTAAGGATGTTGCAAAGATATCTGTTAAGGCCCCAGCTATTTCCTCTCTCGCTTCCCTCAGTAACCTGGGATAGATCCCATCCGGACCTGGGGACTTGTCCACCTTAATGCCTTTTAGAATACCCAACACTTCCTCCCTCCTTATGCCAACTAGACCTAGAGTAATCAAACATCTGTCCCTAACCTCAACATCCGTCATGTCCCTCTCCTCGGTGAATACCGATGCAAAGTACTCATTTAGAATCTCACCCATTTTCTCTGACTCCACGCATAACTTTCCTCCTTTGTCCTTGAGTGGGCCAATCCTTTCTCTAGTTACCCTCTTGCTCCTTATATATGAATAAAAGGCTTTGGGATTTTCCTTAACCCTGTTTGCTAAAGATATTTCATGACCCCTTTTAGCCCTCTTAATTCCTCGTTTCAGATTGCGTCTACAATCCCGATATTCTTTCAAAGCTTCGTCTTTCTTCAGCCGCCTAGACCTTATGTATGCTTCCTTTTTCCTCTTAGCTAGTCTCACAATTTCACCTGTCATCCATGGTTCCCTAATCTTGCCATTTCTACCCCACATTTTCACAGGAACATGTCTCTCCTGCACGCTAATCAACCTCTTTAAAAGCCTCCCACATATCAAATGTGGATTTACTTTCAAACAGCTGCTCCCAATCTACATTCCCCAGCTCCTGCCGAATTTTGGGACAGTTGGCCTTCCCCCAATTTAGCACTCTTCCTTTAGCACCACTCTCGTCTTTGTCCATGAGTATTCTAAAACTTACGGAATTGTGATCACTATTCCCAAAGTAGTCCCCTACTGAAACGTCAACCACCTGGCCCGGCTCATTCCCCAACACCAGGTCCAGTATGGCCCCTTCCCGAGTTGGACTATTTACATACTGCTCTGGAAAACCCTCCTGGATGCTCCTTACAAATTCTGCTCCATCTAAACCTCTAACACTAAGTGAATCCCAGTCAATGTTGGGAAAATTAAAATCTCCTATCACCACCACCCTGTTGCTCCTACAGCTTTCCATAATCTGTTTACATATTTGTACCTCTATCTCACGCTCACTGTTGGGAGGCCTGTAGTACAGCCCCAACATTGTTACCGCACCCTTCCTATTTCTGAGTTCTGCCCATATTGCCTCACAGCTCGAGTCCTCCATAGTGCCTTCCTTCAGCAGAGCTGTGATATCCTCTTTGACCAGTAATGCAACTCCTCCACCCCTTTTACCTCCCTCTCATCCCACCTGAAGTATCAGTATCCTGGGATATTTAGTTGCCAATCATGCCCTTCCCTTAACCAAGTCTCAGTAATAGCAATAACATCATACTCCCAGGTACTAATCCAAGCCCTAAGTTCATCTGCCTTACCTACTACACTTCTTGCATTAAAACAAATACACCTCAGACCACCAGTCCCTTTGCTTTCATCATCTGCTCCCTGCCTACTCTATCCCTTAGTCACGCTGACTTCATTATCTAGTTCCTTACAGGCTTTAGTTACTACCTCCTTACTCTCCACTGACCTCATTTGGTTCCCATCCCCCTGCCACATTAGTTTAAACCCTCCCCAACAGCGTTAGCAAAAGCACCCCCAAGGACATTGGTTCCAGTCCGGCCCAGGTGTAGACCGTCCAATTTGTAATAGTCCCACCTCCCCCAGAACCGGTCCCAATGTCCCAAAAATCTGAACCCCTCCCTCCTGCACCATCTCTCAAGCCACGCATTCATCCTGACTATTCTTTCATTTCTACTCTGACTATCACATGGCACTGGTAGCAATCCTGAGATTACTACCTCTGAGGTCCTACTTTTTAAACTTGGCTCCTAAATCCCTAAATTCTGCTTGTCGGACCTCATCCCATTTTTTACCTATATCATTGGTGCCTATGTGCACAACGACAACTGGCTGTTCACCCTCCCCCTTCAGAATGTTCTGCAGCCGATCTGAGACATCCCTGACCCGTGCACCTGGGAGGCAACATACCATTCGGGAGTCTCGTTTTCGACCACAGAACCGCCTATCTACTCCCCTTACAATCGAATCCCCTATGACTATAGCCCTTCCACTCTTTATCCCGCCCTTCTGAACAGCAGAGCCAGCCACGGTGCCATGAACCTGGCTGCTGCTGCCTTCCCCTGGTGAGCCATCTCCCTCAACAGTATCCAAAACGATATACCTGTTTTGGAGGGAGATGACCGCAGGGGACACCTGCGCTGCCTTCCTGCTCTTTCTCTGCCTTTTGGTCACCCATTTCCTTTCTCCCTCAGTAATCCTAATCTGCGGTGTGACCAATTCGCTAAACGTGCTATCCACGACCTCCTCAGCATCGCGGATGCTCCAAAGTGAGTCTATCCGCAGCTCCAGAGCCGACATGCGGTCTAACAAGAGCTGCAGCTGGACACACTTCCTGCACGTGAAGGAGTCAGGGACATCAGCCATGTCCCTGAGCTCCCACATTGAGCAAGCATGTCACGGGTCTGAGATCTCCTGCCATTTTTAATCTTAAGCTTAAACTTAGTTAAATGAAAAAGGAACGAAAGGTTTTTAACCAATCACATGATAAAACAAAAAAGAGAAATAGAAAAAGCCTTACCTTATCTACACACCACCGAGTCCTTTTTTTTTTGGTTAGAGGAGGAGGGCGGGTGGGAGACACTGCACGTGTAGTGTCTCGGGCTCAGAAACGGCCCAAATATATAGGGTTTTACTTACCCAGCAGCCCCCTGGTCTCCGCCGAAAACAAAAGGAAATTAAGTTTTCTTTAAACTGACCTTCCCAGCTGCTCACTCGCTCGCACTCTCTGCTCCCGAAAAAGCTGCTGCAATGAAAGGCAAGTTATTTTAAACGGCCCAAATATATAGGGTTTTACTTACCCAGCAGCCCCCTGGTCTCCGCCGAAAACAAAAGGAAATTAAGTTTACTTTAAACTGACCTTCCCAGCTGCTCACTCGCTCGCACTCTCTGCTCCCGAAAAAGCTGCTGCAATGAAAGGCAAGTTATTTTAAACGGCCCAAATATATAGGGTTTTACTTACCCAGCAGCCCCCTGGTCTCCGCCGAAAACAAAAGGAAATTAAGTTTACTTTAAACTGACCTTCCCAGCTGCTCCCTCGCTCGCACTCTCTGCTCCCGAAAAAGCTGCTGCAATGAAAGGCAAGTTATTTTAAATGGCCCAAATATATAGGGTTTTACTGACCCAGCAGCCCCCTGGTCTCCGCCGAAAACAAAAGGAAATTAAGTTTACTTTAAACTGACCTTCCCAGCTGCTCACTCGCTCGCACTCTCTGCTCCCGAAAAAGCTGCTGCAATGAAAGGCAAGTTATTTTAAACGGCCCAAATATATAGGGTTTTACTTACCCAGCAGCCCCCTGGTCTCCGCCGAAAACAAAAGGAAATTAAGTTTACTTTAAACTGACCTTCCCAGCTGCTCACTCGCTCGCACTCTCTGCTCCCGAAAAAGCTGCTGCAATGAAAGGCAAGTTATTTTAAACGGCCCAAATATATAGGGTTTTACTTACCCAGCAGCCCCCTGGTCTCCGCCGAAAACAAAAGGAAATTAAGTTTACTTTAAACTGACCTTCCCAGCTGCTCACTCGATCGCACTCTCTGCTCCCGAAAAAGCTGCTGCAATGAAAGGCAAGTTATTTTAAACGGCCCAAATATATAGGGTTTTACTTACCCAGCAGCCCCCTGGTCTCCGCCGAAAACAAAAGGAAATTAAGTTTACTTTAAACTGAGCTTCCCAGCTGCTCACTCGCTCGCACTCTCTGCTCCCGAAAAAGCTACTGTCTTTATATTCCTCAAGTGCTTCATCTGTTCCTAGCCTTCCAGCCCTTACAAATGCTTCCTTTTTCTTTTTGACCAGGCTCACAATATCTCGTGTTATCCAAGCTTCCCGAAACTTGCCAAACTTGTCTTTCTTCCTCACAGGAACATGCTGGTCCTGGATTCTAATCAGTTGACATTTGAAAGACTCCCACATGTTAGTTGTTGATTTACCCTCAAACAGCCGCCCCCAATCTAAATTCTTCAGTTCCTGCCTAATATTGTTATAATTAGCCTTCCCCCAATTTAGCACCTTCACCCGAGGACTACTCTTATCCTTATCCACAAGTACTTTAAAACTTATGGAATTATGGTCACTGCTCCTGTCATGCTCCCCCACTGAAACTTCGACCACCTGGCCGGGCTCATTCCCCAATACCAGATCCAGTACGGCGCCATCCCCAGTTGGACTATCTAAATATTGTTTCAAGAAGCCCTCCTGGATGCTCCTTACAAATTCTGCCCCATCCAAGCCCCTCGCACTAAGTGAGTCCCAGTCAATATTGGGGAAGTTAAAATCACCCACCACAACAACCCTGTTACCTTTACATCTTTCCAAAATCTGTCTACAAATCTGCTCCTCTACCTCCCGCTGGCTGTTGGGAGGCCTGTAGTAAACCCCCAACATCGTGACTGCACCCTTCCTATTCCTGAGCTCCACCATCTTGCCTCGCTGCATGACCCCTCCGAGGTGTCCTCCCGCAGTACAGCTGTGATATTCTCCTTAACCAGTAATGCAACTCCCCACCCCTTTTACATCCCCCTCTATCCCGCCTGAAGCTTCTAAAGCCTGGAACATTTAGCTGCCAATCCTGTCCTTCCCTCAACCAAGTCTCTGTAATAGCAACAACATCATATTTCCAAGTACTAATCCAAGCTCTAAGTTCATCTGCCTTACCCGTTATACTTCTCGCATTGAAACAAATGTACTTCAGACCACCAGTCCCGCTGTGCTCAGCAACATCTCCCTGCCTGCTCTTCCTCTCAGTCCTACTGGCCTTATTTACCATGTCCTCCTCATTTACTTCACTAGCTGTCCTACTGCTCTGGTTCCCACCCCCCTGCCACACTAGTTTAAACCCTCCCGAGTGACGCTAGCAAATCTTGCAGCCAGGATATTAGTGCCCTTCCAGTTTAGATGCAACCCGTCCTTCTTGTACAGGTCCCATCTGTCCCTGAAGAGAGCCCAATGGTCCAGATATCTGAGACTCTCCCTTCTACACCAGCTGCTCAGCCACGTGTTTAGCTGCACTATCTTCCTATTTCTAGCCTCACTGGCACGTGGCACAGGGAGTAATCCAGAGATTACAACCCTGGAGGTCCTGTTTTTTAACTTACTACCTAACTCCCTAAACTCCCCCTGCAGGACCTCATCACTCTTCCTGCCTATGTCGTTGGTACTGATGTGTACCACAACCTCTGGCTGTTCACCCTCCCCCTTCAGAATGCCCCCTGTCCGTTTAGAGACATCCTTGACCCTGGCACCATGGAGGCAACATACCTTCCTGAAGTCTCTTTCATGTCCACAGAAGCGCCTATCTGCGCCCCTGACTATAGAGTCCCCTATAACTATTGCTCTTCTGCGCTTTGTCCCTCCTTGCTGAACAACAGTGCCAGCCGTGGTGCCACTGCTCTGGCTGCTGCTGTTTTCCCCTGATAGGCCATCCCCCCCAACAGTATCCAAAACGGTATACTTGTTAGAGAGGGGGATAGCCACAGGGGATTCCTCCACTGACTGCCTGCCCCTTCTAGCGGTCACCCATCTATCTGTCTGCACCTTGGGTGTAACCACTTCTCTAAAACTCCTGTCTATGACGCTTTCCGTCACCTGCATGCTCCTAAGTGCATCCAGTTGCCGCTCCAACCAATCCATGCGGTCTGTGAGGATCTGCAACTGGGTACACTTCCTGCAGATGTAGTCGTCCGGAACGCTGGAAGCGTCACGGACTTCCCACATCTCACAGGTGAAGCACTTCACCCCTCTAATTGTCATTTCTATCACTAATTAGTTAATTAGTTAATTGATATAAAATAAATAAATAATTATTAAATCCTTACTTAATTATGATACACTTCACTATGTGGTCCCTGGTGCTAGATTTCTACAATAAATATTAAATGTTGACTGGAAGACAGAACTTTGGACTCTCTGTATTAAGGTGCATCAAGCACCTATTAAAGAGAAACATCCTTGCAGGCTTTCTCTCCCTTTCACACTCAGGCACCTATCTTCCCCTTTTCCTTTCAACCCCTATCCTCCTATACTCCCACGCCATGTTGTTCAAAGTTTAAAAACCTGGTCAATTTTCCTTTGTTTCTTAGGGGGTAGGTGTGACTCTTTGACATCATGGCAAGCCCGTCATCACCGGTGGTGGGGCCCCCTCCTGTGGCTGCTTGCAGCTGCTCCCGTTTCCCTGCCACCATTTGAACTAATAATATCAAAGCATTGGATCAAGAGCTCCGTCCACCCAAACACGATGATAGAGGCAAGTGTAAAAGCAATGGCTGAGGTTTATTTATTTAGAGATACAGCACTGAAACAGGCTCTTCGGCCCACCGAGTCTGTGCCGACCATCAACCACCCATTTATACTACATTATAATCCTACATTAATCCCATATTCCTACCACATCCCCAACACCTACCTCTACAAGGGGCAATTTATAATGGCCAATATACCTATCAATCTGCAAATCTTTGGCTGTGGGAGGAAACCGGAGCACCCAGCGGAAACCCACGCAGACACAGGGAGAACTTGCAAACTCCGCACAGGCAGTACCCTGAATTGAACCCGGGTCGCTGGAGCTGTGAGGCTGCGGTGCTAACCACTGCGCCGCCCCTTAAATGTATGGGAAGGCAGTCTTTTTCCTGAGGACCAAGCGGGCAGTGTCCTGGCCCTGAACAAGGCAATCATCGTGGGCAGGATCTTTCTGCCAGTGGACCCCCTGGAAGCCAGTGTGCAGGGGGCTCACCTTGTCAAATGTGCTGCCGTTCATTCCCAGTGGGCTCCTCCTGCACCATCTGGGGAAGGTAAAGACGGGGCTCACCCCAGTCCCACTCGGTCTTTGGGAGAACAGCCTCCAGCATGTCTACTCCTTCCGCCGCCAGCTCTTTATGCAGCTGGCACGGGAAGAGGTAACCAAGGGCCAATTTAGTGTAGAATTCCAGGGGACAGACTACTGCATATTCTGGACCTCGGACGGAGCATAGTGCCATGCTTGTAAGGGAGTGCGGCATATTCATAAGAGCTGACCCATCCTCCGGGCTGCCAGTTGCACCTCAGTGGCCCAGGGTGGCACCACTGTACCTCCCCTACTCTTCCGACAACTATAGAAGTCACCGCCGAGAAGGATCCGGATGCAGTGGTTTCACAGCCTCTGGTTAGAATGGGGGGGCCCATCCGAGTGGAAGGAGGGTGCAGAGAACGAATAAACACTGAGGCACATTCCCTGGATACCAAGGCACAGCCTGAGCCTGAGCTCAACCCAAGACCTGATCCCAGGGAGACCACCTGCCCAGAGTCTGAGCTCGGGCCCATGGTAACCGGGCAAAAAGAGGGTGCAGAGGCGCAGGCATCTGACAACACAGAGGTCTCTGACCCTTTGCGCCCAGCGGGCAAAATTGGAGAAAGCATCCCTGCAGAGAGGCAACGCAGGGCCCTGAGGTGCTGGGCCCATCTGGTGGAGGGGAGCTGTCTTCTGGTTCGGGTCCCAGGCTCCGTCTGACACCACCAGCATCAAGGCCATAAAGCTCTCTAACCCTGAGTATGGAGGGGAGGGGAGGAGAGGATCCTGTACATGTGGCCCCTCTTGGGGGAGTGAGTGGAGCCCTGCTTGTAGTCAGGGAGACTCCTGCAGAGGCCTCCTCATCTGCTGCTGGGTCAGGTGCTCTGGAGGGCAATGCTCCAAAGGGGCAGCTCTCCGAGCTAAAGTCCAATCCTGCCCGGGATGTACCTGACCCTGTTGCTAATGAAAATAATGCCCGACCTGCTGGGCCTGTGGGCACTGGCAGGGTGGTTGATGGCCTCCTCTCTCTGCCTCCTGTGCCAGCTCCAGCAGGATTCCCTGAGGTGGAAACGACTGTCTCCCTTGGGCCATTCACTTGCCCTGGGACGGAGGTGGAGGGGAGTCCTGAAATGCTGGTGCCCATAGGCTCAGGTTCCCTCGAGGAACTGAGACAGCACTCCTTCACCATCGATCCTGGGACGGAGATCGTGGTGGAGGCAGGACCAGCTGGCGCAGCTGGGACATCTGCCCCACAGGGTCCTGACACTAATCCCTGGTGAACTCCACTGCAAACCTTCCTCCAGCCTGAAAAACATCCATTAACCACGACTCTTTGTTTCCTGTCACTCAGCCAATTTCGTATCCATGTTGCTACCGTCCCTTTTATTCCATGAGCTACAAGTTTGCTCACAAGTCTGTTGTGTGGCACTGTATCAAATGCCTTTTGAAAGTCCATGCACACTACATCAACAGCATTGCCCTCATCAACCCTCTCTGTTACCTCCTCAAAAAACTCCAGCAAGTTAGTTAAACATGATTTTTCCTGAAGAAATCCATGCTGGCTTTCCTTAATTAAATCACATTTGTCCATGTAACTACTGACATTGTCCCGAATTATTTTTTCTAGAAGTTTTCCCACCACCAAAGTTAAACTGACTGGCCTGTATGTGCTGGGCTGATCTTTACCCCCTTTATTGAACAAGGGTGTAATGTTTGCAATTCTCCAGTCCTCTGGCACCACCCCAGGGTCTAAGGAAAACTGAAAAGTTATGGCCAGCGCCTCTGCAATTTCCACCCTCACTTCCCTCAGTATCCTTGGATGCACCTCATCTGGTCCTGGTATTTTACCCACTTTAGCCTATCTAATATTTCCTCTTTATCAGTTTTCAACCTCTCTAGTCTCTGACTTACCTCCTGTTTCAGCATTGCCTGGGTTGCATCTTCTTCCTTGGTAAAGACAGATGCAAAGTATTCATTTAATACCTCAGCTATGCCCTCTGCTTCCATGTGCAAATCGCCTTTCTGGTCCTTAATTGGCCCCACTCCTCCTTTTACCACCGTTTTACTATTTATATGCCTACAGAAAACTTTGGGGTTTCCCATAATGCTAGCTGCCAGTCTCTTCTCATGCTCTCTCTCTTCTTCTCTTATTTGCTTTTTCACTTCCCCTCTGGACTGTCTATATTCAGTCTGGTTCTCAATAGTATTTTCTACCTGGCATCTATCATAATCACATTTTTTCTTTAACTTAATCTCTACCTCTTTTGTCATCCAAGGAGCTCTGGATTTGTTTGCCCTACTTTACCCCTTCGAGGGAACTGGCTCGGTCATAGAAGACAGAGGGTAGCAGTGGAAGGGTGCTTTTCTGAATGGAGGGATGTGACTAGTGGTGTTCCGCAGGGATCAGTGCTGGGACCTTTGCTGTTTGTAGCATATATAAAAAATTTGGAGGAAAATGTAGCTGGTCTGATTAGTAAGTTTGCGGACGACACAAAGGTTGGTGGAGTTGCGGATGTGATGAGGATTGTCAGAGGATACAGCAGGATATAGATCAGTTGGAGACTTGGGCGGAGAAATGGAAGATGAAGTTTAATTCGGACAAATGTGAGGTAATGCATTTTCGAAGGTCTGATGCAGGTGGGAAGTATACAGTAAATGGCAGAACCCTTAGGAGTATTGACAGGCAGAGAGATCTGGGCGTACAGGTCCACAGGTCACTGAAAGTGGCAATGCGGATGGATAAGGTAGTCAAGAAGGCATACGGCATGCCTGCCTTCATCGGTCGGGGCATAGACTATAAAAATAGGCAAGTCATGCTGCAGCTGTACAGAACTTTAGTTAGGCCGCACTTAGAATATTGCATGCAATTCTGGTCGCCACACTACCAGAAGGACGTGGAGGCTTTGGAGAGGGTACAGAAGAGGTTTATCAGGATGTTGCCTGGTCTGGAGGGCATTAGCTATGAGGAGAGATTGGATAAACTCGGATTGTTTTCACTGGAACGACGGAGGTGGAGGGGCGACATGATAGAGGTTTACAAAGTTCTAAGCGGCATGGACAGAGTGGATAGTCAGAAGCTTTTTCCCAGGGTGGAAGAGTCAGTTACTAGAGGACATAGGTTTAAGGTGAGAGGGGCAAAGTTTAGAGGGGATGTGCGAGGCAAGTTCTTTACACAGAGGGTGGTGAGTGCCTGGAACTTGTTGCCAGGGTGTTATTGGAAGAAGGTACCATAGAGACGTTTAAGAGGCATCTTGACAAATACATGAATAGGATGGGAATAGAGGGATACGGACCCCGGAAGAGCAGAAGGTTTTAGTTTAAGCAGGCATCAAGATCGGCGCAGGCTTGGAGGGCCGAATGGCCCGTTCCTGTGCTGTACTGTTCTTTGTTCTTTGAAAAAAGGCAATTTGCCAAATCTAGAGCCCCATGGATGTCAAGGAGCCCACAGGGTAAGATAAGGCAGAAAAGGAAAGCTTGTGGCCGACACCGAGAACTCAATACCACAGAAAGCTGAGAGGAGTATAGAAAGTGGAGACGTGAAATCAAAAAGGAAATTAGGAAAGCAAAGAGAGGGCATGAAATAATATTGGCTAGCAAAATCAAGGTGAACCCAAAGATGTTTTATCAATACATTAAGAGTAAGAGGATAACTAAGGAGAGAGTACGGCCCATAAAAGACCAAAAAGGTAACTTATGTGTAGGGGCAGAAGATGTTGGTCTTGTTCTTAATGAATACTTTGTGTCTGTCTTCACAAAAGAGAGGGACAATGCAGATATTGGAGTTAAGGAGGAGGAGTATGAAGTATTGGATGTGATAAACATAGGGAGAGAGGAAGTATTAATGGGATTAGCATCCTTGAAATTTGATAAACCACCAGATGAAATGTTCCCTAGGTTGTTAAAAGAAGCAGGAGAGGAAATAGCAGAAGGGCTGACCATCATTTTCCGGTCTTCACTGGTTACGGGTGCTGTGCCAGAGGATTGGAGAACTGCTAACATTGTGCCTCAGTTTAAAAAGGGAGTGAAGGATAGACCAAATAATTACAGGCCAGTCAGTCTAACCTCAGTAATGGGCACAATATTGGAATCTATTCTGAGACACAGGATAAACTGTCACTTAAAAGGCACAGTTAATCAAGGATAGGCAGCATGGATTTGTTAAGAGAAGATCTTGTTTGACCAACTTGATTGAATTATTTGAAGAAGTAACAAGGAAGATAGATGAGGGTAGTGCAGTTTATGTGGTCTACATGGATTTTAGTAAGGCTTTTGACAAGTCCCACATAGCAGTCTGGTTAAAAAAATAAAATCCCATGGGATCCAGGGAAATACAGCAAGTTCGTACAAATTTGGCTCAGTGGCAGGAAACAAAGGTTAATTGTTGACGGGTGTTTTAGCGACTGGAGGGCTGTTTCCGGTGGCATTCTGCAGGGCTCAGTACTGGGGTCACCTGCTTTTTGTGGTATATATTAACAATTTGGACGTATTTGTAGGGGGCGTGATCAAGAAGTTTGCACACTACACAAAGATTGGCCGTGTGGTAAAGAGCGAGGAGGATAGCTGTAGGTTGCAGGAAGATATTGATGGGCTGGTCAGATGGGCAGAAAAGTGGCAAATGGAATTCAACCTGGAGAATTGTGAGATGATGCATTTTGGTAGGTCAAACAAGGCAAAGATTAATGGGAAAATACTGAGAATTGTAGAAGAAGTAAGGGACCTTGGAGTGAATGTGCACAGATCCCTGAAGGTAGCAGGACAGGTTGATAAGGTGGCTAAGAAGGCATATGGTAATCTTTCCATTATTAGCCAAGGTACCGAATATAAGAGCAGGGAGGTTATGCTGGAACTGTATCTCATTAGTTAGACCACAACTTGAGTACTATGTGCAGTTCTGGTCACCTCATTACAGAAAGGATGTAATTGCACTAGACAGGGTACAGAGGAGATTTACAAAGATATTGCCAGGACTGGAAAAATGCAGCTATGAGGAAAGATTAGATAGGCTGGAGTTGTTCTCCTTGAAACAGAGAAGGCTGAGGGGAGATCTGATTGAAATGTACGAAATTTTGAGGGGCCTGGATAGAGTGGAGGTGAAGGGTCTATTCACTTTAGCAGAGAGGTCAGTGATGAGGGGACATAGATTTAAAGTGATTGGTAGAAAAATTGGAGGGAAGATGAGAAATAACTTTTTCACCCAGACGGTGGTGGGGGTCGGGAACTCACTGCCTGAAAGGGTAGCTGAGGCAGAGAACCTCAACTCATTCAAAAGGAGTCTGGATATGCACCTCAAGTGCTGTAATCTGCAGGGCTACAGAACGAATGCTGGAAGGTGGGATTTTAATAGGTGGATCGATTTTTGGCCGCAGAGACACAAAGGGCCAAGTGGCCTCTCTCTGTGCCTTAAACCTTCTATGATTCTCTAGGGAGACAGAATTTAGCAATACTCACTAACACGGCTCCAGTAAAACATCCCAGGAGGAAAAGGGGGAAGCAGTGTGTGTGCCTACCCTGAAATCCCCCTCCCCTCCCAGTCCACAGCTCAGCCTAGCAGCTTCCTGTACCTTGAGCCAGCCCTGTCCAGGTGTGGCCCAGTAGTGGAAGCAAGGAGTGGGGGAGGGGGGGACCTCCTCCCCTGTGCTGTGTCCCAAATGGTTCCTTCTCCCGATGCTCCTTTATAACTGAGCTAAGTTACCTTTAAAGTTTTGCCCTTTTATGTTACAGTTTATTAATCCTTAGTTCCTCTAAGAAAGCTGGCGGCCGTCAACCTGGGCCTGTCACCCGCGAAAGGCCCCGCTTGGTGCAAACGCCGGACCGGGAGCTTCTTATTGGGATAAAAGCAAAATACTGCGGATGCTGGAAATCTGAAACAAAAACAAGAAATGCTGGATTCACTCAGCAGGTCTGGCAGCATCTGTGGAAAGAGAAGCAGAGTTAACGTTTCGGGTCAGTGACCCTTCTTCGGAACTCAGCAGAGTTAACGTTTCGGGTCAGTGACCCTTCTTCGGAACTCAGCAGAGTTAACGTTTCGGGTCAGTGACCCTTCTTCGGTCCAGTTCCGAAGAAGGGTCACTGACCCGAAACGTTAACTCTGCTTCTCTTTCCACAGATGCTGCCAGACCTGCTGAGTGATTCCAGCATTTCTTGTGTTTGAGCTTCTTATTGGGGATGTGCCAGTGGTGCTTTGTCATCAAACGTGTCCTAATATATGTTCACTGTTTTATACCATTGTATTGTTCTGAGATTGCAACATGAACTTTCCCTCCATTTTATTGCAGGTCAATGGCAGACTATCCTACCTAGAAAGCTGCGCGCGCATAAATACAGCCGCTCGCCATCAGTAGGGCCGTAAAGCGCAGGCGCGGGAAGGGGCTAGCCTGTCTGCGCGGAGCATGCGCAGTGTGGCTCCAGGAAGCTGAGCAGGGCGAGTGTCACATCAGCAACGCCGAGTCTCAGCGGCTCTTAGGCCGCTGAATCAGAACCGCCGGCTTCGGTGGACGTGCGGCCAGCAGGTTATCATTAAAGCAGTGGTGCAGCGTGTCCGCTATCCTCGGCGCCACTTTCCGGTTTTTTCCCCTTTTCACCGAGTCAGGAAGCCTGTGAGTTGATTGGCTGGTAAGTATTGTAGCTTTGTTTCCCTTTCTCCAAAGTTAGGAAGTTCGTCCAAGGAGCTGGAAATGAAACATTCCAGTTTTCACCAGAATAAGGGTGACACCAAAAAAAGGGAAGTGAGTTGCTGGTGAGTCTTTTTCATTTTTAAGCAGTAAGGTTTATTATCTAATCGATAGAGGAATGGCGGCACATTGTGCAGGAATTGCTGTCAGTTGCAGCAGCTGGAGCTCAGTCACTGTGGCACATAAGTGAGGTTGAGAGCTTTGTGGATATCACTTTTGTAGATGTGGTCACCCCGCAGCTTCAGAGTATGCAGTGAGAGAGGGAAAGGTTGGCCGGCAGACGTCAAGAAGAAACAGGCAGGTAATGCAGGAGACCCCTGAGTGTATCTCACTCTCCAACAGGTATTCAGCTCTGAATACTGATGAGAGTGATAGTTCATCTGGGATTGCAGCCAGAGCCAAGTCCATGACACCACGGTTGACTCAACTGCATATGGGAGCACAAAGCATATTGGAAGAGCAATGATGATAGGAGATTTGATAGGGGAATTGACAGGCATTTCTGCAGCCACAAATGTGAATCCAGGGTGGTGTTGCCTGGGTCAAGGATGTCACTGAGCAGCTGCAGAGCACCCTGAGGAGTGAGGGTGATCAACCAGTAGTCGTGGTCCACATTAGTACCAACAACAGAGGCAGAAAGAGGGAGGTGGTTCTTCAGTCAGAATTTAGGGAGCTAGGCAGGGAATTAGTAAGCAGGTCCTCAAACATAATCTCCAGATTATTCTTGGTACTGTGCACAAGTATAGAAATAGGATAAGGCAGATAAATGTATGGTGGGAAATATAGTGCAGGAGGAAGGGCTTTAGATTCCTGGGGACCAGCTGTGGGGGAGATGGGATCTGTACAGTCTGGGCGGGTTGCACCTAAACAGCTAGGACCAATTTTCTTGCGGGGCGATTGGGGAGGGTTTAAACTAACTTGGCAGGGGTGTGGGAACTGGGAGGTAATATCAGAGAGGAATTACAAGGTGCGCAGAACACTGGGAGAGACAGATAGCACTAGAGTAGGGAATAGTAAGTTATTCAGCGGGATCAGAATAAGCGAGAAAGAAATAGTCTAAGTCAGGGTTACTGTGCATGTATGTGAATGTGCGGAGTGTGGTAAATAAGATTGAGTTACAATGCAGATTGTCATGTGGAAATATGAGGTAGTGGCTATAACAGAGACCTGGCTCAAAGAAGGGCAGGACAAGGTATTAAATATTCCTAGATACAAGGTATTCAGTAAAGATTGGAAAGGAAAGAAGTAAGATGGGTGTCAGTATTAAGAAGAACATTGCAGTGCTGGAGAGAGACGATAGCCCACTAGTCGGCTACTGGTGGGAAAGCTGTAGAGGAACAAATTTGCAAGGAAATTACAGAGAGATGCAAGATTTATAGAGTCGTTATAGAAACATGGAACATAGGAGCAGGAATAGGCCATTCGCCCTTTCGAGCCTGCTCTGCCATTCATTATGATCATGGATGCGGTTAGCACCGCAGCCTCATAGCTCCAGCGACCCGGGTTCAATTCTGGGTACTGCCTGTGTGGAGTTTGCAAGTTCTCCCTGTGTCTGCGTGGGTTTCCTCCGGGTGCTCCGGTTTCCTCCCACATGCCAAAGACTTGCAGGTTGATGGGTAAATTGGCCATTAGCAATTGCCCCTAGTATAGGTAGGTGGTAGGGAAATATAGGGACAGGTGGGGATGTGGTAGGAATATGGAATTAGTGTAGGATTCGTATAAATGGGTGGTTGATGGTCGGCACAGACTCAGTGGGCCGAAGGGCCTGTTTCAGCGCTGTATCTCTAAACTAAAACTAAACTCAGTAACCTGTTTCCGCTTTCTCCCCATATCCTTTGATCCCTTTCGCCCCAAGAGCTATGTCTAACTCCTTCTTGAAAACATACAGTGTTTTGGCCTCAATTGCTTTCTGTGGTAGCGAATTCCACAGGCTCACCACTCTCTGGGTGAAGTAATTTCTCCTCATCTCAGTCCTGAAAGGTTTACCTCGTATCCTTAGACTATGACCCCTGGTTCTGGACTCCCCCACCATCAGGAACATCCTTCCTGCCTGTCAAGTCCTGTTAGAATTTTATAGGTTTCTATGAGATCCCCCTCACTCTTCTGAACTCCAGTGAATATAATCCTAACCGACTCAATCTCTCCTCATACATCAGTCCTGCCATCCCAGGAATCATTCTGGTAAACCTTTGCTGAACTCCCTCTATAGCAAGAACATCCTTCCTCAGATAAGGAGACCAAAACTGTACTCAATATTCCAGGTGTGGCCTCACCAAGGCCCTGTATAATTGCAGCAAGACATCCCTGCTCCTGTACTCGAATCCTCTCACTATGAAGGCCAACATACCATTTGCCTTTTTTACCGCCTGTTGCACCTGCATGCTTACCTTCAGCGACTTGTGTACGAGAACACCCAGGTCTCGCTGCATATTCCCCTCTCTGTTTATAGCTGTTCAGATAATCTGCCTTCCTGTTTTTGCTACCAAAGTGGGTAACCTCACATTTATCCACGTTATACTGCATCTGCCATGCATTTGCCCACTCATTCAACTTGTCCAAATCACCATGAAGCCTCTCTGCATCCTCCTCACAACTCACCCTCCCAACCAGTTTTGTATCATCTGCAAATTTGGAGATATTACATTTATTATACATTTATAATGGGGAACTTTAATTTTCCAAAGATAGACTGGGATAATAGTAGTGTAAAGGGTAGTGAGGGGCAAGCGTTCCTAGAGTGTGTTCAGGCAAACTTTTGACAGCAGTATGTTTCAAATCCAATGAGAAAGGAGGCACTGCTAGACCTGGTTCTTGCGATTGAGGTGGGCCAAGTGGATCAAGTATCAGTAGGAGAGCATTTAGGGGATAGTGATCATTGCATCATAATTTTTAGGTTGGCTATGGAAAAGGACAAGGAACAATCCAGAGTAAGAATTAACTGGAAGAAAGCCAACTTCATTGGGATAAATAAAAACAAAATACTGCGGATGCTGGAAATCTGAAATAAAAACAAGAAACGCTGGAACCACTCAGGTCTGGCAGCATCTGTGGAAAGAGAAGCAGAGTTAACGTTTCGGGTCAGTGACCCTTCTTCGGAAATCATTGGGATAAAAATGGATCTGACCCAAATAAATTGGAATCAAACATTGGCATGCAAAATGGTAACTGAACAATGGGCTCCCTTCAAAGAAGAGATAATTCGGGCACAGCCAAGGTATATTCACACCAAGGTGGGGTAATCAAATCCAGAGCTCCCTGGATGATGAAAGAGATAGAGATTAAGATGAAGAAGAAAAAGTTTGCTTATGACAAATGTCAGGTGGATAATACAACTGAGAATCAGGCTGAATATAGAAGGTTCAGAGGGGAAGTAAAAAAGCAAATGAAGAGACTGGCAGCTAACATAAAATGAAATCCAGACATCTTCTCTAGGCATATAAACAGCAAAAGTGGGGCCGATTAGGGACCAATAAAGGGGATTTACACATGGAGGCAGGTAGCATGGCTGAGGTATTAAATGAATAGTTTGCATCTGTCTTGACCAAGGAAGAAAATGCTGTGCAGGTCATGGTGAAACAGGAGGTAATTGGGATTGGGCTTAAAATTGATGAGGAGGTTGGATAGGCTGAAGTTGATAAGGCACCAGGACTGGATGGGACGCATCCAAGGATAATGAGGGAAGTGAGGGTGGAAATTGTGGAGGCATGGGCCATAATTTTCCAGTCTTCCTTAGACTCGAGTGGTGCCAGAAGAGAATTGTTATATCTTAATCACAGTTCAATGGCAAAAGCCTGATTCGATTTCTCAGGTATATAGTTCAAGGCTAACTCCAGTCTCTGCCTACATGTAGTTTAAAGATGGTGATCTTAGACAGGGTGGAGATCCAGGATGTGTGCGGACCATGTTGAGGGTGGGGATGTCACTCTGGCTGCCAGCCTGTCTTCCATGGTGTTCTTCGTGCCCAGGTGGCCCTGGAGACAGAGCACACTTCACACCTTCCATAACTGATGGGCACCTCACGATACAGAGTGTCTCTCAGACATAGAAACATAGACACTGGTAACACATTCTGGTTTAGCTGGGAAGGTTCTCTTTCCTTTTGTTGTTTATTTTGGCTTCTTTTAGTTTGAACGGACCACGTGTTTGGGGGAACAAGAGAGGAAAGAATGTGCCATAGAATCTAGAATTGCCTGTTCTGAATTTCTATCCTAGACTGACACTGATGACTTTTGTAAACTCCTCTTACAGGGTATTAGGGGAGGATTTTCAGATGGGAAACTCAAACCAAGCATCGCATCAAGATCTGACAGAGTCACTCGATTCATCAGGACCTGAATATCACCAGCCTTTGAAAGTGGAAGGAGAAATCTTTCTCAGTTCTACCTGTGGGAAAAGATTTCCAACATTAGTGTGACTGGAAAAGCACTGACACACACACATTCGAGTGAGAGTGTTCCAGTACACAGACTGTGGAAAGAGCTTTAACCAGTTATACAGCCTGAAAAAACATCACACCATTCACAGCCGGGAGAAACCGTACATGCAAACTGTGTGTGGACAAGGTTTCAACTGATCATCCAACCTGGAGAGACACAAGAACACCTCCACCGTGCAAAAACCATGGAAATGTGGGGACTGTGGGAAGGGATTCAATTACCCGTCCCAGCTGGAGATTCATCAACGCAGTCACACTGGGGAGAGACCATTCACCTGCTCTGTGTGTGGGAAGGGATTCACTCAGTTAGCCAGTCTTCTGGCACACCAGCGAGTTCACACTGGGGAGAGGCCGTTCACCTGCAGTGAGTGTGGGAATCGATTCACCTGTCCATCCACCCTGCTGGCACACCAGCGAGTTCACACTGGGGAGAGACCTTTCAAGTGCTCTCACTGTGGGACTGGATTCAGGCGATCATCTGACCTCACTGTACACCAGCGTATTCACACTGGGGAGAGGCCGTTCACCTGCTCAGTGTGTGGGAAGGGATTCTCTCATTCATCCAACCTGCTGGCACACCAGCGGGTTCACACTGGAGAGAGGCCGTTCATCTGCTCTGTCTGTGGGAAGGGATTCACCCGTTCATCACACCTGCTGTCACACCAGCATGTTCACACTGGGGAGAGGCCATTCACCTGCTCCGTGTGTGGGAAGGGATTCACTTCTTCGTCAAACCTGCTGATACACAATAACATTCACAGTGATAAGACACCTTTTAAATGCTCTGAATGTGAAAAGACCTTTAAATGCAGGCATAAAATGGTGAGACACCAACGCACTCACACTGGGGATAGGCCATTAACCTGCACTTAGCGTGGAAAGGGATTCACTCGGTCATCTGACCTGCAGAAACACCAGTGAGTTCACACTGGGGAGAGACCTTTCAAGTGCTCTCACTGCGGGACTGGGTTCATCTGACCTCACTGTACACCAGGGTGTTCACACTGGGGAGATGTTGTTCACCGGCTCTGTGTGTGCACTTAGTGTGGAAAGGGATTCACTCAGTCATCCCACCTGCTGAGACACCAGCAGGTTCACAAGTGACTGCAGGGGTTGGATTCTGCTGTTATTGCTGCTGTTAATCACATCCAGAACTGAAGCATGTTCATTCTGTTGGTTTAAGTATACAGCATTTTCCAAGATCTTAGGATATGTCAAAGCGTTTTTACAGCCAATGAAGTATGATTGAAGTGCAGTCACTGTTGTAATGCAGGAAACATGACAGCCAATTGCACATAGCAAGCTCTCTGGAGTGGGATTTGAATCCACAACCTTCTGACTCAGAGGCGACAAAGGTATCAATTTGGCCACTAACTGGCAGGTGGTAATATCTGGGGGCAATGGAAAGGCCGAACAGCTTGGTGAAACTAGACTTCTGGTCTTTACATTTTGGAGAAGAGAAATTAACTATTGAATTCTCGAACCAGATAAATTTAACAGACTTTCTGGAGAAAAACAGGATGTAAGGAATGAATCATCACGTTGTGGCCTCAAGCAGGCTGTAAGAGGAGAACACATTGGGTGAAGCCTCAAGGGAAGCTGTGAGGGAAGGCACCCAGCAGGGGCAGCGAAAGAGAGAGAGAACGCCTGCTGTATGAAGATATACAGTGAAAGGCTGTGGAAATTTGAACCTGTCTTTTTTTTTTTGAGAGTCAAAGTTTGTGGAGGAGAAAAGGGCCCACAGGATCACCGGAAATCGCATTATCCATGGGTGTTCAGGCCAGAAGTGCTTGGAGAAGTGAGCAAAGAAAAGTACTGGGAGATCCAGCCCATTGCAACTGAGAAGAATTTGGGACTTTTAACCGCAAAGTATTTGGACATCAAAAAGGACTGTGTAAAGTGTAAGTGTGGTGTGAGATATTCAAGTGTTGAATAAGTAAAGAAAATACCTTTGACTGCAATTTGGAGTATCAATTATTTTATTTAGAGATACAGCACTGAAACAGGCCCTTCGGCCCACCGAGTCTGTGTCGACCATCAACCACCCATTTATACTAATCTGACACTAATCCGATATTCCTACAACATCCCCACCTGTCCCTATATTCCCCTACCACCTACCTCTACTAGGGGCAATTTATAACAGCCAATTTACCTGTCAACTGCAAGTCTTTTGGTGGTGGGAGGAAACCGGAGCACCCAGAGAAAACCCACACAGACACAGGGAGAACTTGCAAACTCCACACAGGCAGTACCCAGAATTGAACCCGGGTCGCTGGAGCTGTGAGGCTGCGGTGCTAACCACTGGGGATTTCTTTTAGTTTAGTTATAATAAAGCAAGCAAAACGTGAAATCTTGTGTAATTTGTTAAATTGGTCTGGGGTTCATATCTTGTATTTTTTAAATTAATGATCTCTCTAACGTCATAATAACTAGAAAGTGGGATTAAGCGAAATACCTTTTTGTCAGCTGACAGCCACAATGAGCTGAATGGCCTCTTGTGTAGTAAATTTTCTATGTTTCTTTTCTGACAGTTGGGGTTTGTTTCTGAGGATATTAACATTATAACTTGGCTGGAGTTTAATATTCTGGTTAAATGTCAAATAAATCAGCTTTGTTTCAAACACATTGTTGTAGATTTTTGTCTTTCCCACCTGAGTGTTTAGCATCACTTGCTGGAGCTCAGAAAGGACAATCTGGGGGGCGGATCATACGACAGGAACAGAACTTCAGCCCGGACACAGTCCTTCAGTGTCATACTGAGAGGGACAAACGGCACTTTGGTTTTTCTCGACTCTTCACTGACGCCAAAGTCCATGTGTGGGTTAATCCTGAGCCATGTAAGAAATGTGTCCCAGCCACACTCTTCCATGGTTCAGACTTCCTGGGCGCAGAACAGAAGACTCCTTTACAACTGTGTTTAGAGTCAGGAAGAACAAGGGCGAATGCTGGAAACGTACTGTCAAATCAGAGATTGGTGTAAAACTGATCTGTTCCTGATTGAAATTGAAATGGCAGGTTCACGATTCTGGTCTGACAATGAGTGTGGTAATTATTTTAGAGGTTTAGCATGCCTGTGCTACAGTCCTGAGTCTACCATTTTAAGGCAGGCATTAACTCATTTAAAATAGTCCCATTGAAAATAAATTGGATACATTCTGCATGTTAGCTGCTGGTACAATTATGTAACAGTTATTTAATTTCCAGATAAAAAAGGATCTGCAGTGTGTTTCAAGGAATTCCCTATTGATGTGTTAGTGTTAGACGTGCAACATGGAGGTGCGATCTCAGCAGTTACTCTGGGATCACCCTTGCTGTGCAACTCCACCACTGACCCTGCTGAAGGTTGCAGACTCGGGGAGTTTTTATCATGGGATGGGAGCATCGCTGGCAAGGCCAGCATTTGTTGCCACCATCTTGAACCGCTGCAGTCCATCTGGTGTAGATACACCCACAGTGCTGTCAGAGAGTTCCAGGATTTTGACCCAGTGACAGTGAAGGAACAGTGATATAGTTCCAAGTCAGGATGGTGTGTGACTTGGAGGGGAATTTGCAGGTGATGTTGTTCCCATGCACTTTTTGCTCTTGTCCTTCTAGGTAGTAGAGGTTGCGGGTTCAGAAGGTGCTGTGGAAGAAGGTTTGTTGCGTTGCTGCAGGGCATCTTGTAGATGGTACACACTGCTGCCACTGTGCGCGGTGGTGGAGGGAGTGAATGTTTGCGAATAGGGTGACAATCAAGCAGGCTGCTTTGTCCTGGAATGGTGTCAAGCTTCTTGAGTGTTGTTGGAGCTTTTTTTTAATTCATTCATGGGATGTGGGCGACGCTGGCCAGGCCAGCATTTATTGCCCATCTCTAATTGCCGTTGAGAAGGTGGTGGTGAGCTGCTTTCTTGAATCGCTGCAGTCCATTTGGGGTAGGTTTACCCACAGTGCTGTTAGGACGGGATTTTGACCCAGCGACAGTGAAGGAATGGCGATATAGTTCCAAGTCAGGATGGTGTGTGACTTGGAGGGGAACTTGCAGGTGGTGGTGTTGCCATGTATTTGCTGCCCTTGTCCTTCTAGTTGGTAGAGGTCGCGGGTTTGGAAGGTGCTGTCTAAGAAGCTTTGGTGCATTTCTGCAGTGCATCTTGTAGATGGTACACACTGCTGCCACTGCGTGTCGGTGGTGGAGGGAGTGAATGTTTGTTTGTAGATGGGGTGCCAATCAAGCGGGCCGCTTTGTCCTGGATGGTGTCGAGCTTCTTGAGTGTTGTTGGAGCTGCACCCATCCAGGCAAGTGGAGAGTATTCCATCACACCCCTGACTTGTGCCTTGTAGATGGTGGACAGGCTTTGCACCAGCTTTTTCGGGAGCAGAGAGTGCGAGCGAGTGAACAGATGGGAAGGTCAGTTTAAAGTCAATTTAATTTCTTTTTGTTTTCGGCGGAGACCAGGGGGCTGCTGGGTAAGTAAAACCCTATATATTTGGGCCGTTTCTGAACCCGAGACACTACACCTGTAGTGTCTCCCACCTGCCCTCCTCCTCTAACCAAAAAGAAAGGAGGACTCGGTGGTGTATAGATAAGGTAAGGCTTTTTCTATTTCTCTTTTTTTTTTATTTTATCGTGTGATTGTTGAAAAACTTTTCGTTCCTTTTTCATTTAACTAAGTTTAAGCTTAAGATTAAAAATGGCAGGAGATCTCAGACCCGTGACATGCTCCCCTTGCTCAATGTGGGAGCTCAGGGACATGGCTGATGTCCCTGACTCCTTCACGTGCAGGAAGTGTGTCCATCTGCAGCTCTTGTTAGACCGCATGACGGCTCTGGAGCTGCGGATGGACTCACTTTGGAGCATCCGCGATGCTGAGGAGGTCGTGGATAGCACGTTCAGCGAATTGACCACACCGCAGATTAGGATTGCTGAGGGAGAAAGGGAATGGGTGACCAAAAGGCAGAGAAAGAGCAGGAAGGCAGCGCAGGTGTCCCCTGCGGTCATCTCCCTCCACAACAGGTATACCGTTCTGGATACTGTTGAGGAAGATGGCTCACCAGGGGAAGGTAGTAGTAGCCAGGTTCATGGCACCGTGGCTGGCTCTGCTGTTCAGAAGTGCGGGAAAAAGAGTGGAAGGGCTATAGTCATAGGGGATTCGATTGTAAGGGGAGTAGATAGGCGGTTCTGTGGTCGAAAACGAGACTCCCGAATGGTATGTTGCCTCCCAGGTGTACGGGTCAGGGATGTCTCAGATCGGCTGCAGAACATTCTGAAGGGGGAGGGTGAACAGCCAGTTGTCGTTGTGCACATAGGCACCAATGATATAGGTAAAAAACGGGATGAGGTCCTACAAGCAGAATTTAGGGAGTTAGGAGCCAAGTTAAAAAGTAGGACCTCAGAGGTAGTAATCTCAGGATTGCTACCAGTGCCACGTGATAGTCAGAGTAGAAATGAAAGAATAGTCAGGATGAATGCGTGGCTTGAGAGATGGTGCAGGAGGGAGGGGTTCAAATTTTTGAGACATTGGGACCGGTTCTGGGGGAGGTGGGACTATTACAAATTGGACGGTGTACACCTGGGCCGGACTGGAACCAATGTCCTTGGGGGTGCTTTTGCTAACGGTGTTGGGGAGGGTTTAAACTAATGTGGCAGGGGGATGGGAACCAAATGAGGTCAGTGGACAGTAAGGAGGTAGTAACTAAAGCCTGTAAGGAACTAGATAATGAAGTCAGCGTGACTAAGGGAAAGAGTAGGCAGGGAGCAGATGATGAAAGCAAAGGGACTGGTGGTCTGAGGTGTATTTGTTTTAATGCAAGAAGTGTAGTAGGTAAGGCAGATGAACTTAGGGCTTGGATTAGTACCTGGGAGTATGATGTTATTGCTATTACTGAGACTTGGTTAAGGGATGGGTATGATTGGCAACTAAATATCCCAGGATACCGATGCTTCAGGCGGGATAGAGAGGGAGGTAAAAGGGGTGGAGGAGTTGCATTACTGGTCAAAGAGGATATCACAGCTGTGCTGAAGGAAGGCACTATGGAGGAATCGAGCTGTGAGGTGATATGGGCAGAACTCAGAAATAGGAAGGGTGCGGTAACAATGTTGGGGCTGTACTACAGGCCTCCCAACAGTGAGCGTGAGATAGAGGTACAAATATGTGAACAGATTATGGAAAGATGTAGGAGCAACAGGGTGGTGGTGATAGGAGATTTTAATTTTCCCAACATTGACTGGGATTCACTTAGTGTTAGAGGTCTAGATGGAGCAGAATTTGTAAGGAGCATCCAGGAGGGTTTTCTAGAGCAGTATGTAAATAGTCCAACTCGGGAAGGGGCCATACTGGACCTGGTATTGGGGAATGAGCTGGGCCAGGTGGTTGACGTTTCAGTAGGGGACTACTTTGGGAATAGTGATCACAATTCCGTAAGTTTTAGAATACTCATGGACAAAGACGAGAGTGGTCCTAAAGGAAGAGTGCTAAATTGGGGCAAGGCCAACTACACCAAAATTCGGCAGGAGCTGGGGAATGTAAATTGGGAGCAGCTGTTTGAAGGTAAATCCACATTTGATATGTGGGAGGCTTTTAAAGAGAGGTTGATTAGTGTGCAGGAGAGACATGTTCCTGTGAAAATGAGGGGTAGAAATGGCAAGATTAGGGAACCATGGATGACAGGTGAAATTGTGAGACTAGCTAAGAGGAAAAAGGAAGCATACATAAGGTCTAGGCGGCTGAAGAAAGACGAAGCTTTGAAAGAATATCGGGAATGTCGGACCAATCTGAAACGAGGAATTAAGAGGGCTAAAAGGGGTCATGAAATATCTTTAGCAAACAGGGTGAAGGAAAATCCCAAAGCCTTTTATTCATATATCAGGAGCAAGAGGGTAACTAGAGAAAGGATTGGCCCACTCAAGGACAAAGGAGGAAAGTTATGCGTGGAGTCAGAGAAAATGGGTGAGATTCTAAACGAGTACTTTGCATCGGTATTCACCGAGGAGAGGGACATGACGGATGTTGAGGTTAGGGACAGATGTTTGATTACTCCAGGTCAAGTCGGCATAAGGAGGGAGGAAGTGTTGGGTATTCTAAAAGGCTTTAAGGTGGACATGTCCCCAGGTCCAGATGGGATCTATCTCAGGTTACTGTGGGAAGCGAGAGAGGAAATAGTTGGGGCCTTAACAGATATCTTTGCAACATCCTTAAACACGGGTGAGGTCCCGGAGGACTGGAGAATTGCTAATGTCCCCTTGTTTAAGAAGGGTAGCAGGGATAATCCAGGTAATTATAGACCGGTGAGCCTGACGTCAGTGGTAGGGAAGCTGCTGGAGAAGATACTGAGGGATAGGATCTATTCCCATCTGGAAGAAAATGGGCTTATCAGTGATAGGCAACATGGTTTTGTGCAGGGAAGGTCATGTCTTACCAACTTAATAGAATTCTTTGAGGAAGTGACAAAGTTGATTGATGAGGGAAGGGCTGTAGATGTCGTATACATGGACTTCAGTAAGGCGTTTGATAAGGTTCCTCATGGTAGGCTGATGGAGAAAGTGAAGGCGCATTGTGTCCAAGGTGTACTAGCTAGATGGATAAAGAACTGGCTGGGCAACAGGAGACAGAGAGTAGCAGTGGAAGGGAGTTTCTCAAAATGGAGACGTGTGACCAGTGGTGTTCCACAGGGATCCGTGCTGGGACCACTGTTGTTTGTGATATACATAAATGATTTGGAGGAAAGTATAGGTGGACTGATTAGCAAGTTTGCAGATGACATTAAGATTGGTGGAGTAGCAGATAGTGAAGGGGACTGTCAGAGAATACAGCAGAATATAGATAGACTGGAGAGTTGGGCAGAGAAATGGCAGATGGAGTTCAATCAGGGAAAATGCGAGGTGATGCATTTTGGAAGATCCAATTCAAGAATGAACTATACAGTAAATGGAAATGTCCTGGGGAAAATTGATGTGCAGAGAGATTTGGGTGTTCAGGTCCATTGTTCCCTGAAGGTGGCAACGCAGGTCAATAGAGTGGTCAAGAAGGCATACGGCATGCTTTCCTTCATCGGACGGGGTATTGAGTACAAAAGTTGGCAGGTCATGTTACAGTTGTATAGGACTTTGGTTCGGCCACATTTGGAATACTGCGTGCAGTTCTGGTCGCCACATTACCAAAAGGATGTGGATGCTTTGGAGAGGGTGCAGAGGAGGTTCACCAGGATGTTGCCTGGTATGGAGGGTGCTAGCTATGAAGAGAGGTTGAGTAGATTAGGATTATTTTCATTAGAAAGACGGAGGTTGAGTGGGGACCTGATCGAGGTGTTCAAAATCATGAGAGGTATAGACAGGGTGGATAGCAAGAAGCTTTCTCCCAGAGTGGGGGTTTCAATTACAAGGGGACATGAGTTCAAAGTGAAAGGGGAAAAGTTTAGGGGGGATATGCGTGGAAAGTTCTTTACGCAGAGGGTGGTGGGTGCATGGAACGCATTGCCAGCGGAGGTGGTAGACGCGGGCACGATAGCGTCTTTTAAGATGCATCTGGACAGATACACGAATGGGCAGGAAGTAAAGAGATACAGACCCTTAGATAATAGGCGACAGGTTTAGATAGAGGATTTGGATCGGCGTAGGCTTGGAGGGCCGAAGGGCCTGTTCCTGTGCTGTAATTTTCTTTGTTCTTTGAGTCAGGAGGTGAGTTACTCGCCTCAGGATTCCTCGCCTCTGACCTGCTCTTGTAGCCACGGTATTTATATGGCTACTCCAGTTCTGTTTCTGGTCAATGGTAACCCCTGGGATGTTGATAGTGGGGGATTCAGTGATGGTAATGCTGTTGAATGTCAAGGGGAGATGGTTAGATTCTCTCTTGTTGGAGATGGTCATTGCCTGGCACTTGCATGGCGCAAATGTTACTTGCCACTTATCAGCCCAAGCCTGGATATTGTCCAGGTCTTGCTGCATTTCGATACGGATTGCTTCAGTATCTGAGGAGTCACAAATGGTGCTGAACATTGTGCAATCATCTGCGAACATCCCCACTTCTGATCTTATGATTGAAAGAAGGTCATTGATGAAGCAGCTGAAGATGTTTGGGCCTAGGACACTACCCTGAGGAACTCCTGCAGTGATGTCCTGGAGCTCAGATGATTGACCTCCAACAACCACAACCATCTTCCTTTGCGCTAGGTATGACTCCAGCCAGCGGAGGGTTTTCCCCCTGATTCCCATTGACCTCCGTTTTGCTGGGCCTCCTTGATGCCGTACTCGGTCAAATGCTGCCTTGATGTCAAGGGCAGTCAGGCTCACTTCACTTCTCGAGTTCAGCCCTTTTGTCCATGTTTGAACCAAGGCTGTAATGAGGTCAGGAGCTGAGTGGCCCTGGCGGAACCCAAACTGAGCGTCACTGAGCAGATTATTGCGCAGCAAGTGCTGCTTGACAGCACTGTTGATGACACCTTCCATCACTTTACTGATGATAGAGAACAGGCTGTGGGGCAGTAATTGGCCGGGTTGGATTTGTCCCGCTTTTTGTGTACTGGACATACCTGGGCAATTTTCCAAATTGCAGGGTAGGTGCCAGTGTTGTAGCATTACTGGAACAGCATAGCGGCAAGTTCTGGAGCACAGGTCTTCAGTACTATTGCCGGAATATTGTCAGGGCCCATAGCTTTTGCAGTGTCCAGTGCCTTCAGTCGTTTCTTGATATCACGCGGAGTGAATTGAATTGGCTGAGGTCTGGCATCTGTGATGCTGGGGACTTCAGGAAGATGCCGAGATGGATCATCAACTCAGCACTTCTGGCTGAAGATTGTTGCAAATGCTTCAGCCTTATCTTTCTCACTGATGTGCTGGGCTCCCTATCATTGAGGATGGGGATATTTGTGGAGCCACCTCCTCCAGTTAGTTGTTTAATTGTCCACCACCATTCACGGTTGGCTGTGGCAGGACTGCAGAGCTTAGATCTGATCCATTGGTTATGGGATTGCTTCGCTCTGTCTATTGCATGTGCTTACGCAGTTTGGCACGCAGATAGTCCTGTGTTGTAGCTTCACCAGGTTGACGCCTCATTTTGAGGTACGCCTGGTGCTGCTCCTGGCATGCCCGCCTGCACTCTTCATTGAACCAGGGTTGGTCTCCTGGCTTGATGGTAATGGTAGAGTGGGGGATATGCCGGGCCATGAGGTTACAGATTGTGGTTGAGTACAATTCTGCTGCTGCTGATGGTCCACAGTGCCTCATGGATGCCCAGTTTTGCATTGCTAGATCTGTTCGAAATCTATCCCATTTAGCACGGTGATAGTGCCACACACAGCTGCATCCTTCCAGGCAAGTGGAGAGTATTCCATCACACTCCTGACTTGTGCCTTGTCGATGGTGGACAGGCTTTGGGGAGTCAGGAAGTGAGTGATTCGCTGCAGAATTCCCAGCCTCTGGCCTGCTTTTGTATCCGTTCCATTTATATGGCTACTCCAGTTCAGTTTCAAGTCAATAGTAACCCCAGAGTGTTGGGGGGGATTCAGGGATGGTATTGCTATTGAATGTCAAGGGGAGATGATTAGCTTCTCTCTTGTTAGAAATGGTCATTGCCTGGCACTTGTGTGGTGCAAATGTTACTTGCCACTTATCAGCCCAAGGTCGGATATTGTTCATGTCTTGCTACATTTCTACATGGACCACTTCAGTATCAGAGGGGTTCGAATGCTGCTGAACCTTGTGTAATCATCAGCGAACATCCCCACTTCTGATCTTTTGATTGAAGGAAGGTCATTGATGAAGCAGCTGAAATTGGTTGGACCTAGAACACTACCCTTAGGAATTCCTGCAGTGATGTTCTGGAGCTCAGATGATTGACCTGCAGCAACCACAACCATCTTCCTTTGCGCTAGGTACGACTCCAACCAGCAGAGAGTTTCCCCCCTGATTCCCATTGACTCCAGTTTTGCGAGGGCTCCTTGATGTCAAACTTAGTCAAATGCTGCCTTGATGTCAAGGGCAGTGACTCTCACCTCACCTCTTGAGTTCAGCTCTTTTGTCCATGTTTGAACCAAGGCTGAGGTCTGGAGCTGAGTGGCCCTGGCGGAACCCAAACTGAGCGTCATTGAGCAGGTTATTGCTAAGCAAGTGCCGCTTGATAGCACTGTCGGCGATACTTTCCATCACTTTACTGATGATCGAGAGTAGACTGATGGTGTGGTAATTGGCCGGGTTGGATTTGTCCTGCTTTTTGTGTACGGGACATACCGAGGCAATTTTCCACATTGCTGTGCAGATGCCAGTGCTGCAGCTGTACTGGAACAGCTTGGCTCGGGGTGTGGCAAGTTCTGGAGCACAGGTCTTCAGTACTATTGCCAGAATGTTGTCAGGGCCCAGAGCCTTTGAAGTATTCAGTAGCGTCAGTCGTTTCTTGATATCCCGTGGAGTGAATCGAATTGGCTGAAGACTGGCATCTGTGATTCTGGGGACTTCAGGAGGAGGCCGACATGGATCATCAACTCGGCACTTCTGGCTGAAGATTGTTGCAAATGCTTCAGCCTTATCTTTTGCACTGATGTGCTTGGCTCCCCCATCATTGAGGATGGAGATAAATGTGGAGCCACCTCTTCCAGTTAGTTGTTTAATTGTCCACCACCATTCAGAACTGTATGTGGCAGGACTGCAGAGCTTAGATCTGGTCGATTGATTATGGGAGCACTTAGCTCTGTCTATCGCAAGCTGCTAATGCTGTTTGGCAGGCACGTAGTCCTGTGTTGTAGCTTCACCAAGTTGACACCTAGTACTGCTCCTGGCAAGCCCTCCTGCACTCTTAATTGAACCAGGGTTGGTACCCAGATTTGATGGTAATGGTAGAACATGGGTAATGGGTACAGCACAGTACAGGCCCTTCGGCCCACGATGTTGTGCCGAACCTTTAACCTACTCTAGGATCAAACTACCTACATACCCTTCATTCTACTATCATCCATGTACCTATCCAAGAGTCGCTTAAATGTCCCTAATGTATCTGCTTCTACCACCACCGCTGGCAGCGCATTCCACGCACCCACCACACTCTGTGTAAAGAACCTACCTCTGACATCTCCCCGAAACCTTCCTCCAATCACGCTAAAATTATGCCCCCTGGTGATAGCCCTTTCCACCCTGGGAAAAAGTCTCTGACTATCCACTCTATCTATGCCTCTCATCATCTTGTACCCCTCTATCAAGTCACCTCTCATCCTTCTTCGCTCCAATGAGAAAAGCCCTAGCTCCCTCAATCTTTCTTCGTAAGACATGCCCTCCAGTCCAAGCAGCATCCTGGTAAATCTCCTCTGCACCCTCTCTAAAGCTTCCACATCCTTCCTATAATGAGGCGACCAGAACTGAACACAATATTCCAAGTGTGGTCGAACCAGGGCCTTATAGAGCTGCAGCATAACCTCGCGGCTCTTAAACTCAATCCCCCTGTTAATGAAAGCCAACACACCATACGCCTTCTTAACAACCCTATCAACTTGGGTGGCAACTTTGAGCGATCTATGGAAATGGACCCCAAGATCCCTCTGTTCCTCCACACTACCAAGAATCCTGTCTTTAAGCCTGTATTCTGCATTCAAATTCGACCTTCCAAAATGAATCACTTGTTGAACTCCATCTGTCACTTCTCAGCCCAGCTCTGCATCCTGTCAATGTCCCGTTGCAACCTACAACAAACCTCTACACTATCCACAATTCCAGCAACCTTTGTGTCATCGGCAAACTTGCTAACCCAGCCTTCCACTTCCTCATCCAAGTCATTTATAAAAATCACAAAGAGCAGAGGTCCTAGAACAGATCCCTGCGGAACACCACTGGTCACCGAGCTCCATGCTGAATACTTTCCATCTACTACCACCCTCTGTCTTCTGTGGGCCAGCCAATTTTGTATCCAGACAGCCAACTTTCTCTGTATCCCATGCCTCTCCTCACTTTCTGAATGAGCCTACCATGGGGAACCTTATCAAATGCCTTGCTAAAATCCATATACACCACATCCACTGCTTTTCAAAGAACAAAGAAAATTACAGCACAGGAACAGGCCCTTCGGCCCTCCAGGCCTACGCCGATCCAAATCCTCTATCTAAACCTGTCGCCTATTTTCTAAGGGTCTTCATCAATGTGTTTTGTCACATCTTCAAAGAATTCAATAAGGCTTGTGAGGCATGACCTGCCCCTCACAAAGCCATGCTGACTGTCTCTAATCAAACCATGCTTTTCCAAATAATCATAAATCCTGTCTCTCAGAATCCTCTCCAATAGTTTGCTCACTACCGACATAAGATTGGTCTATAATTCCCAGGGTTATCCCTATTCCCTTTCTTGAACAAGGGAACAACATTTGCCACCCTCCAATCATCCGGTACTACTCCAGTGGACAGCGAGGACGCAAAGATCATCGCCAAAGGCGCAGGACTCTCTTCCCTCGCTTCCCGTAATATCCTTGGGAAGATCCCGTCTGTCCCTGGGGTCTTATCTGTCCTCATATCATTCAAAATTTCCAGCACATCCTCCCTCTTAACCTCAACCTGTTCCACGCTGTCCTCACAAACGACCAGGTCCCCCTCACCAGTGAATACTGAAGCAAAATATTCATTTAGGACCTCCCCTACCTCCTCTGACTCCAGACACAATTCCCCTCCACTATCCCTGATCAGGCCTGCCCTCACTCTGGCCATCCTCTTGTTCCTCACATAAGTGTAGAACGCCTTGGGATTTTCCTTAATCCTACCTGCCAAGACTTTTTCATGTCCCCTTCTAGCTCTCCTAAGTCCATTCTTCAGTTCCTTCCTGGCTATCTTGTAACCCTCTAGAGCCCTTTCTGATCCTTGCTTCCTCAACCTTAAGTAAGCTTCCTTCTTCCTTTTGACTAGCTGTTCCACATCTCTTGTCATCCAAGGTTCCTTCACCCTACCATCCCTTCCTTGCCTCATCGGGACAAACCTATCCAGCAGTCGCAGCAAGTGCTCCCTAAATAACCTCCACATTTCTGTCGTGCATTTCCCTGAGAATATCTGTTCCCAATTAATGCTCCCCAGTTCCTGCCACTGGGCATTGTAATACCCCTTCCCCCAATTAAATATTTTCCCATCCCGTCTGCTCCTGTCCCTCTCCATGACTATTGTAAAGGTCAGGGAGTTGTGATCACTATCACCGAAATGCTCTCCCACCGAGAGATCTGCCACCTGGCCTGGTTCGTTGCCAAGCACCAAGTCCAACATAGCCTCCCCTCTGGTTGGCCTATCCACATATTGAGTCAGGAAACCTTCCTGGACGCACCTGACAAAAACTGCTCCATCCAAACTATTTGCACTAAGGAGGTTCCAATCAATATTAGGGAAGTTGAAGTCACCCATAACAACAACCCTGTTACTTCTGCACCTTTCCAAAATCTGCCTCCCAATCTGTTCCTCCGTGTCTCTGTTGCTATTGGGGGGTCTATAGAAAACTCCCAACAAAGTGACTGCTCCTTTCCTATTTCTGACTTCCACCCATAATGACTCAGTAGACAAACCCTCCTCGACGACCTCCCTTTCTGCAGCTGTGATACTATCCCTGATTAACAATGCCACTCCCCCACCTCTTTTACCTCCCTCCCTATTCCTTTTGAAACATCTAAACCCCGGAACATCCAACATCCATTCCTGTCCCTGTGATATCCACGTCTCTGTAATGGCCACAACATCGTAGCTCCAAGTACTGATCCATGCTCTAAGTTCATCACCCTTATTCCTGACACTTCGTGCGTTAAAATAGACACACTTCAACCCATCAGACTGGCTGCAACTTTGTCGTGTCAATTGTCTAACCTTCCTCACAGACTCTCTGCACTCGGTATCTGCCTGTTCAACAGCTACCCCATCCACTGATCCGTAGCTCCAGCTCCAGTTTGATTGATGAGGGGAGGGCTGTAGATGTCATATACATGGACTTCAGTAAGGCGTTTGATAAGGTTCTCCATGGTAGGCTGATGGAGAAAGTGAAGTCGCATGGGGTCCAGGGTGTCCTAGCTAGATAAAGAACTGGCTGGGCAACAGGAGACAGAGAGTAGTAGTGGAAGGGAGTTTCTCAAAATGGAGAGGTGTGACCAGTGGTGTTCCACAGGGATCCGTGCTGGGACCACTGTTGTTTGTGATATACATAAATGATTTGGAGGAAAGTATAGGTGGTCTGATTAGCAAGTTTGCAGACGACACTAAGATTGGTGGAGTAGCAGATAGTGAAGGGGACTGTCAGAGAATACAGCAGAATATAGATAGACTGGAGAGTTGGGCAGAGAAATGGCAGATGGAGTTCAATCAGGGCAAATGCGAGGTGATGCATTTTGGAAGATCCAATTCAAGAGTGAACCATACAGTAAATGGTAAAGTCCTGGGGAAAATTGATGTACAGAGAGATTTGGGTGTTCAGGTCCATTGTTCCCTGAAGGTGGCAACGCAGGTCAATAGAGTGGTCAAGAAGGCATACGGCATGCTTTCCTTCATCGGACGGGGTATTGAGTACAAGAGTTGGCAGGTCATGTTACAGTTGTATGAGACTTTGGTTCGGCCACATTTGGAATACTGCGTGCAGTTCTGGTCGCCACATTACCAAAAGGATGTAGATGCTTTGGAGAGGGTGCAGAGGAGGTTCACCAGGATGTTGCCTGGTATGGAGGGCACTAGCTATGAAGAGAGGTTGAGTAGATTGGGATTATTTTCATTAGAAAGACGGAGGTTGAGGGGGGACCTGATAGAGGTGTACAAAATCATGAGAGGTATAGACAGGGTGGATAGCAAGAAGCTTTTTCCCAGAGTGGGGGATTCAATTACTAGGGGTCACGAGTTCAAAGTGAGAGGGGAAAAGTTTAGTGGGGATATGCGTGGAAAGTTCTTTACGCAGAGGGTGGTGGGTGCCTGGAATGCGTTGCCAGCGGAGGTGGTAGACGCGGGCACGATAGCGTCTTTTAAGATGTATCTAGACAGATACATGAATGGGCAGGAAGCAAAGAGATACAGACCCTTAGAATATAGGCGACATGTTTAGCTAGAGAATCTGGATCAGCGCAGGCTTGGAGAGCCGAAGGGCCTGTTCCTGTGCTGTAATTTTCTTTGTTCTGTGTTCTTTCCCATCCTTCTGCCAAACTAGTTTAAACCCTCCCGAAGAGCTCTCGCAAACCTCCCGCCCAGGATATTGGTGCCCCTCCAGTTCAGATGCAACCCGTCCTATCTTGTACAGGTCCCGCCTTCCCCAGAAGGTATCCCAATGATCCACATATCTGAATCCCTCCCTCCTCCACCAGCTCTGTAGCCACGTGTTCAGCTGCACTCGCTCCCTGTTTCTAGCCTCACTGGCACGTGGCACCGGTAACAATCCTGAGATTACTACTCTGCTCGTCCTGCCTTTCAGCTTCCAACCTAACTCCTGATATTCGCTTTTCAGTTCCTCATCCCTTTTCCTAGCTATGTCATTGGTACCGATATGTACCACGACCTCTGGCTGCTCCCCCTCCCCCTTAAGACTCCTGTAGACTCGATCCGACACATCCCTGACCCTGGCACCCGGGAGACAACATACCATCCGGGAGTCTCGTTCGCCACCACAGAATCTCCTGTCTGTTCCTCTAACCATTGAATCTCCTATCACTATCGCTCTCTTATTCTCCCCTCTTCCCTTCTGAGCCACTGGGCCAGGCTAAGTGCCAGAGACCTCGCCAATGTTGCTTTCCCCTGGTCGGTCATCCTCCACAACCGTATCCAAAACCTAATACTTATTATTGAGGGGAACGGCCACAGGGGATCCCTGCACTGTGCGATTCCCTTTCCCTCCCCTGACGGTCACCCAGCTACCTTTATCCTGTAACTTAGGTGTCACTACTTCCCTATAACTGCTCTCTATCACCCCCTCAGCATCCTGAATGATCCGAAATTCCTCCAGCTCCAGTTCCCTAACGCGGTCTGCGAGGAGCTGGAGTTGGGTGCACTTCTCACAGGTGAAGTCAGCAGGGACACAAGTGGTGACCCTCACCTCCCACATCCTGCAAGAGGAGCATGCAACTACCCTAGCTTCCATCCCCTCCGCACTAAATTGACAGAGATTTAAAAAAAAAAGGAAAACCTTACCTTACCAAACCCTCCACACAAGAGTCCTTTTTTTTTTGGTTAGAGGAGGAGGATGGGTGGGAGACACTACACGTGTAGTGTTTCGGGTTTAGCCACTGCCCGAATATATAAGTTTACTTACCCAGCAATCCCCGTGTCTGCTGAAACAAAAGGTAAGTTAATTTAAACTGAATCTCGACTTCCCAGCTGCCACCTCGCTTGCACTATCGCTGCTTCAAAAAAAAGCTGCCGAAACAAAAGGTAAGTTAATTTAAACTGAAGAGTGGGAGATATGCCGGGCTATGAGGTTACAGATTGTGGTTGAGTACAATTCTGCTGATGGCCCACAGCGCCTCATGGATGCCCAGTTTTGCATTGCGAGATCTGTTCGAAATCGATCCCATTTAGCACGGTGGTAGTGCCACACAAGATGATGGAGGGTATCCTCAATGTGAAGACGGGACTTCGTCTCCACGTGGACAGTGGTCACTTCTACCAATCTGTGACAGGCAGATTGGGGAGGACGAGGTCAAGTATATTTTTGCCTCTTGTTGATTCCCTCACCACCTGCCGCAAACCCAGTCCAGCAACTATATCCTTTAGGACATGGCCAGCCCAGTCAGTGGTGGTCTTACTGAGCCACTCTTGGTGATGGACATTGAAGTTCCCCACCCACAGTACATTTTGTGCCTTTGCTACGCTCAGTGCTTCCTCCAAGTGGTGATCAACATGGAGGAGTACTGACACAACAGCTCAGAGGGGGGCAGTCGGTGGTAATCAGTAGGAGGTTTCCTTGTCCATGTTTGACCTGGTACCATGAGACTTCATGGGGTCCAGAGTCGATGTTGAGGACTCCCAGGGCAACTCCCTCCCTACTATATACCACTGTGCCACCACCTCTACTAGGTCTGTCCTGCTGGTGGGACACGACTTAAGCGGGGATGGTGATGGCAGTGTCTGGGACATTGTCAGGCATTTTGGAAGATCTAGTACAGGTGGGAAGTATACAGTAAATGGCAGAACCCTTAGGAGTATTGACAGGCAGAGAGATCTGGGCATACAGGTCCACAGGTCACTGAAAATAAAATTGGCAAGTCATGTTGCAGCTGTACAGGACCTTAGTTCGGCCACACTTAGAATATTGCATGCAATTCTGGTCGCCACACTACCAGAAGGATGTGGAGACTTTGGAGAGGGTACAGAAGAGGTTTACCAGGATGTTACCTGGTCTGGAGGACATTAGCTATGAGGAAAGGTTGGATAAACTCGGATTGTTTTCACTGGAACGACGGAGGTGGAGGGGCGACATGATAGAGGTTTACAAAGTTGAGTGGCATGGACAGAGTGGATAGTCAGAAGCTTTTTCCCAGGGTGGAAGAGTCAGTTACTAGGGGACATAGGTTTAAGGTGAGAGGGGCAAAGTTTAGAGGGGATGTGCGAGGCAAGCTCTTTACACAGAGGGTGGTGAGTGCCTGGAACTTGCTGCCGGGGAAGGTTTAGTTATACAGCACTGAAACAGGCCCTTCGGCCCACCGAGTCTGTGCCGACCATCAACCACCCATTTTATACTAATCCTACACTAATCCCATATTCCTACCACATCCCCACCTGTCCCTATATTTCCCTACCACCTACCTATACTAGGGGCAATTTATAATGGCCAATTTACCTACCAACCTGCAAGTCTTTTGGCTTGTGGGAGGAAACCGGAGCACCCGGAGAAAACCCACGCAGACACGGAGAACTTGCAAACTCCACACAGTCAGTACCCAGAATTGAACCCGGGTCGCTGGAGCTGTGAGGCTGCGGTGCTAACCACTGCGCCACTGTGCCGCCCAGGTGGTGGAAGCAGGTACGATAGCGACGTTTAAGAGGCATCTTGACAAATACATGAATAGGATGGGAATAGAGGGATACGGTCCCCGGAAGTGCAGAAGGTTTTAGTTTAGACAGGCATCATGATCGGCGCAGGCTTGGAGGGCTGAATGGCCTGTTCCTGTGCTGTACTGTTCTTTGTTCTTTGTATGATTCCGTGAGTATGACTATGTCAAGCTGTTGCTTGACTAGTCTGTGGGACAGCTCTCCCAACTTTGGCACAAGCCCCCAGATGTTAGTAAGGAGGACTTTGCAGGGTCGACAGGGCTAGGTTTGTCGTTGTTGTTTCTAGTTCCTCGGCAGGGTGGTCCGTCCGGTTTCATTCCTTATTGGCATTGTAGCGGTTAGATATCAGAAGGCATGTAAGAGTCAACCACATTGCTGTGGGTCTGGAGTCACATGTAGGCCAGACCAGGTAAGGACAGCAGATTTCTTTCACTAAAGGACATTAGTGAACCAGATTGGTTTTTATAACAATCGACAATGGTTTCATGGCCATCATTAGACTAGCTTTTTAATTCCAGATTTTTATTAATTGAATTCAAATTCCACCTTCTGCCGTGATGGAATTCGAACCCATGTCACCAGAGCAATACCCCTGCATCTCTGGGTTTCTAGTCCAATGACTGGTCCAGTTAATTTTCAGAACAATGGTAACTCCCAACATGTTGATGGGGGATTCAGTCATGGTAATGCTGTTTAATATCAAGGGGAGATGGTTAGATCCTCTGTTGTTGGAAATGGTCATTGTCTGGCACTTGTGTGGCACGAATGTTGCTTCGTAGTGCAGCTTCCAGCAGTGGACTTTAAGAAAGCTAGGTTTCAGTATTCTGACAAATACATGGCGAGGAACCAGAGGAATCCTTACTGAGGAACTGTGTGGGGTTTTACCTGTCAGCATAGATCGAGGCATGAATGATGCAGCAGCTTTTTCGGGAGCAGAGAGTGCGAGCGAGTGAGCAGCTGGGAAGGTCAGTTTAAAGTAAACTTAATTTCCTTTTGTTTTCGGCGGAGACCAGGGGGCTGCTGGGTCAGTAAAACCCTATATATTTGGGCCGTTTCTGAACCCGAGACACTACACCTGTCGTGTCTCCCACCCGCCCTCCTCCTCTAACCAAAAAAAAAGGACTCGGTGGTGTGTAGATAAGGTAAGGCTTTTTCTATTTCTCTTTTTTTTTTTATCGTGTGATTGGTTAAAAACTTTTCGTTTCTTTTTCATTTCACTAAGTTTAAGCTTAAGATTAAAAATGGCAGGAGATCTCAGACCCGTGACATGCTCCTCTTGCTCAATGTGGGAGCTCAGGGACATGGATGATGTCCCTGACTCTTTCACGTGCAGGTAGTGTGTCCAGCTGCAGCTCTTGTTAGACCGCATGACGGCTCTGGAGCTGCGGATGGACTCACTTTGGAGCATGCGCGATGCTGAGGAGGTCGTGGATAGCACGTTTAGCGAATTGGTCACACCGCAGATTAGGATTGCTGAGGGAGAAAGGGAATGGGTGACCAAAAGGCAGAGAAAGAGCAGGAAGGCAACGCAGGTGTCCCCTGTGGTCATCACCCTCCACAACAGATATACTGTTTTGGATACTGTTGAGGGAGATGGCTCACCAGGGGAAGGCAGCAGTCGCCAGGTTCATGGCACCATGGCTGGCTCTGCTGTTCATAAGGGCGGGAAAAAGAGTGGAAGGGCGATAGTCATAGGGGATTCAATTGTAAGGGGAGTAGATAGGCGGTTCTGTGGTCGAAAACGAGACTCCCGAATGGTATGTTGCCTCCCAGGTGTACGGGTCAGGGATGTTTCAGATCGGCTGCAGAACATTCTGAAGGGGGAGGGTGAACAGCCAGTTGTCGTTGTGCACATAGGCACCAATGATATAGGTAAAAAATGGGATGAGGTCCGACAAACAGAATTTAGGGTGTTAGGAGCCAAATTTAAAAAGTAGGACCTCAGAGGTAGTAATCTCAGGATTGCTACCAGTGCCACGTGCTAGTCAGAGTAGAAATGAAAGAATAGTCAGGATGAATGTGTGGCTTGAGAGATGGTGCAGGAGGGAGGGGTTCAGATTTTTGAGACATGGGGACCGGTTCTGGGGGGGGTGGGACTATTACAAATTGGACGGTGTACACCTGGGCCGGACTGGAACCAATGTCCTTGGGGGTGCTTTTGCTAACGCTGTTGGGGAGGGTTTAAACTAATGTGGCAGGGGGATTGGAACCAAATGAGGTCAGTGGAGAGTAAGTAAGTAGTAACTAAAGCCTGTAAGGAACTAGATAATGAAGTCAGCGTGACTAAGGGAAAGAGTAGGCAGGGAGCAGATGATGAAAGCAAAGGGACTGGTGGTCTGAGGTGTATTTGTTTTAATGCAAGAAACGTAGTAGGTAAGGCAGATTCTTAGGGCTTGGATTAGTACTTGGGAGTATGATATTGCTATTACAGAGACTTGGTTCAGGGAAGGGCATGATTGGCAACTAAATATCCCAGGATACCGATGCTTCAGGCGGGATAGAGAGGGAGGTAAAAGGGGTGGAGGAGTTACATTACTGGTCAAAGAAGATATCATAGCTGTGCTGAAGGAAGGCACTATGGAGGAATCGAGCTGTGAGGCAATATGGGCAGAACTCAGAAATAGGAAGGGTGCGGTAAAAATGTTGGGGCTGTACTACAGGCCTCCCAACGGTGAGCGTGAGATAGAGGTACAAATATGTAAACAGATTATAGAAAGATGTAGGAGCAACAGGGTGGTGGTGATAGGAGATTTTAATTTTCCCAACATTGACTGGGATTCACTTAGTGTTCGAGGTCTAGATGGAGCAGAATTTGTAAGGAGCATCCAGGAGGGTTTTCTAGAGCAGTATGTAAATAGTCCAACTCGGGAAGGGGCCATACTGGACCTGGTGTTGGGGAATGAGCTGGGCCAGGTTGTTGACGTTTCAGTCGGGGACTTCTTTGGGAATAGTGATCACAATTCCGTAAGTTTTAGTATACTCATGGACAAAGACGAGAGTGGTCCTAAAGGAAGAGTGCAAAATTGGGGGAAAGCCAACTATACCAAAATTCGGCAGGAGCTGGAGAATGTAGATTGGGAGCAGCTGTTTGAAGGTAAATCCACAATTGATACGTGGGAGGGTTTTAAAGAGAGGTTGATTAGCGTGCAGGAGAGACATGTTCATGTGAAAATGAGGGGGAGAAATGGCAAGATTAGGGAACCATGGATGACAGGTGAAATTGTGAGACTAGCTAAGAGGAAAAAGGAAGCATACGTAAGGTCTAGGCGGCTGAAGAAAGACGAAGCTTTGAAAGAATATCGGGATTGTAGGCGCAATCTGAAACGAGGAATTAAGAGGGCTAAAAGGGGTCATGAAATATCTTTAGCAAACAGGGTTAAGGAAAATCCCAAAGCCTCTTATTCATATATAACGAGCAAGAGGGTAATGAGAGAAAGGATTGGCCCACTCAAGGACAAAGGAGGAAAGTTATGCGTGGAGTCAGAGAAAATGGGTGAGATTCTAAACGAGTACTTTGCATCGGTATTCACCGAGGAGAGGGACATGACGGATGTTGAGGTTGGGGACAGATGTTTGATTACTCTAGGTCAAGTCGGCATAAGGAGGGAGGAAGTGTTGGGTATTCTAAAAGGCATTAAGGTGGACAAATCCCCAGGTCTGGATGGGATCTATCCTAGGTTACTGTGGGAAGCGAGAGAGGAAATAGTTGGGGCCTTAACAGATATCTTTGCAATATCCTTAAACACGGGTGAGGTCCTGGAGGACTGGAGAATTGCTAATGTTGTCCCCTTGTTTAAGAAGGGTAGCAGGGATAATCCAGGTAATTATAGACCGGTGAGCCTGACGTCAGTGGTAGGGAAGCTGCTGGAGAAGATACTGAGGGACAGAATCTATTCCCATTTGGAAGAAAATGGGCTGATCAGTGATAGGCAACATGGTTTTGTGCAGGGAAGGTCATGTCTTACCAACTTAATAGAATTCTTTGAGGAAGTGACAAAGTTGATTGATGAGGGAAGGGCTGTGGATGTCGTATACATGGACTTCAGTAAGGCGTTTGATAAGGTTCCCCATGGTAGGCTGATGGAGAAAGTGAAGTCGCATGGGGTCCAAGGTGTACTAGCTAGATGGATAAAGAACTGGCTGGGCAACAGGAGACAGAGAGTAGCAGTGGAAGGGAGTTTCTCAAAATGGAGACGTGTGACCAGTGGTGTTCCACAGGGATCCGTGCTGGGACCACTGTTGTTTGTGATATACATAAATGATTTGGAGGAAAGTATAGGTGGTCTGATTAGCAAGTTTGCAGACGACACTAAGATTGGTGGAGTAGCAGATAGTGAAGGGGACTGTCAGAGAATACAGCAGAATATAGATAGACTGGAGAGTTGGGCAGAGAAATGGCAGATGGAGTTCAATCAGGGCAAATGCGAGGTGATGCATTTTGGAAGATCCAATTCAAGAGTGAACTATACAGAAAATGGAAAAGTCCTGTGGAAAATTGATGGACAGAGAGATTTGGGTGTTCAGTCCATTGTTCCCTGAAGGTGGCAACGCAGGTCAATAGAGTGGTCAAGAAGGCATACGGCATGCTTTCCTTCATCGGACTGGGTATTGAGTACAAGAGTTGGCAGGTCATGTTACAGTTGTATAGGACTTTGGTTCGGCCACATTTGGAATACTGCGTGCAGTTCTGGTCGCCACATTACCAAAAGGATGTGGATGCTTTGGAGAGGGTGCAGAGGAGGTTCACCAGGATGTTGCCTGGTATGGAGGGTGCTAGCTATGAAGAGAGGTTGAGTAGATTAGGATTATTTTCATTAGAAAGACGGAGGTTGAGGGGGGACCTGATTGAGGTGTACAAAATCATGAGAGGTATAGACAGGGTGGATAGCAAGAAGCTTTTTCCCAGAGTGGGGGATTCAATTACTAGGGGTCACGAGTTCAAAGAGAAAGGGGAATAGTTTAGGGGGGATATGCGTGGAAAGTTCTTTACGCAGAGGGTGGTGGGTGCATGGAACGCATTGCCAGCAGAGGTGGTAGACGCGGGCACGATAGCGTCTTTTCAGATGTATCTGGACAGATGCATGAATGGGCAGGAAGTAAAGAGATACAGACCCTTAGATAATAGGCGACAGGTTTAGATAGAGGATTTGGATCGGCGTCGGCTTGGAGGGCCGAAGGGCCTGTTCCTGTGCTGTAATTTTCTTTGTTCTTTGTTCGACTCCCAAACTGTCTTACATTAAACCCAGTTTGGACAAGATGGATTCAGTTTCCAGGAGAGCAGTGACAAATATCAGCAACAATTGAGGGAGATAAAAGCAACGATTAGAGAAGCTAAGACATCTTTGGAAAAGAATTTGGCACACAATTCATCAAACCTGATTAGCACATCCTTCCATTTCTTTCTCTCTCCTGCACTTATCAAGTTAAATAAGGGCAATTACAAGGGTATGAAAGCAGAGCTAGCTAAAGTAGACTGGCAAATTAGGTTAATGGATAGGTCAATAGAGATGCAGTTACAGACATTAGAACATTACAGCGCAGTACAGGCCCTTCGGCCCTCGATGTTGCGCCGACCTGTAAAACCATCTGACCTACACTATTCCATTTTCATCCATCTGTCTATCCAATGACCACTTAAATGCCCTTAAGGTTGGCGAGTCTACTACTGTTGCAGGCAGGGTGTTCCACGCCCCTACTGCTCTCTGAGTAAAGAAACTACCTCTGACATCTGTCCTATATCTATCACCCCTCAACTTGAAGCTATGTCCCCTTGTGTTTGCCATCACCATCCGAGGAAAAAGACTCTCACTATCCACCCTATCTAACCCTCTGATTATCTTATATGTCTCTATTAAGTCACCTCTCCTCCTCCTTCTCTCCAACGAAAACAACCTCAAGTCCCTCAGCCTTTCCTCGTAAGACATTCCCTCCATACCAGGCAACATCCTAGTAAATCTCCTCTGCACCCTTTCCAAAGCTTCCACATCCTTCCGATAATGCGGTGAACAGAACTGCACGCAATACTCCAGGTGCGGCCGCACCAGAGTTTTGTACAGCTGCAGCATGACCTCGTGGCTCCGAAACTCGATCCCCCTACTAATAAAAGCTAACACACCATATGCCTTCTTAACAGCCCTATTAACCTGGGTGGCAACTTTCAGGGATTTATGTAGCTGGACACCAAGATCTCTCTGTTCATCTACACTACCAAGAATCTTCCCATTAGCCCAGTACTCTGCATTCCTGTTACTCCTTCCAAAGTGAATCACCCCACACTTTTCCACATTAAACTCCATTTGCCATCTCTCAGCCCAGCTCTGCAGCCTATCTGTAACCTACAACATCCTTCGGCACTATCCACAACTCCACCGACCTTCGTGTCATCCGCAAATTTACTAACCCACCCTTCTACACCCTCATCCAGGTCATTTATAAAAATGACAAACAGCAGTGGCCCCAAAACAGATCCTTGCGGTCCACCACTAGTAACTAAACTCCAGGATGAACATTTGCCACCAACCACCACCCTCTGTCTTCTTTCAGCTAGCCAATTTCTGATCCAAAGCACTAAATCACCTTCAACCCCATACTTCCGTATTTTCTGCAATAGCCTACCATGGGGAACTTTATCAAACGCCTTACTGAAATCCATATACACCACATCCACGGCTTTACCCTCATCCACCTGTTTGGTCACCTTCTCGAAAAACTCAATAAGGTTTGTGAGGCACGACCTACCCCTCACAAAACCGTGCTGACTATCGCTAATGAACTTATTCTTTTCAAGATGATTCTAAATCTTATAATCTTTTCCAACATTTTACCCACAACCGAAGTAAGGCTCACAGGTCTATAATTACCAGGGCTGTCTCTACTCCCCTTCTTGAACAAGGGGACAACATTTGCTATCCTCCAGTCTTCCGGCACTATTCCTGTCGACAATGACGACATAAAGATCAAGGACAAAGGCTCTGCAATCTCCTCCCTGGCTTCCCAGAGAATCCTAGGATAAATCCCATCTGACCCAGGGGACTTATCTATTTTCACACTTTCCAAAATTGATAACACCTCCTCCTTGTGAACCTCAATCCCATCTAGCCTAGTAGTCTGTATCTCAGTATTCTCCTCGACAATATTTTCTTTCTCTGCTGTAAATACTGACGCAAAATATTCATTTAACGCTTCCCCTATCTCCTCTGATTCCACACACAGCTTCCCACTACTATCCTTGATTGGCCCTAACCTATCTCCAGTCATTCTTTTATTCCTGATATACCTATAGAAAGCCTTAGGGTTTTCCTTGATCCTATCCGCCAATGACTTCTCGTGTCCTCTCCTCGCTCTTCTGAGCTCTCCCTTTCGATCATTCCTGGCTCGCTTGTAACTCTCAAGCGCTCTCACTGAGCCTTCACGTCTCATCCTAACATAAGCCTTCTTCCTCTTGACAAGCGCTTCAACTTCTTTAGTAAACCACGGCTCCCTCGCTCGACAACTTCCTCCCTGCCTGACAGGTACATACTTATCAAGGACACGCAGTAGCTGCTCCTTGAATAAGCTCCACATTTCTATTGTGCCCATCCCCTGCAGTTTCCTTCCCCATCCTACGCATCCTAAATCTTGCCTAATCGCATCATAATTTCCTTTCCCCCAGCTATAATTCTTGCCCTGCGGTACATACCTGTCCCTGCCCATCGCTAAGGTAAACCTAACCGAATTGTGATCACTATCACCAAAGTGCTCACCAACTTCTAAATCTAACACCTGGCCGGGTTCATTACCCAGTACCAAATCCAATGTGGCATCGCCCCTGGTTGGCCTGTCTACATACTGTGTCAGAAAACCCTCCTGCACACACTGGACAAAAACTGACCCATCTAAAGTACTCGAACTATAGTATTTCCAGTCAATATTTGGAAAGTTAAAGTCCCCCATAACAATTACCCTGTTACTCTCGCTCCTGTCGAGAATCATCTTCGCTATCTTTTCCTCTGCATCTACTCTCCTTGATTAACAATGCCGCACCACCCCCTCTTTTACCATCTTCTCTGTTCTTACTGAAACATCTAAATCCCGGAACCTGCAACATCCATTCCTGTCCCTGCTCTACCCATGTCTCCGAGTTGGCCACTACATCGAGATCCCAGGTACCAACCCATGCTGCAAGCTCACCCACCTTATTCCGGATGCTCCTGGCGTTGAAGTAGACACACTTTCAACCAAGTTCTTGCTTGCCAGCGCCCTCTTGCGTCCTTGTAACCTTCTCCCTGACCTCACTACTCTCAACATCCCAGAAAGAGCCCCAATTATCCACTAAACCAAAACCCTCCCTCCTATACCATCCCTGCAGCCACGTGTTCAACTCCTCTCTCTCCCTATTCCTCGCTTCACTAGTACGTGGCACGGGCAACAACCCAGAGATAACAACTCTGTTTGTTCTCGCTCTAAGCTTCCACCCTAGCTCCCTGAATTTCTGCCTTAAATCCCCATCTCTCTTCCTACCTATGTCGTTGGTGCCTATGTGGACCACGACTTGGGGCTGCTCCCCCTCCCCCTTAAGGATCCCAAAAACACGATCCGAGACATCACGAACCCTGGCACCTGGGAGGCAACACACCAACCTTGAGTCTCTCTCGTTCCCACAGAACCTCCTATCTGTTCCCCTAACTATGGAGTACCCAATGACTAATGCTCTGCTCCTCTTCCCCCTTCCCTTCTGAGCAACAGGGACAGACTCTGTGCCAGAGACCTGTACCCCATTGCTTACCCCTGGTAAGCCGTTCCCCGCAACAGTATCCAAAACGGTATACCTGTTGTTGAGGGAAACGGCCACAGGGGATCCCTGCACTGCCTGATGGTTCCCTCTCCTTCCCCTGACGATAACCCATCTACCTACTTCTTTTACCTGAAGTGTGACTACTTCCCTATAACTCCTCTCAATAACCCCCTCCGCCTCCCGAATGATCCGAAGTTCATCCAGCTCCAGCTCCAGTTCCCTAACATTTAACGGGGATGTTTCAGAACACACAGAATAGGTACATTCCAACAAGAAAGAAAAAATCCAAGGAGAGGACCCACCATCCGTGGTTAACTAAAAAAGCTCAAAGTATCAAAGACAGTATCAAACTCAAAGAAAAAGCATATAATTGTGCGAAGATGGGTGGCAGGTCAGAATATTGGACAGAATATAAAAAGCAGCAAAGAATGACTAAAAGATTAATAAAGAGGGACAGTGGGGCAGCACAGTGGCGCGGTGGTTAGCACCACAGCCTCACAGCTCCAGGGACCTGGGTTCGATTCTGGGTACTGCCTGTGCGGAGTTTGCAAGTTCTCCCTGTGTCTGCGTGGGTTTCCTCCGGATGCTCCGGTTTCCTCCCACATCCAAAGACTTGCAGGTGATGGGTAAATTGGCTGTTATAAATTATAAAAAGTGTAGGTAGGTGATAGGGAAATATGGGATTACTGTAGAGTTAGTATAAATGGGTGGTTGTTGGTCGGCACAGACTCGGTGGGCCGAAGGGCCTGTTTCAGTGCTGTATCTCAAAATAAAATAAAAATAAAATAAAAATTAGAGTATGAAAGTTTCTATAGATATTATAAAAAAGAAAGGAGTTAAGAAAATGAGCGTTGATCCTACAGAAAGTGAGTCTGGGCAATCAATAATGGAAGATGAGGAGATGGCAGATGAATTGAACAGGTATTTTGCATCAGTCTTCACCATACAGGGTACAAGTAATATCTCAGAAACAGCTATAAATCAGGAACTGGAAAGGAGGGAACAACTCAAAAAAAAAAAAAAAATTACAGTCACCAGGGAAATGGTAATGAGCAAATTGTTGGAGCTGCAGGCTGACAGGTTCCCAGGGCCTAATGGACTTACATAGAAACATAGAAAAGAGGAAACATAGAAAATAGGAGCAGGAGTAGGCCATTCAGCCCTTCGAGCCTGCTCCGCCATTCACTATGATCATGGCTGATCATCCAACTCAGTATCCTGTTCCCGCTTTCCCCCATATCCTCAGCTGCTTTCTGTAGTTGCGAATTCCACAGGTTCACCACACTCTGGGTGAAGAAATTTTTTTTTTTTAAAAGAGATACAGCACTGAAACAGGCCCTTCAGCCCACCGAGTCTGTGCTGACCATCAACCACCCATTTATACTAATCCTACACTCATTCCATATTCCTACCACATCCCCACCTGTCCCTATATTTCCCTACCACCTACCTATACTAGGGGGCCATTTATAATGGCCAATTTACCTAACAACCTGCAAGTCTTTGGCATGTGGGAGGAAACTGGAGCACCCGGAGAAAACCCACGCAGACACAGGGAGAACTTGCAAACTCCACACAGGCAGTACCCAGAATTGAACACGGGTCGCTGGAGCTGTGAGGCTGCGGTGCTAACCACTGTGCCACTGTGCCGCCCTCCTCATGTCAGTCCTGAAAGGTTTACCCATATACTTAGAATATGACCACTGGTTCTGGACTCCACCCACACCCCCCCCACCCCAACCATCAGGAACATCCTTCCTGCATCTACTCTGTCAAGTCCTTTTAGAATTTTATAGATTTCTGAGATCCCCCCTCACTCTTCTGAACTCCAGTGAATATAATCCTAACCGGCTCAATCTCTCCTCATACATCAGTCCCGCCATCCCAGGAATCAGTCTGGTAAACCTTTGCTGTACTCCCTCTATAGCAAGAACATCCTTCCTCAGATAAGGAGACCAAAACTGCACACAGTATTCCAGGTGTGGCCTCACCAAGGCCCTGTATAATTGCAGCAAGACATCCCTGCTCCTGTACTCGAATCCTCTCGCTATGAAGGCCAACATACCATTTGCCTTTTTTACCGCCTGTTGCACCTGCATGCTTACCTTCAGCGACTTGTGTACGAGAACACCCAGGGCTCACTGCATATTTCTCCCTCTCAGTTTATAGCCGTTCAGATAATAATCTGCCTTCCTGTTTTTGCTACCAAAGTGGATAACCTCACATTTATCCATATTATACTGCATCTGCCATGCATTTGCCCACTCACTTAACTTGTCCAAATTACCCTGAAGCCTCTCTGCATCCTCCTCACAACTCACCCTTCCACCCAGTTTTGGTCATCTGCAAATTTGGAGATATTACATTTAGTTCCCACATCTAAATCATTAATATATATTGTGAATAGTTGGGATCCTAGCACCGATCCCTGCGGTACCCCACTAGTCACTGCCTGCCATTCGGAAAAAGACTCTTTTATTCCTACTCTTTGTTCCCTGTCTGCCAACCAATTTTCTATCCATCGCAATACACTATCCCCATTCCCATGCGCTTTAATTTTACACGTGAATCGCTGAGGTGTGACTTTGTCAAAAGCCTTCTGAAAGTCCAACTAAACCACATCCACTGGCTCCCCTCATCAACTCTACTAGTTACATCCTCGAAGAATTCTAGTAGATTTGTCAAGCATGATTTCCCTTTCGTAAATGCATGCTGACTCTGTCCGATTCTACCACTGTTCTCTAAGTGCTCTGCTATAAAATCTTTGATAATGGACTCTAGAATTTTCCCCACTGCCGACGTCAGGCTGACTGGTCTATAATTCAATGTTTTCTCGCTACCTCCCTTTTTAAACAGTGGGGTTACATTAGCTACCCTCCAATCTGTAGGAAATGTTCCAGAGTCTATAGAATCTTGGAAGATGACCACTAATGCATCCACTATTTCTAGGGCCACTTCCGTAAGTACTTTGGGATGCAGACCATCAGGCCCTGGGGATTTATCGGCCTTCAATCCCATCAATTTCCCCAACATCATTTCTCTACTCATACTGATTTCCTTCAGTTCCTCTCTCTCACTAAACCTTGTGTTCCCCAACATTTCTGAAATGATATTTGTGTCTTCCTTTGTGAAGATGAAACCAAAGTATGCATTTAGTTGGTCAGCCATTTCTTTGTTCCCCATAATAAATTCCCCTGTTTCTGACTCTAAGGGACCTACATTTGTCTTCACCAATCTTTTTCTCTTCACATACCTATAGAAACTTTTACAGTCAGTTTTTATGTTCCCCGCAAGCTTACTCTCGTACTCTATTTTCCCCTTCTTAATCGACCCCTTGGTCCTCCTTTGCTGAATTCTAAACTGCTCCCAATCCTCAGGTCTGTTGTTTTTTCAGGCAAATTTGTAATGCCTCTTCCTTGGACCTAATGCTATCTCTCATTTCCCTTGTAAGCCATGGTTTGGCTACCTTTCCCATTTTACTTTTGCGCCAGACAGGAATAAACAATTGTTGCAGTTCATCCATGCGCTCTTTGAATGTTTGCCATTACCTATCCACCATGATCCCTTTAAGTATCATTTCCCAATCCATCATAGCCAACTCGCATCTCTTACCTTCATAGTTTCCTTTATTAAGATTCAGGACCCTAGTCTCAGAATCAACTACATCACTCTCCATTTTGATGAAGAATTCTATCATATTATGGTCGCTCATCCCCAAGGGGTCTCACACAACTAGATTGTCCATTATTCATAGAACATTACAGCGCAGTACAGGCCCTTCAGCCCTCGATGTTGCACCGACCTGTGAAACCATCTGACCTACACTATTCCATTTTCATCCATATGTCTCTCTCATTACACAATACCCAGTCTCGGATGGCCTATTTTCTAGTTGGCTCCTCAACATATTGGTCCAGAAAACCATCCCGTATACACTCCATGAATTCCTCCTCTACGGTTTTGTGACTAATTTGATTTGCCCAATCTATATGCAGATTAAATTCCCCCATAATTACTCATGTTCCTTTAACGCATGCATCTCTAATTTCCTCTTTAATGCCATTCCCAACATCACCACTACAGTTTGGGGGCTCTATATACAATCCCACTAATGTTTTTTGACTCTTAGTGTTTCTCGGCTCTACCCATACAGATTCCACATTGTCAGAGCTAATATCCTTCCTCACTATTGCGTTAATTTCCTCATTAACCTGCAATGCAATTCCACCACCTTTTACTTTTTGTCTGTCCTTCCTAAATACTGAATATCCCTGGATGTTCATTTCCCATCCCTGGTCACCCTGCAGCCATGTCTCCGTAATCCTGACTATATCATACCCGTTTACATCTATTTGCACGATTAATTCATCCACTTTATTGCGAATGCTCTGCGCGTTAAGGCACAAAGCCTTGAGGCTTGTCTTTTTAACATTACTTGTCCCCTTCCCACTATTTTTCACTGTGGCCCTGTTTGAATCTGGCCCTTGATTTCTCTGCCTGTCACTTTTCTTATTCCCTTTACTGACTTCATGCTAGTGTCTTAAAAGAAGTGGCTAATGAGGTAGTTGATGTGTTGGTTTTAATTTTCCAAAATTCCTTTGATTTCGGGGAAGGTTCCATTAGATTGACCATTTTCCAAGATAACTCCTTTTTCAAAAAGGGAGGGAGACAGAAAGCAGGAAACTGAAGGCCAGTTAGCTTAACATCTGTCTTCGTGAAAATGATGGAAGTTATTATTGAGGACAGAATCGAAGGGCACCGAGAAAAACTCAAGGTAATCAGGCAATGTCAACATGAGTTGTGAAAGGGAAATCATGTTTAACCAATTTATTGTAGTTCTTTGAAGAAGTAACATGTGCTGTGGATAAAGGGGAACTGGTGGGTGTACTGAGATTTCCAGAAGGCATTTCATAAGGTGCCACATCAAAGGTTATTGCAGAAAATAAAAGTACATGGTGTAGGGGGTAACATTGGCATGGATAGAAGATTGGCTAGCTAACAAGAAACAGAGGGTAGGCATAAATGGGTCATTTTCTGGTTGGCAAGCTGTAACAAGTGCTGTGCCACAGGGATCAATGCTAGGGAGTCAATTTTTTACAATTTATATAAATGACTTGGATGAAGGGGCCGAAGGTATGGTTGCGAAATTTGCTGATGACACAAAGATAGGTAGAAGAGTAAGTTGTGAAAAGGACATGAGACTACAAAAGGATATGGATAGAACATAGAACATAGAACAGTACAGCACAGTACAGGCCCTTCGGCCCATGATGTTGTGCCGAACATTTAACCAACTCTAAGATCAAACTAACTACCTACCCTTCATTCTACTATCATCCATGTACCTATCCAAGAGTTGCTTAAATGTCCCTAATGTATCTGCTTCTACTACCACCACTGGCAGTGCATTCCACGCACCCACCACTCTCTGTGTAAAGAACCTACCTCTGACATCTCCCCGAAACCTTTCTCCAATCACCTTAAAATTATGCCCCCTGGTGATAGCCCTTTCCACCCTGGGAAAAAGTCTCTGACTATCCACTCTATCGATGCCTCTCATCATCTTGTACCCCTCTATCAAGTCACCTCTCATCCTTCTTCGCTCCAATGAGAAAAGCCCTAGCTCCCTCAATCTTTCTTCGAAGGACATGCCCTCCAGTCCAGGCAGCATCCTGGTAAATCTCCTCTGCACCCTCTCTAAAGCTTCCACATCCTTCCGATAATGAGGCGACCAGAACTGAACATAATATTCCAAGTGTGGTCGAACCAGGGATTTATAGAGCTGCAGCATAACCTCGCGGCTCTTAAACTCAATTCCCCTGTTAATGAAAGCCAACACACCATACGCCTTCTTAACAACCCTATCAACTTGGGTGGCAACTTTGAGCGATCTATGGAAATGGACCCAAGATCCCTCTGTTCCTCCACACTACCAAGAATCCTGTCTTTAAGCCTGTATTCTGCATTCAAATTCGACCTTCCAAAATGAATCACTTCACACTTTTCCGGGTTGAACTCCATCTGCCTCATCTCAGCCCAGCTCTGCATTCTGTCAATGTCCCGTTGCAACCTACAACACCCTTCCACACTATCCACAACTCCAGCAACCTTCGTGTCATCGGCAAACTTACTAACCCAGCCTTCCACATCCTCATCAAAGTCATTTATAAAAATCACAAAGAGCAGAGGTCCCAGAATAGATCCTTGTGGAACACCACTGGTCACTGAGCTCCATGCTGAATACTTTCCATCTACTATCACCCTCTGACTTCTATGGGCCAGCCAATTTTGTATCCAGACAGCCAGCTTTCCCCGAATCCCATGCCTCCTTACTTTCTGAATGAGCCTACCATGGGGAACCTTATCAAATGCCTTGCTAAAATCCATATACACCACATCCACTGCTCTTCCTTCATCAATGTGTTTTGTCACATCTACAAAGAATTCAATAAGGCTTGTGAGGCATGACCTGCCCCTCACAAAGCCATGCTGACTGTCTCTAATCAAACCATGCTTTTCCAAATAATCATAAATCCTGTCTCTCAGAATCCTCTCCAATAATTTGCCCACTACTGACGTAAGACTGACTGGTCTATAATTCCCAGGGTTATCCCTATTCCCTTTCTTGAACAAGGGAACAACACTTGCCATCCTCCAATCATCCGGTACTACTCCACTGGACAGTGAAGACGCAAAGATCATCGCCAAAGGCGCAGCAATCTCTTCCCTCGCTTCCCGTAATATCCTTGGGTATATCCCGTCTGGCCCTGGGGACTTATCTGTCCTCATATCATTCAAAATTTCCAGCACATCCTCCCTCTTAACCTCAACCTGTTCGAGCATATCAGCCTGTTCCACGCTGTCCTCACAAACGACCAGGTCCCGCTCACTAGTGAATACTGAAGCAAAGTATTCATTTAGGACCTCCCCTACCTCCTCCGACTCCAGGCACATGTTCCCTTCACTATCCCTGATCGGCCCTACCCTCAATCTGGCCATCCTCTTGTTCCTCACATAAGTGTAGAACGCCTTGGGATTTTCCTTAATCCTACCCGCCAAGACTTTTTCATGTCCCCTTCTAGCTCTCCTAAGTCCATTCTTCAGTTCCTTCCTGGCGACCTTGTAACCCTCTAGAGCCCTGTCTGATCCTTGCTTCCTCAACCTTAAGTAAGCTTCCTTCTTCCTCTTGACTCGCTGTTCCACATCTCTTGTCATCCAAGGTTCCTTCACCCTACCATCCCTTCCCTGCCTCATCGGGACAAACCTAAACAGTAGTCACAGCAAGTGCTCCCTAAACAACCTCCACATTTCTGTCGCGCAGTTCCGAAGAAGGGTCACTGACCCGAAACGTTAACTCTGTTTCTCTTTCCACAGATGCTGCCAGACCTGCTGAGTGATTCCAGCATTTCTTGTTTTTATTCCACATTTCTGTCGTGCATTTCCCTGAGAACATCTGTTCCCAATTTATGCTCCCCAGTTCCTGCCTAATAGCATTGTAATTTCCCCTCCCCCAATTAAATATTTTCCCATCCCGTCTGCTCCTGTCCCTCTCCATGACTATAGTAATGTTCAGGGAGTTGTGATCGCTATCACCGAAATGCTCTCCCACCGAGAGATCTGCCACCTGGCCTGGTTCGTTGCCAAGCACCAAGTCCAACAGAGTCTCCCCTCTAGTTGGCCTATCTACATATTGAGTCAGGAAACCTTCCTGGACACACTTGACAAAAACTGCTCCATCCAAACTATTTGCACTAAGGTGGTTCCAATCAATATTAGGGAAGTTGAAGTCACCCATGACAACAACTCTGTTACTTCTGCACCTTTCCAAAATCTGCCTCCCAATCTGTTCCTCCATGTCTCTGTTGCTATTGAGGGGTCTATAGAAAACTCCCAACAAAGTGACTGCTCCTTTCCTGTTTCTGACTTTCACCCATAATGACTCAGTAGACAAACCCTCCTCGACGACCTCCCTTTCTGCAGCTGTGATACTATCCCTGATTAACAATGCCACTCCCCCACCTCTTTTACCTCCCTCCCTATTCCTTTTGAAAAATCTAAACCCCAGAACATCCAACATCCATTCCTGCCCCTGTGATATCCACGTCTCCGTAATGGCCACAACATCGTAGCTCCAAGTACTGATCCATGCTCTAAGTTCATCACCCTTATTCCTGACACTTCGTGCGTTAAAATAGACACACTTCAACCCATCATACTGGCTGCAACTTTGTCCTGTCAACTGTCTAACCTTCCTCACAGACTCTCTGCACTCTGTATCAGCCTGTTCAACAGCTACCCCATCCACTGATCCGTGGCTCCGGTTCCCATCCCCCTGCCAAACTAGTTTAAACCCTCCCAAAGAGCTCTAGCAAACCTCCCGCCCAGGATATTGGTGCCCCTCCAGTTCAGATGCAACCCGTCCTCCTTGTACAGCTCCTCTAACCAAAAAAAAGGACTCTGTTGTGTTGATAAGGTAAGCTTTTTATTTAAGAAGTTCTGTCCGTTGGATTGCTAACCTTACAAGTTTTGACTTTTTTTTTTGGTTTTTCAGTAGATTTGTTGGGAATTTAGAATAGTGGGAATGGAGGTTAAGGCAGTTGTATGTTCCTCCTGCAGAATGTGGGAGGTAAGGGTCACCAAGAGTGTCCCTGCTGACTGCATCTGCGCGAAGTGCACCCAACTCCAGCTCCACGAGAACCGCGTTAGGGAACTGGAGCTGGATGAACTTCGGATCATTCGGGAGGCGGAGGGGGTTATTGAGAGGAGTTATAGGGAGGTAGTCACACCTCAGGTAAAAGAAGTAGGTTGAGGGTCACCGTCAGAGGAAGGAGAGGGAACCAGCAGGCAGTGCAGGGATCCCCTGTGGCCGTTTCCCTCAACAACAGGTATACCGTTTTGGATACTGTTGCGGGGGATGACTTACCAGGGGTAAGCAATGGGTACAGGTCTCTGGCACAGAGTCTGTCCCTGTTGCTCAGAAGGGAAGGGGGAAGAGGAGCAGAGCATTAGTCATTGGGGACTCCATAGTTAGGGGAACAGATAGTAGGTTCTGTGGGAATGAGAGAGACTCACGGTTGGTATGTTGCCTCCCAGGTGCCAGGGTTCGTGATGTCTCGGATCGTGTTTTTGGGATCCTTAAGGGGGAGGGGGAGCAGCCCCAAGTCATGGTCCACATAGGCACCAACGACATAGGTAGGAAGAGAGATGGGGATTTAAGGCAGAAATTCAGGGAGCTAGGGTGGAAGCTTAGAGTGAGAACAAACAGAGTTGTTATCTCTGGGTTGTTGCCCGTGCCACGTGATAGCGAAGCGAGGAATAGGGAGAGAGAGGAGTTGAACACGTGGCTGCAGGGATGGTGCAGGAGGGAGGGTTTTGGTTTCCTGGATAATTGGGGCTCTTTCTGGGGTAGGTGGGACCTCTACAAACAGGATGGTCTTCACCTGAACCAGAGGGGTACCAATATCCTGGGGGAGAGATTTGCTAGTGCTCTTCGGGGGGGTTTAAACTAATTCAGCAGGGGAATGGGAACCTAAACTGTAGTGCCAGTGTACAGGATGTTGAGAGCAGTGAGGTCAGGGATAAGGTTACAAGGACGCAAGAGGGCACTGGCAAGCAAGAACTTGGTTTAAAGTGTGTCTACTTCAACGCCAGGAGCATCCGGAATAAGGTAGGTGAGCTTGCAGCATGGGTTGGTACCTGGGATCTCGATGTTGAGGCCATTTCGGAGACATGGGTAGAGCAGGGGCAGGAATGGATGTTGCAGGTTCCGGGATTTAGATGTTTCAGTAAGAACAGGGGGGGGGGGGGGCATTGTTAATCAAGGAGAGTATTACGGCGGCAGAAAGGACGTTTGAGGACTCGTCTACTGAGGTAGTATGGGCCGAGGTTAGAAACAGGAGAGGAGAGGCCACCCTGTTGGGAGTTTTCTATAGACCTCCGAATAGTTCCAGAGATGTAGAGGAAAGGTTAGCGAAGATGATTCTCGACAGGAGCGAGAGTAACAGGGTAGTTGTTATGGGGGACTTTAACTTTCCAAATATTGACTGGAAATACTATAGTTCGAGTACTTTAGATGGGTCAGTTTTTGTCCAGTGTGTGCAGGAGGGTTTTCTGACAGTATGTAGACAGGCCAACCAGGGGCGATGCCACATTGGATTTGGTACTGGGTAATGAACCCGGCCAGGTGTTAGATTTAGATGTAGGTGAGCACTTTGGTGATAGTGATCACAATTCGGTTAGTTTACCTCAGCGATGGGCAGGGACAGGTATATATGCCGCAGGGCAAAAATTATAGCTGGGGGAAAGGAAATTATGATGCGATTAAGCAAGATTTAGGATGCGTAGGATGGGGAAGGAAACTGCAGGGGATGGGAACAATCGAAATGTGGAGCTTATTCAAGGAGCAGCTACTGCGTGTCCTTGATAAGTATGTACCTGTCAGGCAGGGAGGAAGTTGTCGAGTGAGGGAGCCGTGGTTTACTAAAGAAGTTGAAGCGCTTGTCAAGAGGAAGAAGAAGGCTTATGTTAGGATGAGACGTGAAGGCTCAGTTAGGGCGCTTGAGAGTTACAAGCTAGCCAGGAAGGATCTAAAGGGAGAGCTAAGAAGAGCAAGGAGGGGACACGAGAAGTCATTGGCGGATAGGATCAGGGAAAACCCTAAGGCTTTCTATAGGTATATCAGGAATAAAAGAATGACTAGAGTTAGATTAGGGCCAATCAAGGATAGTAGTGGGAAGTTGTGTGTGGAATCAGAGGAGGTAGGGGAAGTGTTAAATGAATATTTTGCGTCAGTATTTACAGTACAGAAAGAAAATGTTGTCGAGGAGAATACTGAGATTCAGGCTACTAGGCTAGATGGGATTGAGGTTCACAAGGAGGAGGTGTTAGCAATTTTGGAAAGTGTGAAAATAGATAAGTCCCCTGGGCCAGATGGGATTTATCCGAGGATTCTTTGGGAAGCTAGGGAGGAGATTGCAGAGCCTTTGTCCTTGATCTTTATGTCGTCATTGTCGACAGGAATAGTGCCGGAAGACTGGAGGGTAGCAAATGTTGTCCCCTTGTTCAAGAAGGGGAGTAGAGACAGCCCTGGTAATTATAGACCTGTGAGCCTTACTTCGGTTGTGGGTAAAATGTTGGAAAAGCTTATAAGAGATAGGATTTATAATCATCTTGAAAAGAATAAGTTCATTAGCGATAGTCAGCATGGTTTTGTGAAGGGTAGGTCGTGCCTCACAAACCTTATTGAGTTTTTCGAGAAGGTGACCAAACAGGTGGATGAGGGTAAAGCCGTGGATGTGGTGTATATGGATTTCAGTACGGCGTTTGATAAGGTTCCCCATGGCAGGCTATTGCAGAAAATACGGAAGTATGGGGTTGAAGGTGATTTAGAGCTTTGGGTCAGAAATTGGCTAGCTGAAAGAAGACAGAGGGTGGTGGTTGATGGTAAATGTTCATCCTGGAGTTTAGTTACTAGTGGTGTACCGCAAGGATCTGTTTTGGGGCCACTGCTGTTTGTCATTTTTATAAATGACCTGGAAGAGGGTGTAGAAAGGTGGGTTAGTAAATTTGCGGATGGCATGAAGGTCGGTGGAGTTGTGGATAGTGCCGAAGGATGTTGTCGGGTACAGAGGGACATAGATAGGCTGCAGAGCTGGGCTGAGAGATGGCAAATGGAGTTTAATGCGGAAAAGTGCGAGGTGATTCACTTTGGAAGGAGTAACAGGAATGCAGAGTACTGGGCTAATGGGAAGATTCTTGGTAGTGTAGATGAACAGAGAGATCTTGGTGTCCAGGTACATAAATCCCTGAAGGTTGCTACCCAGGTTAATAGGGCTGTTAAGAAGGCATATGGTGTGCTAGCTTTTATTAGTAGGTGGATCGAGTTTCGGAGCCACGAGGTCATGCTGCAGCTGTACAAAACTCTGGTGAGACCGCACCTGGAGTATTGCATGCAGTTCTGGTCACCGCATTATAGGAAGGATGTGGAAGCTATGGAAAGGGTGCAGAGGAGATTTACTAGGATGTTGCCTGGTATGGAGGGAAGGTCTTACGAGGAAAGGCTGAGGGACTTGAGGTTGTTTTCGTTGGAGAGAAGGAGGAGGAGAGGTGACTTAATAGAGACATATAAGATAATCAGAGGGTTGGACAGGGTGGATAGTGAGAGTCTTTTTCCTCGGATGGTGATGGCAAACACGAGGGGACATAGCTTTAAGTTGAGGGGTGATAGATATAGGACAGATGTTAGAGGTAGTTTCTTTACTCAGAGAGTAGTAGGGGCGTGGAACGCCCTGCCTGCAACAGTAGTAGACTCGCCAACTTTAAGGGCATTTAAGTGGTCATTGGATAGACAAATGGATGAAAATGGAATAGTGTAGGTCAGATGGTTTCACAGGTCGGCGCAACATCGAGGGCTGAAGGGCCTGTACTGCGCTGTAATATTCTAATTCTAATTCTAGCTCCCACCTTCCCCAGAAGGTATCCCAATGATCCACATATCTGAATTCTTCCCTCCTACACCAGTTCTGTAGCCACGTGTTCAGCTGCACTCGCTCTCTGTTTCTAGCCTCACTAGCACGTGGCACCGGTAACAATCCTGAGATTAATACTCTGCTCGTCCTGCCTTTTAGCTTCCAACCTAACTCCCTATATTCGCTTTTCAGGTCCTCATCCCTTTTCCTCGCTATGTCATTGGTACCGATATGTACCACGACCTCTGGCTGCTCCCCCTCCACCTTAGGAATCCTATAGACTCGATCCGAGACATCCCTGACCCTGGCACCCGGGAGGCAACATACCATCCGGGAGTCTCGTTCGTGACCACAGAATCTCCTGTCTGTTCCTCTGACCATTGAATCTCCTATCACTATCGCTCTTCTATTCTCCCCCCTTCCCTTCTGAGCCACTGAGCCAGGCTCAGTGCCAGAGACCTGGCCACTGTGGCTTTCCTCTGGTAGGTCATTTCCCCCCCCCCCCCAACCGTATCCAAAACGGTATACTTATTATTGAGGGGAACCGCCACAGGGGATCCCTCTCCCTCCCCTGACGGTCACCCAGCTACCTTTATCCAGTAACTTAGGTGTCACTACTTCCCTATTACTACTCGCTTTCACCCCCTCTGCATCCTGAATGATCTGAAGTTCCTCCAGCTCCAGTTCCCTAACGCGGTCTGCGAGGAGCTAGAGTTGGGAGCACTTCTCACAGGTGAAGTCAGCAGGGACACAAGTGGTGACCCTTACCTCCCACATCCTGCAAGAGGAGCATAGGTTAAGAGAATGGGCAAAGATCTGGCAAATGGAGTATCATGTGGATAAATGTGAAATTGTCCATTTTGGCAGGAGGAATAAAAAAGAAGCATATTACATAGGAACGTAGGAGTAGGCCATTCAGCTGTTGAGCCTGCCCTACCATTCAATACGATCACGGCTGATCTTCCACTTCAATGCCTTTTTCCCACATTATCTTCATATGCCCTTATGTCATTTGTGTTTAGAAACATGTCAATCGCTGCTTTAAACATACTCAATGACTGAGTTTCCACAGCCCTCTGAGGTAGAGAATTCCAAAGATTCAAAACCCTCTGAGTAAAGAAATTTCTCCTCATCTCTGTCCTAAGTAGTTTGCCCCTTATTTTGAAATTGTGTCCCCTAGTTCCAGACTCTCCAACCAGGCGAAACATCTTAGCTGCATCTACCCTGTCTATCCTTTTAAGTATTTTGTAGGTTTCAATGAGATCACTATTAATTCTGAGAATACAGGCCCAGTTTCCCCAATCTCTCTTCATAGGACAGTCCCGCCATCCCGGGAACATGTCTGGTGAACCTTCATTGCACTCCCTCAATGACAATAACATTCTTCCTAAGGTTAGGGGACCAAAACTGCACACAGTACTCCAGGTGCAGTTTAACCAAGGTTCCACACAATTGAAGCAAGACTTCACAAATCCTGTACTCTATTCATCTTGTGATAAAGTCTAACCTTCCTAATTGCTTGCTGCACCTGCATGTTAGCTTTCAGTGACTTATTGACAATTGTTATGTAAATGGTCAGAGATTGCAGAGCCCTGAGATGCAGAGGGATCTGGGTATCCTACTGCGTGAATTGCAGCAGGTTAGTATGCAGGTATAGCAAGTAATTAGGAAAGCTAATCAAATGTTATCGTTTATTGCGAGGAAATTGAATACAAAAGTAGGAAAGTTATGCTTCAGCTATACAGGGTGATACCACATCTGGAATACTGTGTACAGTACTGGTCTCCTTATTTAAGGAAGGATGTAAATGCATTGGAAGCAGTTCAGAGAAGGTTTACAAAACTAATACCTTATGTCTTAAGAGGAAAGGCTGGACAGGCTAGGTTTGTATCCGCTGGAGTTTAGAAAAGTAAGAGGTGACTTAATTGAAACATATAAGATCCTGAGGGGTATTGACTGGGTGGATGTGGAAAGGATATTTCCCCTTGTGGGAGAATCTGGAACCAGGGGATCACTGTGTAAAAATAAGGGGTCGCCCATTTAAGACAGAGATAAGGAGAATTTTTTTTTTGAAGAGGGTCATGAATCTTTGGAACTCTCTTCCTCAAAAGGTGGTGGAAGCAGAGACTTTGAATATTTTTAAGGCAAAGATAGATTGATTCTTGATAAGCCAGGGGATGGAAGGTTATTGGGGGTAGGTGGGAATGTGGAGTTGAGGTTACAATCAGATCAGCCATGATCTTGTTGACTGGCAGAGCAGGCTCGAGGGGCCGAGTGGCCTAATCCAGCTCCTAATTTGTAAGATGTACAATGAGCCCGCTTGATTGGGATTCAATCCACCACCATCAACATTCACTCCCTTCACTGATGGACAGTGACAGCAGTGTGTACCATATACAGGCTGCACTGCAGCAACTCATCAAGGCTCCTTCCAAAGCACTTTCCAAATCAGTGACCTCTCCCACCTAGAAGGACAAGGGCAGCAGATGCATGGCAACACCACCATCTGCAAGTTGCCCTCCAAGCAACACGCTATCCTGACTTGGAACTATATCGCTGTTCCCTCATTCTTGCTCGTTCTATCAGCACTGTGGGCATACCCCAAGGACTGCAGTGTTCAAGAAGGCAGCTCACCACCACCTTCTCTAGAGCAATTAGGGATGGGCAATAAATGCTGGCCTAGCCAGTGATGCCCACATCGCATGAACAAGTAAAAAAAGTTCAAATCTCCCCTCAATCTGCTTTGCTCGAAGGAGAACAACACCAGTTTCTCCAATCTAACCTTGTAGCTCACTTACCTTATCCTTTGAACCATTCTGGTAAATCTCTTCTGCACCCTCTCAATGACCTTCACATTCTTCCTGAAGTGTGGTGACCAGAACTGGTCTAACCAGAGCTTTAAAAATCTTCAGCATAACTTCCCTGCTTTTGCATCCAATACCTCTATTTATGAAGCCCACGATCCCAAATGCTTTGCCAACTATTCTCTCAATATGTCCTGCTACCTTCAATGATCTATGCACATGAACCTCCAGGACCCTTTGTCCCTGCACACTCTTTAGAACTGTACCATTAAGTGCCTATTGCCTGGGCATTTCATACCAGAAATGTTGGGGAACACAGGGCTTACTGAGAGAGAGGAACTAAAATAAATCAGTATTAGTAGAGAAATGGTGTTGGGGAAATGATGGGATTGAAGGCCGATAAATCCCCAGGGCCAGATGGTAGGCATCCCAGAGTACTTAAGGAAGTGGCCCTAGAAATATTGGATGCATTAGTGGTCATCTTCCAAGATTCTATAGACTCTAGAACAGTTCCTACAGATTGGAGCATAGTTAATGTCACCCCATAATTTAAAAAGGGAGGTAGAGAGAAAGCAGGGAATTATAGACCAGTCAGCCTGATGTCAGTAGTGGGGAAAACTCTAGAGTCCATTATCAAAGATTTTATAGCAGAGCACTTGGAGAACAGTGGTAGAATCAGGCAGAGTCAGCATGCATTTACGAAAGGGAAATCATGCTTGAGAAATCTACTAGAATTCTTCGAGGATGTAACTAGTAGAGTTGATGAGGGGAGCCAGTGGATTTGGTTTACTTGGACTTTCAGAAGGCTTTTGACAAAGTCCCACAGAAGATATTAGCATGTAAAATTAAAGCGCATGGGATTGGGGGTAGTGTATTGCGATGGATAGAAAATTGGTTGGCAGACAGGAAACAAAGAGTCGGGATAAGTGGGTCTTATTCCGAATGGCAGGCACTGACTAGTGGGGTACCGCAGGGATCGGTGCTAGGACCCCAGCTATTCACAATATGCATTAATGATTTAGATGAGGGAACTAAATGTGATATCTCCAAATTTGCAGATGACCAAAACTGGGTGGGAGGGTGAGTTGTGAGGAGGATGCAGAGAGGCTTCAGGGTGATTTGGACAAGTTAAATGAGTGGGCTAATGCATGGCAGATGCAGTATAATGTGGATAAATGTGAGGTTATCCACTTTGGTAGCAAAAACAGGAAGGCAGATTATTATCTGAACGGCTATAAACTGAGAGAGGGGAATATGCAGCGAGACCTGGGTGTTCTCGTACACAAGTCGCTGAAGGTAAGCATGCAGATGCAACAGGCGGTAAAAAAAGGCAAATGGTATGTTGGCCTTCATAGCAAGAGGATTTGAGTACAGGAGCAGGGATGTCTTGCTGCAATTATACAGGGCCTTGGTGAGGCCACACCTGGAATATTGTGTGCAGTTTTGGTCTCCTTATCTGAGGAAGGATGTTGTTGCTATAGAGGGAGTGCAGCGAAGGTTTACCAGACTGATTCCTGGGATGGCGGGACTGACATATGAGGAGAGATTGAGTCGGTTAGGATTATATTCGCTGGAGTTCAGAAGATTGAGGGGGGATCGCATAGAAATCTATAAAATTTTAACAGGACTTGACAGGGTAGATGCAGGAAGGATGTTCCTGATGGTGGGGGAGTCCAGAACCAGGGGTCATAGTCTAAGGATACGGGGTAAACCTTTCAGGACTGAGATGAGGAGAAATTTCTTAACCCAGAGAGTGGAAAGCCTATGGAATTCACTACCACAGAAAGCAGTTGAGGCCAAAACATTGTATGTTTTCACGAAGGACTTAGATATAGCTCTTGGGTCTAAAGGAATCAAAGGGTCTGGGGCGAAAACCGGAACAGGCTACTGAGTTGGATGATCAGCCATGATCATAATGAATGGTGGAGCAGGCTTGAAGGGCCAAATGGCCTACTCCTGCTCCTATTTTCTATGTTTCTATGTTTGGCACTATCCCTTCTACCAGAATGCATCACCTCACAATGTGGGTTGTATTCCCTGCAACTGAGAAAATTAGGGACGAGTTGATCAAATCTTTCAAGATTAAATGGAACTGATAGGGTGGAGAGAAAGAAACGATACCAATGGGTTGGGAAATCCGGGGGCACTGCCTAAAACCTAGAGCCAGACCTCTCATTCATCCAACCAGGGCGATGTAAGCCCTCTCATAAATCCACCACTGGACCCTGTAAAATCTGTCATGACTCCACCCCTGGGTTCTGTAAACCCGAGCAATAATCCACCTTTGGATCGTGTAAACCCGAGCATTAATCCATCCCCGGGCCCTGTAAAACAGAGCAGTAATTCATCTCAGGGCCCTGCAAACCCGAGCGTAAATCCAGCTTTAGATCCTGTAAACCCGAGCCTGAATCCACCTATGGATCCTGTAAACCCGAGCATTAATCCCCCTTTGGATCCTGTAAAGCCGAGCAATAATCCAGCCCTGGACCCTGTAATTCCGAGCATTAAACCACATTTGGATCCTGTAAACCCAAGCATTAATCCACCCCTGGACACTGTAAACCCAAGCATTAATCCACCCCTTGATCCTCTAAACCTGAGCAATAATCCTCCTTTCCATCCTGTAAACCCAAGCATGAATCCCCACCCCTGGACCCTGTAAACCCGAGCAATAATCCACATTTGGATCCGGTAAACCCGAGCATTATTCCACCCCTGGATCCTGTAAACCCGAGCATTAATCCACCCCTGGATCCTGTAAACCCGAGCATTAATCCACCCCTGGATCCTGTAAACCCGAGCATTAATCCACCCCTGGATCCTGTAAACCCGAGCATTAATCCACCCCTGGATCCTGTAAACCCGAGCATTAATCCACCCCTGGATCCTGTAAACCCGAGCATTAATCCACCCCTGGATCCTGTAAACCCGAGCATTAATCCACCCCTGGATCCTGTAAACCCGAGCATTAATCCACCCCTGGATCCTGTAAACCCGAGCATTAATCCACCCCTGGATCCTGTAAACCCGAGCAACAATCCACCCCTGGATCCTGTAAACCCGAGCAATAATCCAAACCAGGATCCTGTAAACCCGAACAGTATTCCACATTTGGATCCTGTAAACCCGAGCATTAAACCACCTTTGGATCCTGTAAACCCGAGCATTAATCCACCACTGGATCCCGTAAACCCGAGCATTAATCCACCACTGGATCCCGAAAAGCCGAGCATTAATCCACCCCTGGATCCTGTAAACCTAACGAATAATCCACCTTTGGATCCTGTAATCCCGAGCATTAACCCACCCTTGGATCCTGTAAACCCGAGCATTAATCCACCTTTGGATCCGGTAAGCCCGAGAAATAATCCACCCCTGGATCCTGTAAACCCGAGCATTAATCCACCCCTGGATCCTGTAAACCCGAGCATGAATCCACCCCTGGATCCTGTAATCCCGAGCATTAATCCACATTTGGATCCCGTAAACCCGAGCATGAATCCACACCTGGATCCCGTAAACCCGAGCATTAAACCACGTTTGGATCCTGTAAACCCGAGCATTAATCCACGTTTGGATCCTGTAAACCCGAGCATTAATCCACCTTTGGATCCTGTAAACCCGAGCATGAATCCACCCCTGGATCCTGTAAAGCTGAGCATGAATCCACACCTGGATCCTGTAAACCTGAGCATTAATCCACCTTTGGATCCGGTAAACCCGAGCATTAATCCACATTTGGATCCGGTAAACCCGAGCATTAATCCACATTTGGATCCGGTAAACCCGAGCATTAATCCACATTTGGATCCGGTAAACCCGAGCATTAATCCACATTTGGATCCGGTAAACCCGAGCATTAATCCACCTTTGGATCCTGGGAGCCCGAGCATTAAGCCACCGCTTATTCTGTAAAACTGAGCATTAATCCATCCCTGGAACCAGTAAACCCGAGCATTAATCCAACCCTGAATCCTGTAAACCCAAGCAATAGTCCATCCTTGGATCCTATAAGCCCGAGCATTACTCCACCTTTGGATCCTGTAAACCCGAGCATTACTCCACCTTTGGATCCTGTAAACCCGAGCATTAATCCACCTTTGGATCCTGCAAACCCGAGCATTAATCCACCCCTGGATCCTGCAAACCCGAGCATTAATCCACCCCTGGATCCTGTAAACCCGAGCATTAATCCACCCCTGGATCCTGTAAACCCGAGCATTAATCCACCCCTGGATCCTGTAAACCCGAGCATTAATCCACCCCTGGATCCTGTAAACCCGAGCATTAATCCACCCCTGGATCCTGTAAACCCGAGCATTAATCTACCCCTGGATCCTGTAAACCCGAGCATTAATCCACCCCTGGATCCTGTAAACCCGAGCATTAATCCACCCCTGGATCCTGTAAACCCGAGCATTAATCCACCCCTGGATCCTGTAAACCCGAGCATTAATCCACCCCTGGATCCTGTAAACCCGAGCATTAATCCACCCCTGGATCCTGTAAACCCGAGCATTAATCCACCCCTGGATCCTGTATACCCGAGCATTAATCCACCCCTGGATCCTGTAAACCCGAGCATTAAACCACCTTTGGATCCCGTAAACCCGAGCATTAATCCACCCCTGGATCCCGAAAAGCCGAGCATTAATCCACCCCTGGATCCTGTAAACCTAACGAATAATCCACCTTTGGATCCTGTAATCCCGAGCATTAACCCACCCTTGCATCCTGTAAACCCGAGCATTAATCCACCTTTGGATCCGGTAAGCCCGAGAAATAATCCACCCCTGGATCCTGTACACGAGCATGAATCCACCCCTGGATCCTGTAAACCCGAGCATGAATCCACACCTGGATCCCGTAAACCCGAGCATTAAGCCACGTTTGGATCCTGTAAACCCGAGCATTAATCCACGTTTGGATCTGGTAAACCCGAGCATTAATCCACCCCTGGATCCTGTAAACCCGAGCATTAATCCACCTTTGGATCCTGTAAACCCGAGCATGAATCCACACCTGGATCCGGTAAACCCGAGCATTAAGCCACGTTTGGATCCTGTAAACCCGAGCATTAATGCACATTTGGATCCCGTAAACCCGAGCATGAATCCACACCTGGATCCGGTAAACCCGAGCAATAATCCACCCCTGGATCCTGTAAACCCGAGCATTAATCCACATTTGGATCCGGTAAACCCGAGCATTAATCCACATTTGGATCCGGTAAACCCGAGCATTAATCCACATTTGGATCCGGTAAACCCGAGCATTAATCCACATTTGGATCCGGTAAACCCGAGCATTAATCCACATTTGGATCCGGTAAACCCGAGCATTAATCCACATTTGGATCCGGTAAACCCGAGCATTAATCCACATTTGGATCCGGTAAACCCGAGCATTAATCCACATTTGGATCCGGTAAACCCGAGCATTAATCCACCTTTGGATCCTGGGAGCCCGAGCATTAAGCCACCGCTTATTCTGTAAAACTGAGCATCAATCCATCCCTGGAACCAGTAAACCCGAGCATTAATCCAACCCTGAATCCTGTAAACCCAAGCAATAGTCCATGCTTGGATCCTGCAAGCCCGAGCATTACTCCACCTTTGGATCCTGTAAACCCGAGCATTAATCCACCTTTGGATCCTGCAAACCCGAGCATTAATCCACCCCTGGATCCTGTAAACCCGAGCATTAATCCACCCCTGGATCCTGTCAACCCGAGCATTAATCCACCCCTGGATCCTGTCAACCCGAGCATTAATCCACCCCTGGATCCTGTCAACCCGAGCATTAATCCACCCCTGGATCCTGTCAACCCGAGCATTAATCCACCCCTGGATCCTGTCAATCCGAGCATTAATCCACCCCTGGATCCTGTCAACCCGAGCATTAATCCACCCTGGATCCTGTAAACCCGAGCATTAATCCACCCCTGGATCCTGTAAACCCGAGCATTAATCCACCCCTGGATCCTGTAAACCCGAGCATTAATCCACCCCTGGATCCTGTAAACCCGAGCATTAATCCACCCCTGGATCCTGTAAACCCGAGCATTAATCCACCCCTGGATCCTGTAAACCCGAGCATTAATCCACCCCTGGATCCTGTAAACCCGAGCATTAATCCACCCCTGGATCCTGTAAACCCGAGCATTAATCCACCCCTGGATCCTGTAAACCCGAGCATTAATCCACCCCTGGATCCTGTAAACCCGAGCAATAATCCATCCCCGGAACCTGTAAACCTGAAGAATAATCCATGCCTGGAACCAGTAAATCTGAGCATTAATCTGCCCCTGGATCCTGTAAACCCGAGCATTAATCCAACCCTGAATCCTGAAAACACAAGCAATAGTCCATCTCTGGATCCTGTAAACCCGAGCATTACTCCACCCCTGGATCCTGTAAAACCGAGCATTAATCCACCCCTGGATCCTGTAAACCCGAGCATTAATCCACCACTGGATCCTGTAAAACCGAGCAATAATCCACCCCTGGATCCTGTAAACCCAAGCAATAATCCAAACCTGGATTTGTAAACCCGAGCATTAATCCACCACTGGATCCTCTAAACCTGAGCATGTATCCACCCCTGGATCCTGTAAACGCTAGCATTAATCCACAGCTGGATACTATAAACCCGATCATTAATCCAAACCTGGATCCTGTAAATCCGAGCATTAATCCACATTTGTCTCCTGAAAAGCCGAGCATTAATCAACCCCTGGATCCTGTAAACCTAAGGAATAATCCACATTTGGATCCTGTAAACCTGAGCACTAAACCACCCCTGGATCCTGTAAACCCGAGCAATAATCCACCCCTGGATCCTTTAAACCCGAACATTAATCCACCCCTGGGTCCTGTAAACCCGAGCATTAAACCACGTTTGGATCCTGTAAACCTGAGCATTAAACCACGTTTGGATCCTGTAAACCCGAGCATTAATCCACCCCTGGATCCTGTAAACCCGAGCATTAATCCACCCCTGGATCCTGTAAACCCGAGCAATAATCCAAACCTGGATCCTGTAAACCCGAGCATTAATCCACCCCTGGATCCTGTAAACCCGAGCAATAATCCTCCTTTCGATCCTGTAAACCCGATCATTAATCCACCCCAGGATCCTGTCAACCCGAGCATGAATCCACCCCTGGATCCTGTAAACCCGAGCATGAATCCACACCTGGATCCTGAAAAGCCGAGCATTAATCCACCCCTGGATCCTGTAAACCTAAGGAATAATCCACTTTTGGATCCTGTAATCCCGAGCATTAACCCACCCTTGGATCCTGTAAACCCGAGCATTAAACCACCCTTGGATCCTGCAAACCCGAGCATTAATGCACATTTGGATCCCGTAAACCCGAGCATGAATCCACACCTGGATCCGGTAAACCTGAGCAATAATCCACCCCTGGATCCTGTAAACCTGAGCATTAATCCACATTTGGATCCGGTAAACCCGAGCATTAATCCACATTTGGATCCGGTAAACCCGAGCATTAATCCACATTTGGATCCTGGGAGCCCGAGCATTAAGCCACCGCTTATTCTGTAAAACTGAGCATTAATCCATCCCTGGAACCAGTAAACCCGAGTATTAATCCAACCCTGAATCCTGTAAACCCAAGCAATAGTCCATCCTTGGATCCTGTAAACCCGAGCATTACTCGACCTTTGGATCCTGTAAACCCGAGCATTAATCCACCCCTGGATCCTGTAAACCCGAGCATTAATCCACCCCTGGATCCTGTAAACCCGAGCATTAATCCACCCCTGGATCCTGTAAACCCGAGCATTAATCCACCCCTGGATCCTGTAAACCCGAGCATTAATCCACCCCTGGATCCTGTAAACCCGAGCATTAATCCACCCCTGGATCCTGTAAACCCGAGCATTAATCCACCCCTGGATCCTGTAAACCCGAGCATTAATCCACCCCTGGATCCTGTAAACCCGAGCATTAATCCACCCCTGGATCCTGTAAACCCGAGCATTAATCCACCCCTGGATCCTGTAAACCCGAGCATTAATCCACCCCTGGATCCTGTAAACCCGAGCATTAATCCACCCCTGGATCCTGTAAACCCGAGCATTAATCCACCCCTGGATCCTGTAAACCCGAGCATTAATCCAACCCTGAATCCTGAAAACACAAGCAATAGTCCATCTCTGGATCCTGTAAACCCGAGCATTACTCCACCCCTGGATCCTGTAAAACCGAGCATTAATCCACCCCTGGATCCTGTAAACCCGAGCATTAATCCACCACTGGATCCTCTAAACCTGAGCATGTATCCACCCCTGGATCCTGTAAACGCTAGCATTAATCCACAGCTGGATACTGTAAACCCGATCATTAATCCAAACCTGGATCCTGTAAATCCGAGCATTAATCCACATTTTGATCCTGAAAAGCCGAGCATTAATCAACCCCTGGATCCTGTAAACCTAAGGAATAATCCACATTTGGATCCTGTAAACCTGAGCACTAAACCACCCCTGGATCCTGTAAACCCGAGCAATAATCCACCCCTGGGTCCTGTAAACCCGAGCATTAAACCACGTTTGGATCCTGTAAACCCGAGCATTAAACCACGTTTGGATCCTGTAAACCCGAGCATTAATCCACCCCTGGATCCTGTAAACCCGAGCATGAATCCACCCCTGGATCCTGTAAACCCGAGCATTAATCCACATTTGGATCCCGTAAACCCGAGCATGAATCCACACCTGGATCCTGTAAACCCGAGCATTAAACCACGTTTGGATCCTGTAAACCCGAGCATTAATCCACGTTTGGATCCTGTAAACCCGAGCATTAATCCACCTTTGGATCCTGTAAACCCGAGCATGAATCCACACCTGGATCCGGTAAACCCGAGCATTAATGCACATTTGGATCCCGTAAACCCGAGCATGAATCCACACCTGGATCCTGTAAACCTGAGCATTAATCCACACCTGGATCCGGTAAACCCGAGCAATAATCCACCCCTGGATCCTGTAAACCTGAGCATTAATCCACATTTGGATCCGGTAAACCCGAGCATTAATCCACATTTGGATCCGGTAAACCCGAGCATTAATCCACATTTGGATCCGGTAAACCCGAGCATTAATCCATATTTGGATCCGGTAAACCCGAGCATTAATCCACCTTTGGATCCTGGGAGCCCGAGCATTAAGCCACCCCTGGATCCTGTAAACCCGAGCATTAATCCAACCCTGAATCCTGTAAACCCAAGCAATAGTCCATGCTTGGATCCTGTAAGCCCGAGCATTACTCCACCTTTGGATCCTGTAAACCCGAGCATTAATCCACCTTTGGATCCTGCAAACCCGAGCATTAATCGACCCCTGGATCCTGTAAACCCGAGCATTAATCCACCCCTGGATCCTGTAAACCCGAGCATTAATCCACCCCTGGATCCTTTAAACCCGAACATTAATCCACCCCTGGGTCCTGTAAACCCGAGCATTAAACCACGTTTGGATCCTGTAAACCCGAGCATTAAACCACGTTTGGATCCTGTAAACCCGAGCATTAATCCACCTTTGGATCCTGCAAACCCGAGCATTAATCCACCCCTGGATCCTGTAAACCCGAGCATTAATCCACCCCTGGATCCTGTAAACCCGAGCATTAATCCACCCCTGGATCCTGTAAACCCGAGCATTAATCCACCCCTGGATCCTGTAAACCCGAGCATTAATCCACCCCTGGATCCTGTAAACCCGAGCATTAATCCACCCCTGGATCCTGTAAACCCGAGCATTAATCCACCCCTGGATCCTGTAAACCCGAGCATTAATCCACCCCTGGATCCTGTAAACCCGAGCATTAATCCACCCCTGGATCCTGTAAACCCGAGCATTAATCCACCCCTGGATCCTGTCAACCCGAGCATTAATCCACCCCTGGATCCTGTCAACCCGAGCATTAATCCACCCCTGGATCCTGTCAACCCGAGCATTAATCCACCCCTGGATCCTGTCAACCCGAGCATTAATCCACCCCTGGATCCTGTCAACCCGAGCATTAATCCACCCCTGGATCCTGTCAACCCGAGCATTAATCCACCCCTGGATCCTGTCAACCCGAGCATTAATCCACCCCTGGATCCTGTCAACCCGAGCATTAATCCACCCCTGGATCCTGTCAACCCGAGCATTAATCCACCCCTGGATCCTGTCAACCCGAGCATTAATCCACCCCTGGATCCTGTAAACCCGAGCAATAATCCATCCCCGGAACCTGTAAACCTGAAGAATAATCCATGCCTGGAACCAGTAAATCTGAGCATTAATCTGCCCCTGGATCCTGTAAACCCGAGCATTAATCCAACCCTGAATCCTGAAAACACAAGCAATAGTCCATCTCTGGATCCTGTAAACCCGAGCATTAATCCACCCCTGGATCCTGTAAACCCGAGCATTAATCCACCCCTGGATCCTGTAAAACCGAGCAATAATCCACCCCTGGATCCTGTAAACCCGAGCAATAATCCAAACCTGGATTTGTAAACCCGAGCATTAATCCACCACTGGATCCTCTAAACCTGAGCATGTATCCACCCCTGGATCCTGTAAACGCTAGCATTAATCCACAGCTGGATACTGTAAACCCGATCATTAATCCAAACCTGGATCCTGTAAACCTAAGGAATAATCCACATTTGGATCCTGTAAACCTGAGCACTAAACCACCCCTGGATCCTGTAAACCTGAGCACTAAACCACCCCTGGATCCTTTAAACCCGAACATTAATCCACCCCTGGGTCCTGTAAACCCGAGCATTAAACCACGTTTGGATCCTGTAAACCCGAGCATTAAACCACGTTTGGATCCTGTAAACCCAAGCATTAATCCACCCCTGGATCCTGTAAACCCGAGCATTAATCCACCCCTGGATCCTGTAAACCCGAGCAATAATCCAAACCTGGATCCTGCAAACCCGAGCATTAATCCACCCCTGGATCCTGTAAACCCGAGCAATAATCCTCCTTTCGATCCTGTAAACCCGATCATTAATCCACCCCAGGATCCTGTAAACCCGAGCATGAATCCACCCCTGGATCCTGTAAACCCGAGCATGAATCCACACCTGGATCCTGAAAAGCCGAGCATTAATCCACCCCTGGATCCTGTAAACCTAAGGAATAATCCACTTTTGGATCCTGTAATCCCGAGCATTAACCCACCCTTGGATCCTGTAAACCCGAGCATTAAACCACCCTTGGATCCTGCAAACCCGAGCATTAAACCACCTTTAGATCCTGTAAACCCGAGCATTAATCCACCCCTGGATCCTGAAAAGCCGAGCATTAATCCACCCCTGGATCCTGTAAACCTAAGGAATAATCCACTTTTAGATCCTGTAATCCCGAGCATTAGCCCACCCTTGGATCCTGTAAACCCGAGCACTAAAACACCCCTGGATCCTGAAAACGCGAGCATTAATCCACCTTTGGATCCTGTAAGCCCGAGCATGAATCCACCCCTGGGTCCTGTAAACCTGAGCATGAATCCACCCCTGGGTCCTGTAATCCCGAGCATTAATCCACATTTGGATCTGGTAAACCCGAGCATTAATCCACCTTTGGATCCTGTAAACCCGAGCATTAATCCACCTTTGGATCCTGTAAGCCCGAGCATGAATCCACCCCTGGATCCTGTAAACCTGAGCATGAATCCACCCCTGGGTCCTGTAAACCTGAGCATGAATCCACCCCTGGGTCCTGTAAACCTGAGCATGAATCCACCCCTGGATCCTGTAAACCCGAGCATGAATCCACCCCTGGGTCCTGTAAACCTGAGCATGAATCCACCCCTGGGTCCTGTAAACCTGAGCATGAATCCACCCCTGGATCCTGTAATCCCGAGCATGAATCCACATTTGGATCCGGTAAACCCGAGCATTAATCCACCTTTGGATCCTGTAAACCCGAGCATTAATCCACCTTTGGATCCTGAAAACCCGAGCATGAATCCACCCCTGGATCCTGTAAAGCTGAGCATGAATCCACACCTGGATCCTGAAACCCGAGCATTAATGCACATTTGGATCCCGTAAACCCGAGCATGAATCCACACCTGGATCCGGTAAACCCGAGCAATAATCCACCCCTGGATCCGGTAAACCCGAGCATTAATCCACAATTGGATCCGGTAAACCCGAGCATTAATCCACATTTGGATCCGGTAAACCCGAGCATTAATCCACCTTTGGATCCTGGGAGCCCGAACATTAAGCCACCGCTTGATCCTGTAAACCTGAGCAATAATCCATCCCTGGAACCAGTAAACCCGAGCATTAATCCAACCCTGAATCCTGTAAACCCAAGCAATAGTCCACCTTTGGATCCTGTAAACCCGAGCATTACTCCACTTTTGGATCCTGTAAACCCGAGCATTACTCCACCTTTGGATCCTGTAAACCCGAGCATTACTCCACCTTTGGATCCTGTAAACCCGAGCATTAATCCACCCCTGGATCCTGTAAACCCGAGCATTAATCCACCCCTGGATCCTGTAAACCCGAGCATTAATCCAACACTGGATCCTGTAAAACCGAGCATTAATCCACCTTTGGATCCTGTAAACCCGAGCATTAATCCACCCCTGGATCCTGTAAACCCGAGCATTAATCCACCACTGTATCCTGTAAACCCGAGCATTAATCCACCCCTGGATCCTGTAAACCCGAGCATTAATCCACCCCTGGATCCTGTCAACCCGAGCATTAATCCACCCCTGAATCCTGTAAAACCGCGCATTATTCCACCCCTGGATACTTTAAACCCGAGCATTAAACCAAACCTGGATCCTGTAAACCCCAGCTTTGATCCACACCTGGATCCTGTAAACCCGAGCATTAATCCACCCCTGAATCCTGTAAAACCACGCATAAATCCATGCCTGGATCCTGTAAACCCGAGCATTAATCCACCCCTGAATCCAGTAAACCCGAGCATTAATCCACCCCTGGATCCTGGAAACCCGAGCATTAATCTTCCATTGGATCCTGTAAACCCGAGCATTAATCCACCCCTGGATCCTGCAAACGGGCACAATGGCGCAGTGGTTAGCACCGCAGCCTCACAGCTCCAGCGACCCGGATTCAATTCTGGGTACTGCCTGTGCGGAGTTTGCAAGTTCTCCCTGTGTCTGTGCGGGATTCCGCCGGGTGCTCCGGTTTTCTCCCACCTCCAAAGACTTGCAGGTTGGTCGGTAAATTGGCCATTGTAAATTGCCCCTAGTGGAGGTAGATAGTCGGAGACTGGTGGGGATTTGGTAGCGAATATGGGGTTAATGTCGGATTAGTATAAATAGGTGGTTGTTGGTCGGCACAGACGCGGTGAGCCGAAGGGCCTGTTTCAGTGCTGTATCTCTAAATAAAAGTAAAATAATCCACCCCTGGATCCTGTCAACATGAGCATTAATCCAAGACTGGATTCTGTAAAACCGAGCATTAATCCACCTTTCGATCCTGAAAACCCGAACATTAATCCACCCCTGGATCCTGAAAACCCGAGCATGAATCCACCCCTGGATCTTGTAAACCTGAGCATTAATCCACCCCTGGATCTTGTAAACCTGAGCATTAATCCACCCCTGGATCCTCTAAACCCCAGCATTAATTCACCCCTGGATCCTCTAAACCCGAGCATTGATCCGCACCTGTTTCCTGTAAACCCGAGCATTAATCCACCTTTGGATCCTGTAAAACCGAGCATTAATCCACCCCTGGATCCTGCAAACCCGAGCATTATTGCCCACCTGGATCCTCAAACCCGAGCAATAATCCACCCCAGGATCCTGTGAACCCGAGCCTTAATCCACACCTGAATCCTGTAAACCTGAACATAAATCCACCCCTGGATCCAGTAAACCTGAGCATTAATCCGCCCCTGAATCCTGTTAACCCGAGCATTAATCCACCCCTGGATCCTGTAAACCCGAGCATCGATCCGCACCTGGATCCTCAAAACCCGAGCATTAATCCACCCCTGAATCATGTAAAAACGCGCATTATTCCACCCCTGGATCCTTTGAACCCGAGCATTAAACCAAACCTGGATCCTGTAAACCCGAGCATTAATCCACCCCGAATCATGTAAAAACGCGCATTATTCCACCCCTGGATCCTTTGAACCCGAGCATTAAACCAAACCTGGATCCTGTAAACCCCAGCTTTGATCCACCCCTGAATCCTGTAAAACCACGCATAAATCCACCCCTGGATCTTGTAAACCCGAGCATTAATCCACCCCTGAATCATGTAAAAACGCGCATTTTCCACCCCTGGATCCTTTGAACCCGCGCATTAAACCAAACCTGGATCCTGTAAACCCCAGCTTTGATCCACACCTGGATCCTGTAAACCCGAGCATTAATCCACCCCTGAATCCTTAAAACCACGCATAAATCCACCCCTGGATCTTGTAAACCCGAGCATTAATCCACCCCTACATCCTGTAAACCCGAGCATTAATCCACACCTGGATACTGTAAACCCGAGCATTAATCCACCCCTGGATCCTGTGAACCCGAGCATTAATCTACCATTGGATCCTGTAAACCCGAGCATTAATCCACCCCTGGATCCTGCAAACTGGCGCAGTGGTTCGCACCGCAGCCTCACAGCTCCAGCGGCCCGGGTTCAATTCTGGGTACTGCCTGTGCGGAGTTTGCAAGTTCTCCCTGTGTCTGTGTGGGATTCCACCGGGTGTTCCGGTTTTCTCCCACCTCCAAAGACTTGCAGGTTGGTCGGTAAATTGGCCATTGTAAATTGCCCCTCGTGTCGGTAGATAGCAGGAGACTGGTGGGGATTTGGTAGTGAATATGGGGTTAATGTCGGATTAGTATAAATGGGTGGTTGTTGGTCGGCACAGACGCGGTGAACCGAAGGGCCTGTTTCAGTGCTGTATCTCTAAATAAAAATAAAATAATCCACCCCTACATCCTCTAAACCCGAGCATTAATCCACCCCTGGATCCTGTTAACCCGAGCATTAATCCACACCTGGATCCTGCAAACCCGAGCAATAATCCACCTTTGGATCCTGTAAATCCGAGCATTATTTTACCCCTGGAACCTTTAAACCCGAGCATTAATCCACACCTGAATCCTGTAAACCCGAGCATTAATCCACCTTTGGATCCTGTAAATCCGAGCATTATTTTACCCCTGGAATCTTTAAACCCGAGCATTAAACCACACCTGGATCCTGTAAACCTGAGCATTAAGCCACCCCTGGATCCTGTAAACCCGAGCATTAATCCACCCCTGGATCCTGTAAACCCGAGCATTAATCCACCCCTGAATCCTGTAAAAACGCGCATTAATCCACCCTTGGATCCTGTAAACCCGAGCATTAAACCAAACCTGGATCCTGTAAACCCCAGCTTTGATCCACACCTGGATCCTGTAAACCCGAGCATTAATCCACCCCTACATCCTGTAAACCCGAGCATTAATCCACCTTTGGATCCTGTAAACCCGAGCATTAATCCACCTTTGGATCCTGTAAACCCGAGCATTAATCCCCCCCTGGATCCTGTAAACCCGAGCATTAATCCACCCCTGGATCTTGTAAACCCAAGCATTAATCCCCCCCTGGATCCTGTAAACCCAAGCATTAATCCCCCCCTGAACCCTGTAAACCCAAGCATTAATCCAACTTTTGATCCTGTAAACCCAAGCATTCATCCATCCTTGGATCCTGTAAACCCGAGCAATAAAAGACCCGTGGATCCTGTAAACCCGAGCATTAATCCACCTATGGATCCTGTAAATCCGAGCATTATTTTACCCCTGGAACCTTTAAACCCGAGCATGGAACCACACGTGGATCCTGTAAACCTGAGCTTTGATCCACACCTGGATCCTGTAAACCCGACCATAAATCCACCCTTGGATCCTGTAAACCCGAGCATTAATCCACCTTTGGAGCCTGAAAACCCGAGCATTAATCCACCTTTGGATCCTGTAAACCACCTGCAACCCGGATTCGATTCTGGGTATTGCCTGTGCGGAGTTTGCAAGTTCTCCCTGTGACCACGTTGGTTTTCGCCGGCTGCTCCGGTTTCCTCCCAAGGCCAACAACTTGCAGGTTGATAGGTAAATTGGCCATTATAAATTGCCCCTAGTATAGGTAGGTGGTTGGGGATGTGGTAGGAATATGGGATTAATGTAGGATTAGGATAAATGGGTGGTTGATGGTCGGCACAGATTTGGTGGGCCGAAGGGCCTGTTTCAGTGCTGTATCTCTCAATAAAAATTAATCCACCTTTGGATCCTGTAAACCCGAGCATTAATCCACCTTTGGATCCTGTAAACGTGAGCATTGATCCATCCCTGGACCCTGTAAACCCGAGCATTAATCCGCCCTGGATCCTGTAAACTCGAGCATTCATCCACCACTGGGCCCTGTGAAGATCATAAGAAATAGAAGCAGAAGTAGGCCATGCAAACCCTGAAGCCTGTTCCACCATTCAATAAGATCATGGTTGACCTGATTGTATCATTTTCTTGACTCCCTTGCTGAAAAGAATGTGCACAATTCAGCCTTGAATATTATATTCAATGACCCAGCCTCCACTGCTGACTGGGGAAGAGAATTCCAAAGATTAACAATCCTCTGAGAGAAGAAATAATCTCCACCTTAAATGGAAGACCCCTTATTTTTAAACTGTTCCCCCATGGGCGAACATCCTCTCTGTATGTACATTGTCAAGCACCCTCACAATCTTACATCTTTCAATAAGATCACCTCTCATTCTTCTAAACTCCACTCTGTATAGGACAAATCTGCTCAACCTTTCCTGATAAGACAACCCTTTCTTCCCAGCAATCAGCCTCGTGAACCTTCTCTGAACTACTTCCAAAGCAAGTATATCCTTCCTTAATTAAGGAGGTAACAACAGTCCACAGTTCTCTAGATACAGTCTCACCAATGCCCTGTACAGTGTAGCAGGCGTTCCCTACTTTTATACTCCATCACCCTTGTAATAAAGGGCGATATTCCATTTGCCTTACTAATTACTTGCTGTATCTGCATGCTAACATTTTGTCATTCCTGTACAAGGACACACAGATCCCTCTTTACCGCAACATTCTGCAGTCTCTCTCCATTTAAATAGCATTCTGCTTTTCTATTCTTCCCACCTTCCATTTTCCCACATTACACACCATCAGCCAAATATTGGCCTGAACTACCCATAAGCCCTTTGCAGACTCTTTGCTTCCTCCTCACAACTTGCTTTCCTACCTATCTTTGTATCATCAGCAAATTTGGCTACAATACGCTTGGTCTCTTCATCCATGTCATAGTGAAAGAGCATCGAAACAGGCCCTTCAGTCCACTGAGTCCACGACGACCATCAACCACCCATTTATACTAATCCTACATTAATCCCATTTTCCCTACCACATCCCCACCTTCCCTCAATTCTCCTACCACCTGCACTAGTGGCAATTTTTACAATGGCCAATTTACCTATCAACCCACATGTGGGAGGAAACCAGAGCACCCGGAGGAAACCCACATAGTCACAGGGAGAACTTGCAAACTCCGCACAGGCAGCACCCAGAACTGAGCCTGGGTCACTGAAGCTGTGAGGCTGCGGTGCTAACCACTGCGCCACTGTGCATAAATAGTTGAGGCCCTAGTACTAATCACTGTGGCACTCCACTAATTACTGTTGCTAACCTGGTTGCACCCCATCTATCTGACTCTCTGTTTCCTGTTAGTTAGATATTCCTCTATCCATGCTAATATATTACACCCAATACCATGAGCTCCTACCTTGTGTAGTAACCTTTTATGTGGCACCTTATATAAGATAATCAGAGGGTTAGATAGGGTGGATAGTGAGAGTCTTTTTCCTTGGATAGAGGGGACATAGCTTTAAGTTGAGGGGTGATAGATATAGGACAGATGTCAGAGGTAGTTTCTTTACTCAGAGAGTAGTAGGGGCGTGGAACGCCCTGCCTGCAACAGTAGTAGACTCGCCAACTTTAAGGGCATTTAAGTGGTCATTGGATAGACATATGGATGAAAATGGAATAGTGTAGGTCAGATGGTTTCACAGGTCGGCGCAACATCGAGGGCCGAAGGGCCTGTACTGCGCTGTAATGTTCTAATTCTAATTCTAAATGCCTTTGGAAATCCAAATATACTACTTAGACTGGCTCCCCTTTATCCACCCGACTCAATACATTCTGAAACAAGTCTGATTAGTTTGTCAAACTTGATTTCCCTTTCATAAAACCATGTTTCCTCTGCTTGATTATTATTATGATTTTCTAAATGTCATACTACTTCTTTAATAATGTTCTCCAGCATTTTCCGAATGATATATGTTAGGCTAACTGGCCTATAGTTTCCTGCTTTCTCTCGCCCTCATTTCTTGAATAAGGGATTTGCAGTTTTCCAGTCTGCTGGGTCCTTTCCAGAATCAAGGGAATTTTGGAAGATTACAACCAATGCATCCACTATCTCTGCAGCTACTTCTTTATAAGGCCCTACGAGGCAGGCCATCAGGTCCAGGGGACTTATCAGCCTTTACTTTCAAAGAACAAAGAACAGTACAGCACAGAAACAGACCATTCGGCCCTCCAATCCTGCGCCGATCTTGATGCCTGCCTAAACAAAAACCTTCTGCACTTCCAGGGACTGTATCCCTCTATTCTCATCCTATTCATGTATTTGTCAAGATGTCTCTTAAACGTCGCTATCGTACCTGCTTCCACCACCTCCCCCGGCAGCAAGTGCCAGGCACTCACCACCCTCTGTGTAAAGAACTTGCCTCGCACATCCCCTCTAAACTTTGCCCCTCTCACCTTAAACCTATGTCCCCTAGTAACTGACTCTTCCACCCTGGGAAAAAGCTTCTGACTATCCACTCTGTCCATGCCACTCATAACTTTGTAAACCTCTATCATGTCACCCCTCCACCTCCGTCGTTTCAGTGAAAACAATCCGTGTTTATCCAACCTCTCCTCATAGCCAATGCCCTCCAGATCAGGCAATATCCTGGTAAACCTCTTCTGTACCCTCTCCAAAGCCTCCACGTCCTTCTGGTAGTGTGGCGACCAGAATTGCACACAATACTCTACGTGTGGCCTAACAAAAGTTCTGTACAGCTGCAGCATGACTTGCCAATTTTTATACTCTATGCCCCGACCGATGAAGGCAAGCATGCCGTATGCCTTCTTGACTACCTTATCCACCTGCGTTGCCACTTTCAGTGACCTGTGGACCTGTACGCCCAGATCTCTCTGCCTGTCAATACTCCTCAGGGTTCTGCCATTTACTGTATACTTCCCACCTGCATTCGATCTTCCAAAATGCATTACCTCACATTTGTCCAGATTAAACTCCATCTGCCATTTCTCCGCCCAAGTCTCCAACCGATCTATATCCTGCTGTATCTTCTGACAATCCTCATCACTATTGGCAACTCCTCCAACCTGTGTGTCGTCAGCAAACTTACTAATCAGACCAGCTACATTTTTCTCCAAATCATTTATGTATACTACAAACAGCAAAGGTCCCAGCACTGATCCCTGCAGAACACCACTAGTCACATCCCTCCATTCAGAAAAGCACCCTTCCACTGCTACCCTCTGTCTTCTGTGACAGAGCCAGTTCTGTATCCATCTTGCCAGCTCACCTCTGATCCCGTGTGACTTCACCTTTTGTATCAGTCTGCCATGAGGGACCTTGTCAAAGGCTTTACTGAAGTCCATATAGATAACATCCAGTGCCCTTCCTTCATCAATCATCTTCGTCACTTCCTCAAAAAACTCAATCAAATTAGTGAGATACGACCTCCCCTTCACAAAACCATGCTGCCTCTCGCTAATAAGTTCGTTTGTTTCCAAATGGGAGTAAATCCTGTCCCGAAGAATCCTCTCCAATAATTTCCCTCCCACTGACGTAAGGCTCACCGGCCTCTCTACCCTTCTTGAACAAAAGAACAACATTGGCTATTCACCAGTCCTCTAGCACCTCACCTGTAGCCAATGAGGATGCACAGATTTCTGTCAAGGCCCCAGCAATTTCTTCCCTTGCCTCCCTCAGTATTCTGGGGTAGATCCCATCAGGCCCTGGGGACATATCTACCTTAATGCTTTGCAAGACACCCAACACCTCCTCCTTTTTGATAATGAGATGACTGAGACTATCTACACTCCCTTCCCTAGACTCATCATCCACCAAGTCGTTCTCTTTGGTGAATACTGATGCAAAGTACTCATTCAGTACCTCGCCCATTTCCTCTGGCTCCACACATAGATTCCCATCTCTGTCCTTGAGTGGGCCAACCCTTTCCCTAGTTACCCTCTTGCTCTTTATATACGTATAAAAAGCCTTGGGATTTTCCTTAATCCCGTTTGCCAATGACTTTTCATTACCCCTTTTAGCCCACCTGACTCCTTGCTTAAATCCACGGGGCCAGACGGGATATACCCAAGGTTATTACGGGAAGCGAGGGAAGAGATTGCCGCATCTTTGGTGATGATCTTTGCGTCCTCACTGTCCACTGGAGTAGTACCAGATGATTGGAGGGTGGCAAATGTTATTCCCTTGTTCAAGAAAGGGAATAGGGATAACCCTGGGAATTACAGACTTACTTAAGTCAGTCTTACGTTGGTGGTGGGCAAATTATTGGAGAAGATTCTGAGAGACAGGATTTATGATTATTTGGAAAAGCATAGTTTGATTAGAGATAGTCAGCATGGCTTTGTGAGGGGCAGGTCATGCCTCACAAGCCTTATTGAATTCTTTGAGGATGTGACAAAACACATTGATGAAGGAAGAGCAGTGGATGTGGAGTATATGGATTTTAGCAAGGCGTTTGATAAGGTTCCCCATGGTAGGCTCATTCAGAAAGTAAGGAGGCATGGGATACAGAGAAATTTGGCTGTCTGGATACAGAATTGGCTGGCCCATAGAAGACAGAGGGTGGTAGTAGATGGAAAGTATTCAGCCTGGAGCTCAGTGACCAGTGGTGTTCCACAGGGATCTGTTCTGGGACCTCTGCTCTTTGTGATTTTTATAAATGACTTGGATGAGGAAGTGGAAGGCTGGGTTAGCAAGTTTGCCGATGACACAAAGGTTGCTGGAATTGTGGATAGTGTAGAGGGCTGTTGTAGGTTGCAACGGGACATTGACAGGATGCAGAGCTGGGCTGAGAAGTGGCAGATGCAGTTCAACCTGGAAAAGTGTGAAGTGATTCATTTTGGAAGGTCGAATTTGAATGCAGAATACAGGCTTAAAGACAGGATTCTTGGCAGTGTGGAGGAACAGAGGGATCTTGGAGTCCACGTCCATAGATCGCTCAAAGTTGCCACCCAAGTTGATAGGGTTGTTAAGAAGGCGTATGGTGTGTTGGCTTTCATTAACAGGGGGATTGAGTTTAAGAGCTGCGAGGTTATGCTGCAGCTGTATAAAGCCCTGGTTCGACCACACTTGGAATATTGTGTTCAGTTCTGGTCGCCTCATTATAGGAAGGATGTGGAAGCTTTAGAGAGGGTGCAGAGGAGATTTACCAGGATGCTGCCTGGACTGGAGGGCGTTTCTTATGAAGAAAGGTTGAGGGAGCTAGGGCTTTTCTCATTGGAGCGAAGAAGGATGAGAGGTGACTTGATAGAGGTATACAAGATGATGAGAGGCATAGATAGCCAGAGACTTTTTCCCAGGGCAGAAAGGGCTATCACCAGGAGGCATAATTTTAAGGTGATTGGAGGAAGGTTTAGGGGAGATGTCAGAGGTAGGTTCTTTACACAGAGAGTGGTGGGTGCGTGGAATGCACTGCCAGCGGTGATAGTAGAAGCAGATACATTAGGGACATTTAAGCGACTCTTGGATAGGTACATGGATGATAGTAGAATGAAGGGTATGTAGGTAGTTTGATCTTAGAGTAGGTTAAAGGGTTGGCACAACATCGCCCCTCAAAGTGAGAGGGGAAAAGTTTAGGGGGGATATGCGTGGAAAGTTCTTTACGCAGAGGGTGGTGGGTGCTTGGAACGCGTTGCCAGCGGAGGTGGTAGACGCGGACATGATAGCGTCTTTTAAAATGTATCTGGACAGATACATGAATGGGCAGGAAGCAAAGAGATACAGACCCTTAGAAAATAGGCGACATGTTTAGATAGAGGATCTGGATCGGCGCAGGCTTGGAGGGCAGAAGGGCCTGTTCCTGTGCTGTAATTTTCTTTGTTCTTTGTTCTACTGTGCTGTACTGTTCGATGTTCTAAATCACTAATATATGTTGTGAATAGCTGGGATCCTAACACCGAACCCTGCGGTACCCCACTAGTCACTGCCTGCCATTCGGAAAAAGACCCATTTATCTCTACTCTTTGTTTCCTGTCTGCCAACCAATTTTTTATCCATTGCAATACACTACCCCCAATTCCATGCGCTTTAATTTTACACGCTAATGTGTAAAATTATGTGGGACTTTGTCGAAAGCCTTCTGAAAGTCCAAATAAATCACATCCACTGGCTCCCCCTCATCAACTCTACTAGTTCCATCCTCGAAGAATTCTAGTAGATTTCTCAAGCATGATTTCCCTTTCGTAAATCCATGCTGACTCTGTCTGATTCTACCACTGTTCTCCAAGTGCTCTGCTGTTAAATCTTTGATAATGGACTCTACAATTTTCCCCACTCCCGATATCAGGCTGACTGGTCTATAATTCCCTGCTTTCTCTCTACCTCCCTTTTTAAATGTCCTCTCAACCTTTTCTTCTCCAATCTATCTACATAACTGATGTTCCTCATCCCAGGAACCATTCTCGTGAATCTTTTCTGCACTCTCTCCAATGCCCTCACATCTTTTCGAAAGGTGGTGCCCAGAACTGAATGGAGTTGTCCAGTTGAGGCCGAACCAGTGTTCTATGGAAATTTAGCATAACGTCCTTGCTTTTGTTCTCTATGCATCTATTAATATATTCTAGGGTGCTATCTGCTTTATTAACCGTGCTGTCAATCGGTCCTGCCACAACAGAAAGGGCCAGTTTTCTGTTGGAGTTTGACAGAAATCAGGTTTCAAAATGATGCAGAGCTTCAGCCAATGAGGGGGATCTGGGCTTGGCCCCACCCCTTACTTCAATTGGTTGGAAGACAAACCTCCCGTTCAGTCCTCCAGCCCCACCCCAACTCTTCCTATTGGTTGGCGCTCTGGTCAATCACAGTTGGAGTTTCTGTCAACAAAGTGACTCCTGACAACGCAGCCCCGCGCCGATATCATCAGAGCACTCCCAGATTTGCACATGCGCAGAACGGACCCTTGCTCTCATTATGGTGCTGTCCATGTGCAGCCTACATCAGCACCTGGCTTGCCAGGACTAATTCGCACATGCGTGCAAAACCATCATCATGCACTGCAACGTCTGATCACTGCTTGCTCTCCCCACCTTGCCCCTTCTCCCCACTCGGCCACTCACTTTAACCGCACCCCCCCCCCCCACTCTGCCCCTGCTCTGCCTCTGCTCCCCACTCTCTCCCTCTCCCTCCAGCGATTGCCGCCTCTCTTCTCCACACAGGGGAAGTGGGTGAGAGAGAGATTGACAAGATAGGCAAGGGAGCAGGAGGGAGTGGGGAGCACAGGCACAGGCACAGCACAGGGGAGGAAGTGGGGAGGCCCGGAGCAGTGTCCGACAGGTGGCCGGGGGATTGTGAAGCAGGGAGCAAGTGGCTGAGGCGGCAGAAGTGGCGAGGTGGGGAATGAGCAGTGAGCAGATGGGCACAGGAGGCAGCGGTGAAGAGAAGCATGATGGCAGGAGGGAGTGAAGTTCTGCTGCGGCTGGGATGGAGGTGGCGATCGCAGCCTCTGTGGAGACTTGGGTTTTATTTGTTTATTTGTTTTTGCGATACATTTGTGATAAAAGTGCCATCTTTATTACTGGTAGCTGCCAGCAACGTCACAGACAGTGACATTTCAGTGCATGAGGCTGCATTTGCACATGTGCAAGTACTGAGCCACCTGGTGGTTGTGTTGTCAGCAAACGCAGCCATCTGTAAATGAAGGAGAAATAACTCAGTATTTTTGGGTGGTTGGTTTGTGTGAACATATCAAACAAGCTGATTTTACTGAGACTCTTTTCCATGCCCCAGCTCCTGTAAATACTGGCTGTAAAAGGACTGGACTCTCAGGGGGCTCCACACCGCTAGCTGCTCGTGTGTGAGTGATCCTATCAGATTAATATACTTCTGCTGTGTATGTGTTTAATAATGTGCCTGAAAGCCTCACTGTAACACTCTCACATATGCAGCTGCAGTGTAATGTCCGTGCTGTGTGCTTCCTGTCCAACATCCCCTCGATCAAACTCAATGAACAATATGAAACAATCCCCATCCAGCATCCGCAGTATTTTGCTTTTAATTCAATGAACAATCTGATTTCCAAAGGGGAAACGTCTCCTTAAAGCTAATGCTGGTGGCGGCAGTTCTGCAGCTCAGTTCACACTGTGAGGGTGTCAGAAAGAAAAGCTTTAAAAACAGCCAATGTTTCACAAAGGGAGAGCTCACCAGACCAAAGGACATTGGTGGAGTTTAATGGGCTGTTTGTGGCACTGGCCTTCAGGAGGATATTTTTAACAGGCAGAAAACTGGTCTCAGTGAATAGACAGTTTAACAGACTGCCCATGGTCCAGACTAACCCCCAGCCTCCCTCTCTCTATTTATGGACACTGCTACAGTCCTTGCTCCTCTGATCTTTCCTCTCTTATCCCTCCTACATCCCTAATACACAGCCTGACACAATCTCCCTCCCCCTACATCCTCACTGCACTGGAATCCACACCAGTCTCCCCATCTGCTCCTTGTTCTCTCCCTGGATCTTAAAACTACTGAACTCAGTCTTCCCCTCCTGAAGTCTACAGGCTCTAAAACTGAAGCCTGGTGCCCCTCAGTCCATATTCCTTGATTTACCTCCTGTTCTCTTCTCCTTTTCCCACTTTGGTTTTGTTCGACATTCTGCGCCTTGGGATGTCCCAGCTCTCTGCCCTCTGATTCTCAGTCTGAACAGGGTGGGATGTGTTTTGAGTCAGGATGTCCCAGTTCTCCATCTTTAAAGGGACAAGGAGGGGACCAGCTGGGTTGATTGGAGCTGCTTTATGCCAGTAACCATCTCCCTGAGTCCTGCTTATTATGGGCTGGGTTTAGCTCAGTGCTATTACAGGAAGGAAAACAGGAGCTGGATTTGAGATGAGGGGAGCTCAAGATTAATGGGGACAGAAACAGGATCAATTTCTATCTCACTGAGGGAGTGTTTGATGAGACAGTCCATAGGGAATTTTGCTCTGTCTCTAACCAGTGCTTCACCTGCCCTGGGAGTGCTTTTCCTCATTTACCTGATGATATTTTGAACCCTTCCCTCAGATCTCCAATGTCCTAATGAAAAGAGCCCCAGTTTCTCTAATCTCGCCTGATAACTAAAACCTCTCTTCCCTGGTATCATCTCAGTGAATCTCTTCTACACCCTCTCCATGGCCTTGACATTCTTCCTGCTGTAAGATCCCAAAACTTGATCCAATATTCTAACTGCAGCCTCACCAATGATTTGTACAGGTTTACATGACTAATGTCCTTTTGTACTCGACACCCCGAATTATAAAACCTCGGATCCCATGTGCTTTTTATCCACTTTATCAACTTGTCCTCCCACTTTTACAAAATTGTGTCTCTGGACCCCTTGTAGGGTTTAGAGATGTTAATATAATATGGCTAAAATACATTGACATCAAATGTCTGATATAATGTGTATTATGGGATGGAGAAGTTCAGTCTGAATTAGAAGCTCATACAGGAGCTTCACTGCAGACAGGTTGCCATGGCAACACTGATCAGACATTTCATTGCTTAGAATCGGCTCATTGGAAACTCGAACCAGATCAGGGGAAAGAACAGGCTTTGTCTGTTATTAACCACAATATACACTGAAACCAAAGTGAAGAATAGAAGAGATTAGATTATAATGTGTGATGTTTCTATCTGGAACAGAATGAACAGCAGTCAGCATAGTTTAGGGTAAATGAGAAAATTACTGAACATAAGAACAAAAGAACTAGGGGCAGGAGTAGGCCATTCAGCCCCTCGAGTCTGCTCCGCCATTCAATACGATCATGGCTGATCTCATCTCGGCCTCAACTCCACTTTCCTGCCCATTCTCCATAACCCTTCAACCCATTACTAATTAAAAATCTGTCTATCTCCTCTCTGCACAGTGGCGCAGTGGTTAGCACCGCTGCCTCACAGCTCCAGCGACCCAGGTTCAATTCTGGGTACTGCCTGTGTGGAGTTTGCAAGTTCTCCCTGTGTCTGTGTGGGTTTCCTCCCACAGCCAAAAGACTTGCAGGTTGATAGGTAAATTGGCCATTATAAATTGCCCCTAGTATAGGTAGGTGGTAGGGGAGTATAGGGACAGGTGAGGATGTGGTAGGAATATGGGATTAGTGTAAGATTAGTATAAATGGGTGGTTAATGGTTGGCACAGACTCGGTGGGCCGAAAGGCCTGTTTCAGTGCTGTATCTCTAAATCAAAATCTAAATCAATGTCCCGGCATCCACCGCACTCTGGGGTAGTGAATTCCACAGACTCACGACCCTTTGAGAGAAGTAATTTCTCCTCAACTCTGTTTTAAATCTGCTACCCCTTATCCTAAAACTATGATCTCTCGTTCTAGACTGCCCCACAAGAGGAAACATCCTCTCTATGTCTACTTTGTCAATCCCCTTAATCATCTTATATACCTCAATTAGATCTCCTCTCATTCTTCTAAACTCTAGAGAGTAAAGGCCTAAACTGCTCAATCTCTCTTCATAAGACAAACCCCTCATCCCTGGAATCAATCTAGTGAACCTCCTCTGAACTGCCTCCAATGCAGCTACATCCCTCCTCAAATAAGGGGACCAAAACTGTGCGCAATACTCCAGGTGAGGTCTCGCTAATGCCTTGTAGAGTTGCAGCAACACTTCCCTACTTTTATATTCTATTCCTTTAGCAACAAATGCCAAAATTCCATTCGCCTTCCTTATTACCTGCTGCACCTGCATACTAGTTTTCTGTGATTCATGCACGAGGACACCCAGATCCCTCTGCACCAAAGCATTCTGAAATTTCTCTCCATTTAGATAATAATTTGCCTTTCTATTCTTCTGACCAAAGTGGATAACCTCACACTTAACCAAGTTAAACTCCATCTGCCAAATTTTGGCCCATTCACCTAATCAATCCATATCCATTTGTAAATTTCTTATTTCTTTATTGCAGCTTACTATCCCACCTATTTTAGTGTCTTCAGCAAATTTGGCGTTAGCACCTTTTATCTCTGCATCCAAGTCATTAATATATATTGTAAATAGTTGAGGCCCAAGGACCGAACCCTGTGGCACCCCACTAGTTACATCTTGCCAACCAGAAAAAGACACATTTATCCCGCCTCTCTGTTTTCTGTTGGTTAGCCAATCCTCGATCCAAGCTAATAAATTGCCCTGACCCCATGTGATCTTACCTTCTGTATTAACCTTTTGTGCGGCACCTTATCAAATGCTTTCTGGACATCCAGATATATTACATCTACAGGACCCCCATTACCACTTTACTTGTTACATCTTTGAAGAACTCTAGAAAGTTAGTCAAACACGATTTACCCTTCATAAAACCATGCTGACTCTGATGGATTGTGTTTTGACTTTCTAAATGTCCTGTTATTACTTCCTTAATAATGGATTCTAACAATTTCCCAATGACAGATGTTAAACTAACTGGTCTATAGTTTCTTACTTTCTGCTTCCCTCCCTTTTTGAATAAGGGCGTTATATTAACATTTTTCCAATCCACTGGAACCTTTCCCGCATCCAGGGAATTTTGGAATATTATAACTAATGGATCCACTATCTCTGCTGCCATTTCCATTAAGACCCTAGGATGTAGGCCATCAGGCCCTGGGGACTTGTCTGCCTTCAATCCCAATAGTTTGCTCAATACTTTTTTCCCAAGTGATGATGATCGTTCTAAGTTCCTCCCTTTCTATAACCTCTGCATTTCCTGTTACTATTGGGATGGTACTAGCGTCCTCCGCCGTGAAAACTCAGGCAAAATACTGATTTAGTGTCTCCACCATTTCTGTATTCCCGACAATTGAACCCTCAGTCTCATCCTCCAAGGGACCAACATTCACTTTAGCTACTCTCTTCCCTTTTATATACTGATAGAAGCTTTTGCTATCCATATTTATATTTTGCACTAGTTTTCTTTCATAATTTACCTTTGCTCTTTTTATTACTTTTTTAGTAACCATTTGTTGATCTTTGAAAGTTTCCCAATCTTTCAGCCTGCCACTGGCCTTTGCAGTATGGTATGCCTTAGATTTTGTCTTTATGTTATCCTTAACAAAGGTTGGTGGAGTTGCGGATAATGATGAGGATTGTCAGAGGATACAGCAGGATATAGATTGGTTGGAGACTTGGGCGGAGAAATGGCAGATGGAGTTTAATCCGGACAAATGTGAGGTAATGCATTTTGGAAGGTCTAATGCAGGTGGGAGGTATACAGTAAATGGCAGAACCCTGAGGAGTATTGACAGGCACAGAGATCTGGGCGTACAGGTCCACAGGTCACTGAAAGTGGCAACGCAGGTGGATAAGGTAGTCAAGAAGGCATACGGCATGCTTGCCTTCATCAGTCGGGTCATAGAGTATAAAAATTGGCAAGTCATGTTGCAGCTGTACAGAACCTTAGTTAGGCCACACTTAGAATATTGCGTGCAATTCTGGTCGCCACACTACCAGAAGGACGTGGAGGCTTTGGAGAGGGTACAGAGGAGGTTTACCAGGATGTTGCCTGGTCTGGAGGGCATTAGCTATGAAGAGAGGTTGGAAAAACTCGGATTGTTTTCACTGGAACGACGGAGGTGGAGGGGCGACATGATAGAGGTTTACAAAGTTATGAGCGGCATGGATAGTGAGAAGCTTTTTCCCAGGGTGGAAGAGTCAGTTACTAGGGGACATAGGTTTATGGTGCGAGGGGCAAAGTTTAGAGGGGATGTGCGAGGCAAGTTTTTTACACAGAGGGTGGCGAGTGCCTGGAACATGCTGCCAGGGGAGGTGGTGGAAGCAGATACGATAGCGACGTTTAAGAGACATCTTGACAAATACATGAATAGGAAGGGAATAGAGGGATATGGGCCCCGGAAGTGCAGAAGGTGTTAGTTTAGGCAGGCATCAAGATCGGCGCAGGCTTGGAGGGCCGAATGGCCTGTTCCTGTGCTGTACTGTTCTTTGTTCTTTATTCTTAACTTCCTTGCTTAGCCATGGATGCTTTTTCCCTCTCTGACAATCTTTCTTCATCTCTGGAATATATTTTTGTTGGGAGGAATTGAATATCTCTTTAAACATCTGCCACTGCTCATCAACTGTCCTACCTTTCAGTCTTCCTGCCCAATCCACTAGGGCCAAATCTGTCCTCATGCCTATGTAATTACCTTTGTTTAACTCCAGAACACTAGTGTGAGACTCCAGCCCTCAAACTGAATTTGAAATTCTAGCATGCTATGGTCACTCTTCCCTAGAGGATCCTTAACTATGAGATCATCAATTAATCCCACATCATTACACAACACCAATTCTAGAATAGCCTGATCCCTGGTTGGTTCCACAACATATTGCTCCAAAAAAATCTCTACTACATTCAATGAACTCTCCCTCAAGGCTACCCTTGCCAATTTGATTAATCCAGTCGATATGCATATTAAAATTATCCATGATTATTGCCGTACCTTTCTTACAAGCCCCCAGTATTTCCTGGTTTATACTGTGCCCCACTGCAGAACTACTGTTTGGGGACCTATAGATTACTCCCACCAGGGTCTTCTTCCCCTTGCTATTTCTTGCTTCTACCCAGACTGATTCTACGTCTTGATCTCCAGTGCCTATATCATTTCTCATTACATTCCTGGAGAAAAATAACTGCTGGGAAGCAGGGAATGTGTCCTTGCAAATCACAGATTACAGAAGTTCCAGCTGTCTTTTCCTCACTTCCTGCCAAAACTAAGCAGAGAAGACAAAGAAGAGTCAGGTTCCAGAGCTGGATCATTACAGGGTATAAAAGTGAGGGGACTCTGATGTAAGGGGGCAGCTGGGACTGGAGACACCCGAGATCAAGCTCAGGGTGCCCGGGGCTCCATCCATTGCGCTGACCTCGTGTAAGTGACTGTGGACACGCGAGACTTGCATGTTTACTCTGATTGATGGATCAATATGTGATACGGTAGAGGGCAGAGAATCTGCTCAGCTTATATTTCTGAGTAAGAAATTAAAGTTGCTGAGACTAGACTCTTGAACCAAATAAGACAAGTGCCTGGATTTTATGGGCCCCCCAAGGTGAGGTCAAAGGTGAGGGCCCATAGAATCGCGATGGCTGACGGTGTGGACAGAGGACCCATCGCCAAGTGATCTTGCCGGGCTGATAGGCCGACGACAGCCTTCCTGCCCTGAGGCCAATTGAGGCCCTTATGTGGCCGATTAATGGCCACTTGAGCACCTTTTCCTGCTGCCATTGCAATCTAACCAGCGGTGGAGGGATCCCTCTGCCACATTGGGAGGATGCCATGTAAAATGAGGTGCCAACCCTGTGGGCTTGGGGAGGGTGTTACCCCCTCGTGGAAAATCTGTCGCCCACAGAGGGCCCCGGCCAAGATATAATGCACCTCCCAGGACCTCTCCCTCTGCTCCACCTGAGCTTTACGACCACCCCTTCAAACCCTTCCCTGGGGCTGTTTGGACTGGTTCCAGTGCTGGGCCTGGGTCAAAGGCATCTGCAGTACTGGCAGTAGCCAACACTCCCGGTGACACTACCGATATTGCTGAACTGCCGGCCCTGTGATTGGCCGGCAGCTCTTGGAGATGGGATCCGCTTCTTTAAAGGGAAGGGGATCCCAGAGCGGGAGACTTAATGTTCAAAACAAGTGAGGTTCGCTCCGGGGAGCACGATAAGGTCGAGGCGGGGATCCCCCCAACCACTGTTTGAGCCCAGCACTGAGAGCCCCGCCTCCTCCAAAAATCCAGCCGAAGTTGTTAGCTGGAATCCTACACCACTTTGCTGTTCTCTTCCTCTACTCATTCTAAACCTTTACCATTTAGTGAACATGTTATCTTTTTTAACTTGCGAAATGTATCACCTCATCTTTCTCTGTATTAAATTAAATCTGACATCTACGTGACCAATTCCTAACCTGTGTTTTTTGTATTTCATTATTATAATTGGAGCGGAAATGGGGTCTGGGCAGGGAGCATCTGAATACGGAGGAGAAATGGGGTCTGGGCAGAGAATGTCTGTAAATGAAGGAGATATGGGGACAGGTCAGGGAGTGTCTGCAAATGGAGAAGAAATGGTGACTGGACAGGGAACGTCTGAAAATGGAGGTGAAATGGGGACTGGTCAGGGAGCTTCTGTACATGGAGAAATGGAGGCTGGTCAGAGAAAGGGTGCAAATGTAGAAGAAATGGGAACTGGTAAGGGAGCATTTGTAAGTGTACAAGAATTGGCGACTGGTCAGGAAGCATCTATAAATGGAGGTGAAATGGGGACTGGTCAGGGAGCGTCTGTAAATGGAGGTGAAATGGGGACTGGTCAGGGAGCGTCTGTAAATGGAGGTGAAATGGGGATTGGTCAGGGAGTGTTTGTAAATGGAGGTGAAATGGGGACTGGTCAGAGAGCATCTGTAAATGGAGGTGAAATGGGGACTGGTCAGGGAGTGTTTGTAAATGGAGGTGAAATGGGGACTGGTCAGGGAGTGTTTGTAAATGGAGGTGAAATGGGGACTGGTCAGGGAGCATCTATAAATGGAGGTGAAATGGGGACTGGTCAGGGAGCATCTATAAATGGAGGTGAAATGGGGACTGGTCAGGGAGCGTCTGTTAATGGAGGTGAAATGGGGACTGGTCAGGGAGCGTTTGTAAATGGAGGTGAAATGGGGACTGGTCAGGGAGCGTCTGTTAATGGAGGTGAAATGGGGACTGGTCAGGGAGTGTTTGTAAATGGAGGTGAAATGGGGACTGGTCAGGGAGCGTCTGTAAATGGAGGTGAAATGGGGACTGGTCAGGGAGTGTTTGTAAATGGAGGTGAAATGGGGACTGGTCAGGGAGCGTTTGTAAATGGAGGTGAAATGGGGACTGGTCAGGGAGCGTTTGTAAATGGAGGTGAAATGGGGACTGGTCAGGGAGCGTTTGTAAATGGAGGTGAAATGGGGACTGGTCAGGGAGCGTTTGTAAATGGAGGTGAAATGGGGACTGGTCAGGGAGCGTTTGTTAATGGAGGTGAAATGGGGACTGGTCAGGGAGCGTTTGTAAATGGAGGTGAAATGGGGACTGGTCAGGGAGCGTCTGTTAATGGAGGTGAAATGGGGACTGGTCAGGGAGTGTTTGTAAATGGAGGTGAAATGGGGACTGGTCAGGGAGCGTTTGTAAATGGAGGTGAAATGGGGACTGGTCAGGGAGCATCTATAAATGGAGGTGAAATGGGGACTGGTCAGGGAGCGTCTGTAAATGGAGGTGAAATGGGGACTGGTCAGGGAGCATCTGTAAATGGAGGTGAAATGGGGACTAGTCAGGGAGCGTCTGTTAATGGAGGTGAAATGGGGACTGGTCAGGGAGTGTTTGTAAATGGAGGTGAAATGGGGACTGGTCAGGGAGCATCTATAAATGGAGGTGAAATGGGGACTGGTCAGGGAGCGTCTGTTAATGGAGGTGAAATGGGGACTGGTCAGGGAGCGTTTGTAAATGGAGGTGAAATGGGGACTGGTCAGGGAGCATCTATAAATGGAGGTGAAATGGGGACTGGTCATGGAGCGTCTGTAAATGGAGGTGAAATGGGGACTGGTCAGGGAGCGTCTGTAAATGGAGGTGAAATGGGGACTGGTCAGGGAGCATCTGTAAATGGAGGTGAAATGGGGACTGGTCAGGGAGCATCTGTAAATGGAGGTGAAATGGGGACTAGTCAGGGAGCGTCTGTTAATGGAGGTGAAATGGGGACTGGTCAGGGAGTGTTTGTAAATGGAGGTGAAATGGGGACTGGTCAGGGAGCATCTATAAATGGAGGTGAAATGGGGACTGGTCAGGGAGCGTCTGTAAATGGAGGTGAAATGGGGACTGGTCAGGAAGCGTCTGTTAATGGAGGTGAAATGGGGACTGGTCAGGGAGCGTTTGTAAATGGAGGTGAAATGGGGACTGGTCAGGGAGTGTTTGTAAATGGAGGTGAAATGGGGACTGGTCAGGGAGCATCTATAAATGGAGGTGAAATGGGGACTGGTCAGGGAGCGTCTGTTAATGCAGGTGAAATGGGGACTGGTCAGGGAGCATCTGTAAATGGAGGTGAAATGGGGACTGGTCAGGGAGTGTTTGTAAATGGAGGTGAAATGGGGACTGGTCAGGGAGCGTCTGTTAATGCAGGTGAAATGGGGACTGGTCAGGGAGCATCTGTAAATGGAGGTGAAATGGGGACTGGTCAGGGAGTGTTTGTAAATGGAGGTGAAATGGGGACTGGTCAGGGAGCATCTATAAATGGAGGTGAAATGGGGACTGGTCAGGGAGTGTTTGTAAATGGAGGTGAAATGGGGACTGGTCAGGGAGCATCTATAAATGGAGGTGAAATGGGGACTGGTCAGGGAGCGTCTGTAAATGGAAGTGAAATGGGGACTGGTCAGGGAGTGTTTGTAAATGGAGGTGAAATGGGGACTGGTCAGGGAGCATCTATAAATGGAGGTGAAATGGGGACTGGTCAGGGAGCGTCTGTAAATGGAAGTGAAATGGGGACTGGTCCGGCAGCGTCTGTAACTGGAGGTGAAATTTTTAAATAAAGCCTTGTTTTCCATTGCGTCTTTAGTGCCACAGGATGTTCAAAAGCATTTTATAGCCAATGAAGTACTTACCACTTTTGCAATGTTGGAATTGCAGCAGCCAACTTATGCACAGCAAGCTCCCACAAACAGCAATGTGATATTGACCAGATAATTTGATTTTCTGATGTTTATCAAATTCTGAATATTAATCAGGACATTGTGGACAACTGCCTGCTCTTCTTTGGAATATTACCACGGGATCTCCTACATCCACCTAAGAGTGCCTCAGTTTAGCATTTCATCTGAAAGACGGCACCTCTGACAGTGCAGCACTCCCTCGGTCCTGCACCAGTGTGTTTTCATCAGACTTTTCTGCTCCAATCCTGCAGTGAGACTTGAATCGACAAACTTCTGCCTCAGGAGTGAGATTTGCTACCGACGGTGTCAGGGCTGACAACTGGGGATTGAGACTGGTGAGAGAGCATCTCAAAATGGGCGGCGCAGTGGTTAGCACCGCAGCCTCACAGCGCCAGCGACCCGGGTTCAATTCTGGGTACTGCCTGTGTGGAGTTTGCAAGTTCTCCCTGTGTCTGCGTGGGTTTTCTCCGGGTGCTCCGGTTTCCTCCCACAAGCCAAAAGACTTGCAGGTTGGTAGGTAAATTGGCCATTATAAATTGTCACTAGTATAGGTAGGTGGTAGGGAAATATAGGGATAGGTGGGGTGGTAGGAATATGGGATTAGTGTAGGATTAGTATAAAAAATGGGTGGTTGATGGTCGGCACAGACTCGGTGGGCCGAAGGGCCTGTTTCAGTGCTGTATCTCTTTAAAAAAAATGTGGAGAAATTGAGACTGGTCAGGGGGTGTCTGTAAATGAGAAGCAATGATGATTGTTTGGTGAGTGTCTATTAATGGAGTAGGTATGGAGTCAGGTCACAGCTTATTGATAAAGGAAGGAGAATTGTTGACACTTCAGGGAGTATCTATAAATGAACTAATATTGGGTACAGTTCAGGGATGGTCTATAAAGAAAGTGTTTGCAAACAATCATATTTAACTGTTTAATACATAGGCTAAAAGTCTTCAGCAGATCCCCTCAAGTCAGTTTGGACTTCTGTAGCAAGTCTGATTAAACTTTTCCTTAAACAGTAACAACTCCCTCTGCCTCCCCTCTACCATGTCCCCATTACTGAATATCACGGCAATAATTTTCAGGCCATCACTGAACTCATCTTTCCTAGAGAAAAACTGAACCCAGCCAGAGCCAACACCTTAACGGAAGGGAGAGAGAGGGGAACCAGTGAGTGTAGAACTGAACCCAGCCAGAATAAACACCTACAGAAATGCAGTAGTAATAGGGGATAGCATAGTTAGGGGAATATTTGCTGTTCTCTGCAGCAAAAACAGGAGCCCCGAGGCTGTGTTGCCCACCTGGTGCCAAGATTAAGAACGGTCTTGATAAGGTGGATGTGGAAAGGATGTTTCCTCTTGTGGGTGAGTCCAAAACTAGGGGGCACTGTTTTAAAGTTAGGGGTTGCCTTTTTATGACAGAGATGAGGAGAAACTTTTTCTCTGAGGGTTGTGCGACTTTGGAACTCTCTGCCACAGAAGGTGGTGAAGGCGGGGTCACTGAATATTTTTAAGGCGGAGATAGTTAGATTGTTGTAATGCAAGGGAATCAAGGGTTTTTGGGGGGTTAGATGGGAACGTGGAATTTGAGACACAAACAGATCTTATCTTATTCAATGGTGGAGCAGGCTCAAGGGGCCGAATGGCCTACATCTGCCCCTAATTCATCCCTGGCAATGTAGAAAATTGCCCAGGTATGTCCTGTACACAAAAAGCAGAACAAATCCAACCCGGCCAAGGGGATAAAAGAGGAGGTGGCATTGCACTGTTGATCAAGGAGTCAATTACTGCAGTAAGGAGGGATGACATCTTAAAAGGTTCCTCAAATGAGGCCATTTGGGTAGAACTGAAAAACAAAAAGGGGGCAATCACTTGGCTGGGTGTGTACTACAGGCCTCCAAACAGTCAGCAAGAGATACAGGAGCAGATATGTAGAATATTCAGAAGGTAGCTGGGTGACCGTCAGGGGAGGGAAAGGGAATAGGCGCACAGTGCAGGGATCCCCTGTGGCCGTTCCCCTCAATAATAAGTATACCGTTTTGGATACGGTTGGGGGGGGGGGGGACCTACCAGAGGAAAGCCACAGTGGCCAGGTCTCTGGCAATGAGCCTGGCTCTGTGGCTCAGAAGGGAAGGGGGGAGAATAGGAGAGCGATAGAGATAGGAGATTCAATGGTTAGAGGAACAGACAGAAGATTCTGTGGTCGCGAACGAGACTCCCGGATGGTATGTTGCCTCCCGGATGCCAGGGTCAGGGATGTCTCGGATCGAGTCCACGGGATTCTTAAGGGGGAGGGGGAGCAGCCAGAAGTCGTGGTACACATCGGTACCAATGACATAGCTAGGAAAAGGGATGAGGACCTGAAAAGCGAATATAGGGAGTTAGGTTGGAAGCTAAAAGGCAGGACGAGCAGGATAGTAATCTCAGGATTGATACCAGTGCCACGTGCTAGTGAGGCGAGAAACAGAGAGCGAGTGCAGCTGAACACGTGGCTACAGAGCTGGTGTAGGAGGGAGGGCTTCACATATGTGGATCATTGGGATACCTTCTGGGGAAGGTGGGACCTGTACAAGAGGACGGGTTGCATCTGAACTGGAGGGGCACCAATATCCTGGGCGGGAGGTTTGCTAGCGCTCTTCGGGAGGGTTTAAACTAGTTTGGCAGGGGGATGGGAACTGGAGCTACAAATCAGTGGATGGGGTAGCTGTTGACCAGGCAGATACAGAGTGCAGAGAGTCTGTGAGGAAGGTTAGACAGTTGACAGGGCAAAGTTGCAGCCAGTCTGATGGGTTGAAGTGCGTCTATTTTAATACAAGAAGTGTCAGGAATAAGGGTGATGAACTTAGAGCATGGATCAGTACTTGGAGCTACGATGTTGTGGCCATTACGGAGACGTGGATATCACAGGGGCAGGAATGGATGTTGGATGTTCCGGGGTTTAGATGTTTCAAAAGGAATAGGGAGGGAGGTAAAAGAGGTGGGGGAGTGGCATTGCTAATCAGGGATAGTATCACAGCTGCAGAAAGGGAGGTCGTCGAGGAGGGTTTGTCTACTGAGTCAGTATGGGTGGAAGTCTGAAACAGGAAAGGAGCAGTCACTTTATTGGGAATTTTCTATAGACCCCTCAATAGCAACAGAGACATGGAGGAACAGATTGGGAGGCAGATTTTGGAAAGGTGCAGAAGTAAAAGGGTTGTTGTCATGGGTGACTTCAACTTCCCTAATATTGATTGGAACCTCCTTAGTGCAAATAGTTTGGATGGAGCAGTTTTTGTCAGGTGTGTCCAGGAAGGTTTCCTGACTCAATATGTAGATAGGCCGACTAAAGGGGAGGCTATGTTGGACTTGGTGCTTGGCAACGAACCAGGCCAGGTGGCAGATCTCTCGGTGGGAGAGCATTTCGGTGATAGTGATCACAACTCTCTGACCTTTACTATAGTCATGGAGAGGGACAGGAGCAGACGGGATGGGAAAATATTTAATTGGGGGAGGGGAAATTACAATGCTATTCGGCAGGAACTGGGTAGCAGAAATTGGGAACAGATGTTCTCAGGGAAATGCACGACAGAAATGTGGAGGTTGTTTAGGGAGCACTTGCTGCGACTGCTGGATAGGTTTGTCCCGATGAAGCAGGGAAGGGATGGTAGGGTGAAGGAACCTTGGATGACAAGAGATGTGGAACAGCTAGTCAAGAGGAAGAAGGAAGCTTACTTAAGGTTGAGGAAGCAAGGATCAGACAGGGCTCTAGAGGGTTACAAGGTAGCCAGGAAGGAACTGAAGAATGGACTTAGGAGAGCTAGAAGGGGACATGAAAAAGTCTTGGCGGGTAGGATTAAGGAAAATCCCAAGGCGTTCTACACTTATGTGAGGAACAAGAGGATGGCCAGAGTGAGGGTAGGGCCGATCAGGGATAGTGGAGGGAACTTGTGCCTGGAGTCGGAGGAGGTAGGGGAGGTCCTAAATGAATACTTTGCTTCAGTATTCACTAGTGAGAGGGACTTGGTTTGTGAGGACAGCGTGAAACAGGCTGATATGCTCGAACAGGTTGAGGTTAAGAGGGAGGATGTGCTGGAAATTTTGAATGATATGAGGACAGATAAATCCCCGGGGCCAGACGGGATATACCCAAGGATATTACAGGAAGCGAGGGAAGAGATTGCTGCGCCTTTGCTGATGATCTTTGCATCTTCACTGTCCACTGGAGTAGTACCAGATGACTGGAGGGTGGCAAATGTTATTCCCTTGTTCAAGAAAGGAAATAAGGATAACCCTGGGAATTATAGACCAGTCAGTCTTACGACGGTGGTGGGCAAATTATTGGAGAGGATTCTGAGAGGCAGGATTTATGATTTTTTGGAAAAGCATGGTTTGATTAGAGACAGTCAGCATGGCTTTGTGAGGGGCAGGTTATGCCTCACAAGCCTTATTGAATTCTTTGAGGATGTGACAAAACACATTGATGAAGGAAGAGCAGTGGATATGGTGTATATGGATTTCAGCAAGGCGTTTGATAAGGTTCCCCATGGTAGGCTCATTCAGAAAGAAAGGAGGCATGGGATACAAGGAAATTTGGCTGTCTGGATACAGAATTGGCTGGCCCATAGAAGACAGAGGGTGGTAGTAGATGGAAAGTATTCAGCCTGGAGCTCGGTGACCAGTGGTGTTCCGCAGGGATCTGTTCTAGGACCTCTGCTCTTTGTTATTTTTAGAAATGACTTGGATGAGGAAGTGGAAGGCTGGGTTAGCAAGTTTGCCGATGACACGAAGGTTGCTGGAGTTGTGGATGGTGTGGAAGGCTGTTGTAGGTTGCAACGGGACATTGACAGGATGCAGAGCTGGGCTGAGAAGTGGCAGATGGAGTTCAAGCTGGAAAAGTGTGAAGTGATTCATTTTGGAAGGTCGAATTTGAATGCAGAATACAGGCTTAAAGACAGGATTCTTGGCAGTGTGGAGGAACAGAGGGATCTTGGAGTCTATGTCCATAGATCGCTCAAAGTTGCCACCCAAGTTGATAGGGTTGTTAAGAAGGCGTATGGTGTGTTGGCTTTCATTAACAGGGGGATTGAGTTTAAGAGCCGCGAGGTTATGCTGCAGCTCTACAAGGACCTGGTTAGACCACACTTGGAATATTGTGTTCAGTTCTGGTTGCCTCATTATAGGAAGGATGTAGAAGCTTTAGAGAGGGTGCAGAGGAGAATTACCAGGATGCTGCCTGGACTGGAGGGCATGTCTGATGAAGAAAGATTGAGGGAGCTAGGGCTTTTCTCATTGGAGCGAAGAAGGATGAGAGGTGACTTGATAGAGGGGTACAAGATGATGAGAGGCATAGATAGAGTGGATAGTCAGAGACTTTTTCCCAGGGTGGAAAGGGCTATCACCAGGGGGGCATAATTTTAAGGTGATTGGAGGAAGGTTTCAGGGAGATGTCAGAGGTAGGTTCTTTACACAGAGAGTGGTGGGTGCGTGGAATGCACTGCCAGCGGTGGTAGTAGAAGCAGATACATTAGGGGCATTTAAGCGACTCTTGGATTAATACATGGATGATAGTAGAATGAAGGGTAGGTAGTTAGTTTGATCTTAGAGTAGGTTAAAGGTTCGGCACAACATCGTGGGCCGAAGGGCCTGTACTGTGCTGTACTGTTCTATGTTCTGTGATCACTGAACACAAAACCTAATCTGTTAAACACTTTCACTACTGGACATAGTGGGCTGGATTTTAAAGCATCTCTGTTGCCGGGAATTGTGATGGGGACGGGGGGAGCAATGAAGATAGCAATGGAGGAGGCCCACCACCGACACCGACAGGCCCCATACCGATCTCGGCAGCGGCGCCAAGACCTCGTGGCGGCCACCCCGCTGCTCTGCGACGGGACGTGAAAGGCTGGCGGCAACGAAGCGTCAGTCCTCGGAGCAGGTGAAGGTGGGTGGGTGGGGGGGGTCTCTGATGACCAAGACATAACTCTGCACGAAATCAGGGAGGGACCCCGTGCCCTTCTACTGTAAAGGGGATCATTCTGCGCACACTAGTGTTTTGCGCGGGCGTGAAGGGGGCTGACCCTGCAATCGGCCAATGCTGTTTGGGGGAGGTGGGAGCAATAACACTCCATGATCCCTTCTGTGTGAGGTATGGGCCAGAAATGGTCATGTGGCCAATGGTTGCGTCCTCTCAATGTCAGTAACATGACCGTCTTCATGCTGTTCCGCTTTCATGTAAAGCTAGTATGGGCAATGTCATCCCATGATGGAATGCAGCTGAAGCATCAATTTACATCACTCTCTGCCCTGATAGGTGCCATTGATCTGCTGATTCACCTGCAGCGTTCAACTGGGGCTGGTCCATCCTGTATCTCTTGATCCAAGAGCCGTGAGGAGCCATATCTGCCAGAGCCGAACCAACAGGCAGGCACAGCCCACGCGGATGCTCATGGAAGGGAACAGCAGCAGCCAGAGAAGACAGTGGCTCTATAGGCCCCCCATGACATACCTGCAAATGTCGGAGCACCAGTGTCAGAGGCGACTGCAATGTCCAGAGAGGTGTTGACGAATCTCCGTCACCTGCTGAATGATGAGCTGCAGCCGAAGGGGTTTGCTCGACACCCTATGCCTGTGGCCCTCAAAGTCGCCGCGGTTCTTACCTTCTATGCCTCGGCATCATTCCAAGAACACACTGGCGACCTGTGTGGTGTTTCACAGTCACCAGTGCACAGCTGGATCAGGAAGGTCACCGATGCCTTGTACAGGAGGGCTGCTGGATATGTGTATTTTGGGACAGACCCTGAGGGCCAGTCCCACAGGGCAATCTGATTTAGGGCCATCATGGGAGTCCCACAGGTGCCAGGATTCACCGACTGCACGCATGTAGCCAACAAGTCTCCAGTTGGACAACCAACTGCATTCCTGAATAGAAAGGGTTTCTACTCACTCAAACTACAGCTGGTATGTGACCACAGGAAACGCTTCTTGCAAGTGTGTGACCGCTTTCCAGGCATCCCAGGTGCCAATGCTTATCACTGCACCAGCTCAGATCCAGGGGTGACTTCTTGGGGACAAGGGCGACCCCTTGCAGACATAGCTCCTGATGTCAGTGAGAAACACCGCTCGTGATGCAGAACAAAGAACAAAGAAAACTACAGCACAGGAACAGGCCCTTCGGCCCTCCAAGCCTGCGCCGATCCAGATCCTCTATCTAAACATGTCGCCTATTTTCTAAGGGTCTGTATCTCTTTGCTTCCTGCCCATTCATGTATCTATCGAGATACATCTTAAAAGACGCTATCGTGCCCGCGTCTACCACTTCCGCTGGCAACGCGTTCCAGGCACCCACCACCCTCTGCGTGAAGAACTTTCCACGCATATCCCCCCGAAACTTTTCCCCTCTCACTTTGAACTCGTGTCCCCTTGTAATTGAATCCCCCACTCTGGGAAAAAGCTTCTCGCTATCCACCCTGTCTATACCTCTCATGATTTTGTACACCTCAATCAGGTCCCCCCTCAACCTCCGTCTCTCTAATGAAAATAATCCTAATCTACTCAACCTCTCTTCATAGCTAGCGCCCTCCATACCAGGCAACATCCTGGTGAACCTCCTCTGCACCCTCTCCAAAGCATCTACAGCCTTTTGGTAATGTGGCGACCAGAACTGCACGCAGTATTCCAAATGTGGCCGAACCAAAGTCCTATACAACTGTAACATGACCTGCCAACTCTTGTACTCAATACCCCGTCTGATGAAGTAAAGCATGCCGTATGCCTTCTTGACCACTGTATTGACCTGCGTTGCCACCTTCAGGGAACAATGGACCTGAACACCCAAATCTCTCTGCATATCAATTTTCCCCAGGACTTTTCCAGAGGAGAGATATGCCTGCTAGGGCTCAATACGAGCTACCTTTGAGCAGGCCGGTGGCATGCACAAGATGTGCTTCTGCTGCTGTACAGGTCAGGTGGGGCCCTACAGAACTCAATACAGAGTGGGGAGGCCTTTCAGGAAGATGAGAGACAGAACCAGGAGACATGCTGGAACCACGAGGACACAGAGGAGGTGCAGCAGTATACGCACATGGGAGGATGGAGATCATGAAGGCATCGCAGACAGGGCGAGCAAAGAGCAAGGGATGCTCGGCAACGCCTTATTGCTGAGCGCTTCCACTATCCCTGAGGAGCAGAATATGCTCCCCATCTCACATATCACCATACTGCTTCTGGTAGGCAGTTTCCTGCATCTGTCACATCTGTGTCTCCACTATTACTGGCAGCAGATGACTGAGCCATTGCCCATGTGACTGCACCCAGGCAGTGCCACATCATGCATACCAGCATGGCGATGATGTTTTCCCATACATTGGCATTGCTCCATGGCAATGATGTCATGGGAGGAGACATAGTCGGCACATGCTGCATGCATCATTAACGTAGGAGAAAGGAGACACCTTTTAGGGAAAGACATTTAATGAGAAGTTAACAGAACATATACGCTGTGATAATCCATATGTATGGTCCTGTGAAGAAGAAAGACAAGTTTGGCAAGTTTTGCGAAGCTTGGATAACACGGGATATTGTGAGCCTAGTCAAAAAAAAAAAGGAAGCATTTGTAAGGGCTGGAAGGCTAGGAACAGATGAAGCACTTGAGGAATATAAAGACAGTAGGAAGGAACTTAAGCAAGGAGTTAGAAGGGCAAAAAGGGGTCATGAAAAGTCATTGGCAAACAGGATTAAGGAAAATCCCAAGGCTTTTTATACATATATAAAGAGCAAGAGGGTAACCAGGAAAAGGGTTGGCCCACTCAAGGACAGAGATGGGATTCTATGTGTGGAGCCAGAGGAAATAGGTGAGGTGCTAAATGAGTACTTTGCATCAGTATTCACCAAAGAGAAGGACTTGGTGGACGATGAGCTTAGGGAAGGGAGTGCAGATCGTCTCAGTCATCTCATTATCAAAAAGGAGGAGGTGTTGGGTGTCTTGCAAAGCATTAAGGTAGATAAGTCCCCAGGGCCTGATGCGAGCTACCCTAGAATACTGAGGCAAGGGAAGAAATTTCTGGGGCTTTGACAGAAATCTTTGCATCCTCATTGGCAACAGGTGAGGTCCCAGAGGACTGGAGAATAGCCAATGTTGTGCCTTTGTTTAAGAAGGGTGGCAAGGATAATCCAGGAAATTATAGGCCGGTGAGCCTTACATCAGTGGTAGGGAAACTATTAGAGAAGATTATTCGGGACAGGATTTACTCCCATTTGGAAACAAACGAACTTAATAGCGAGAGACAGCATGGTTTTGTGAAGGGGAGGTCGTGTCTTACTAATTTGATTGAGTTTTTTGAGGTAGTGACCAAGATGATTGATGAAGGAAGGGCAGTGGATGTTATCTATATGGACTTCAGTAAAGCCTTTGACAAGGTCTCGCATGGAAGACTGGTACAAAAGGTGAAGTCACACGAGATCAGAGGTGAGCTGGCAAGATGGATACAGAACTGGCTCGGTCATAGAAGACAGAGGGTATCAGTGGATGGGTGTTTTTCTGAATGGAGGGATGTGACTAGTGGTGTTCCGCAGGGATCAGTGCTGGGACCTTTGCTGTTTGTAGTATATATAAATGATTTGGAGGAAAATGTAGCTGGTCTGATTAGTAAGTTTGCGGACGACACAAAGGTTGGTGGCGTTGCGGATAATGATGAGGATTGTCAGAGGATACAGCAGGATATAGATCGGTTGGAGACTTGGGCGGAGAAATGGGAGATGGAGTTTAATCCGGACAAATGTGAGGTAATGCATTTTGGAAGGTCTAATGCAGGTGGCAGTAAATGGCAGAACCCTTAGGAGTATTGACAGGCAGAGAGATCTGGGCGTACAGGTCCACAGGTCACTGAAAGTGGCAACGCAGGTGGATAAGGTAGTCAAGAAGGCATACGGCATGCTTGCCTTCATCGGTCGGGTCATAGAGTATAAAAATTGGCAAGTCATGTTGCAGCTGTACAGAACCTTAGTTAGGCCACACTTAGAATATTGCGTGCAATTCTGGTCGCCACACTACCAGAAGGACGTGGAGGCTTTGGAGAGGGTACAGAGGAGGTTTACCAGGATGTTGCCTGGTCTGGAGGGCATTAGGTATGAGCAGAGGTTGGAAAAACTCGGATTGTTTTCACTGGAATGACGGAGGTGGAGGGGCGACATGATAGAGGTTTACAAAGTTATGAGCGGCATGGACAGAGTGGATAGTCAGAAGCTTTTTCCCAGGGTGGAAGAGTCAGTTACTCAGGGACATAGGTTTAAGGTGCGAGGGGCAAAGTTTAGAGGGGATGTGCGGGGCAAGTGTTTTACACAGAGGGTGGTGAGTGCCTGGAACTTGCTGCCAGGGGAGGTGGTGGAAGCAGATACGATAGCGACGTTTAAGAGACATCTTGACAAATACATGACGAGGAAGGGAATAGAGGGATATGGGCCCCGAAAGTGCAGAAGGTGTTAGTTTAGGCAGGCATCAAGATCGGCGCAGGCTTGGAGGGCCGAATGGTCTGTTCCTGTGCTGTACTGTTCTTTGTTCTTTGTATGATTGTGTCTTTTTTATTTACCTGCGGGTGCTCTTTCTCTGTGCAACCTCTGTGCTCGCAGCTTGACTGGATGACTTGGGCGATTGTCCTCTGGGTGCATTAGGCCTGGAGGCCCCGACTGCCTGAGGGCTTCCGACACCAGTGCAAGGGTCTCCTCAGATGTCGTGGCTGCTGGAACTGGAGTCTCTGGCAGAGGGGTTGAGGAGCCCCGAGAGGAGACCCCACATATGGATGGCTGGCTGTCCTCCTCCCTCTCAAGGCTCGTGGGAACCTCGCTTCTGTCCTGAGAAGGACCAGGTGCAGAGACAGCGACCAGGCCCCTGGTCTCTCTCTCACCTAACCACTACTGCATCCCGTTCATGGCCGAAGCGATAGTTTGCAGGTCAGCGTGCAACTGTGGGATGTGGCTCTCCATGAGGGTCGCCATCCTCTCCATGCGCACATTTGCCCGGGACATAGCAGCTGACATGGCCTGGATGGATTCCCCCATTGTCCGCTCATGGCTGCGCATGGCCTGTGGCATCTCCGCCAGATGTTGCCTTTGCTCTCCCTGCAGCTCCAGCGTGCCTTGTGCTGTCAACACCAGAGGATCATCATCAGCCTGGGGCTCACAGGACTGTTGCTCACAGTCCTCCAACTGTCAGAGGCCTCAGCTGCTTCAGCCTCAGCTGGCTGCCTGGGTACGTGTGGGGTGCTCTCACCAGATTGTGACCCAGACTCAAGAGCCAAATGCATTCCCACCAAGGTGAGAGGCTCTTTGCTGGTGGAAGGCATGGGAGTGCCATGGGACACTGCTTCCTCTGAGCTTGTCTCCTCCTCAGAAGTGCCAGCCCACTCCCGGGCCTCCGATGTCACCTCGGAGCGTCGCCCTGCAAGATACAAATGTGAAGAGCACAGTTTTAGATTCACTGGTGTACATATCACTAATGTGACTGCATTGTGTCCTCAAAGGAAAAGTTTTAAATAATCATTGCATTTGTCAAAGAGATGAATGTTCACCCCGGAAGCCAAGCTCCACTTCTGAAATTGGATGTGCTCCATGACCGCCATGTATGTCGAGTGCCTTCTCCTCATCCTGGGTCAGTGGTTGGAGGTCGGGCACCCGTTCTCCAGTCCTGCAGGACTCCCTCGCATTGTGCACACTCTTTGCCTGGAAGTGTTAGGATGCAGATGTTAAACACTGACATACAACAACATGACATTTTGCACAACAGGGGTGTGACAATGAAAGGTGGGTAATGGTCAGTGTGTCGGACAGACTCAGCCTGTCATGTAGATGCCATGCTCTGGGGTGAAAATGAGAGATTGATTCTTTCACACATGCATACACACATGTGGCATCAATCCTCCCTGCCTAGCCTCCCTGTGTTTGACATGGTAGTGGCACCCACGTGCCACTCTGTGTTGGCAAACCCAGGTCAGATGGGGCCCCCCAAAAAAGTGCCACTTACCTTTGCTGAGCGAATGAGATCATTCATTCTCTTGTGGCATCTGACCCAGTGGTAGCGGGTGACCCCATGGTAGGTTACCTCCTCTGCAATCTCCACCCAGGCTTGCTTGGTCAGGCAGGAGGGCCTCTTCTTGCCATTGCTGGAAAAAAGGACCTCCCGCCTTGCCCATGCAGCCTGGAAGAGAGTGAGCAGGGAGGCATCGCTGAATCATGGGGCCACCCTGGACTGCGCCTCTGGCATCTTTCAAAGTAGCAGGGATGTTGTTGTCAAGATGTTTCTGTGGATTCGGCACTGTGCAGCAGCAGACAAAATGGTTAGAGTTCATCTTTGTAAGTAATGCAGGGCTGGTTGCCCTTTAAATATGGCGCCAGCAGCTGATCAGTCTTCACCTGACGCCATTTACCGCGTCATTCAGCCCGCCCGCTCCGCATCATTGCGGGGTGGGGGGGGAGGGCATACTAATGAACCGCTGCATTTGCAATCGTGGCAGCTCCGCCACATGCGGCCCATGAGTGCGGGCCACAAATTTTTCTGCCCGCCGCCGATTCCGGCAGTGGGCTGTTAAAATCCATCCCAGTGTGTTTCCCACAGCATCTCCCTCAGCTCCGATGTGTGAATAGAACATCACACCTACAACATTAACCAGAGTGGAAGGAATATTGGATTCATCCTGGTGTGAGTCAGCTGCAAACCTGGTTTTAAATTTAAATCCACTCAAGAAATGCATCAAACAGGAGCCTGTAGGTTGATGAGACTCTCTGAGGGAGCCAACTTTATAAACCCAGAGCTAAAACTGTAGGCAATTAGTTCAAAGCATTTCATTCAAATGTTTAAAATTAAATTGGAATTTATATTGTGACAATTTTTACATTTCCGGATAAGTCAACATTCCTGCTGCACTCAAGTCAGCCTTTTCCTAATACTCACAGTGAGGAGACGGTGATATCACACAAATGGAAGATCAGTGGGGCTTTAAGTCAGCACCCGACTCACACCAGGATGAATCCAATTTCCTTCCACTCTGATTAATGTTGTTCTTATCCACCAGAAGCTTCATGGACCCTGATTGGAAATGACTGGGAACTTTGGTCCAATTGTGTTCTGGATGAGATCAGTCCTGGGTTCATCTTGGGTGTTGTGTTGACCTTTGAGTGGCAGCTACTCTGTGTCTGAGGTGGAGAATCAATGTCAGCGGAATAGTAAATGAGACCAAGTGAGAGAGAGAGGGAGTGTGTGAGACAGACAGAGTGAAAGACAGAGAGAGAGAGAGAGAGAGACTGACAGTGAAAGACAGAGTGAATTTCAAAACTTGAGACTGATTTATTTTTGTTGGGTAAGGTTATCAAGACAGTCTCATTGGGAGGTGATATAAAGCCAAATTAAACACAGATGTATCATTTTCATTATTTAATACATTTTAGAGTGAGATTCAGTGGATGTTTCCTTTAAGGTTACCACAATTCCAAAGGTCTCTTAGCTTCTCTACTGGCTGCTTTTGTCTCTCTCAATTGTGGATGATATTTGTCACTACTCTCCTGGAAACAGAATCCATCTTGTTCGAAACTGGGTTCAATGTAAAATAGTTTGGGGAGTCAGGCATCATTCACCCCTAGACCTACACTGGCAAGTAAAACCCCAGACATTTCTCAGTAAAGATTCCTCTGGTTTCTCACCCTATGTCTGTCAGGATACTGAAAAGCAGCTTTCTTACAGTCCACTCCTGGAGGCCCCACTCCCTGGGCCTACAATCTTCAGCAGAGTCAATGTTGGAGTTCCACAGCAGGAGCTATCCCAGAGTAACTGTCAGGATCGCACCCCCTGGATGTTCCGGATTGTGTATTTTGAGTTATCCTAGTGTCGAACACTCACACATCAATAAAACGCTAATTCCTGGAAACTCGCTGCAGGTCCTTCTTTATCTGGCGATCAAATATCTGTTGTGTAATTGTACCAGCAGTGAACAGTCTCCTGGCAACTTCTGCGTCTACTATTTTCATTCCGACTTTAATCAATTTAATTTAAACAGGTATATTTTAAATGAGTTAACAGCAGCCTTAAAATGGTTAACTCAGAACTGCCACAAAAACACATTAAAGTTTTAGAACATAGAACATAGAACAGTACAGCACAGTACAGGCCCTTCGGCCCACGATGTTGTGCCGACCCTTTAACCGACTCTAAGATCAAACTACCTACATACCCTTCATTCTACTATCATCCAAGAGTCGCGTAAATGTCCCTAATGTATCTGCTTCTACTACCACCGCTGGCAGTGCATTCCACACACCCATCACTCTCTGTGTAAAGAACCTACCTCTGACATCTCCCCTAAACCTTCCTCCAATCACCTTAAAATTATGCCCCCTGGTGATAGCCCTTTCCGCCCTGGGAAAAAGTCTCTGGCTATCCACTCTGTCTATAACTCTCATCATCTTGTACCCCTCTATCAAGTCACCTCTCATCCTTCTTCGCTCCAATGAGAAAAGCCCTAGCTCCCTCAGCCTTTCTTCATAAGACATGCCCTCCAGTCCAGGCAGCATCCTGGTAAATCTCCTCTGCACCCTCTCTAAAGCTTCCACATCCTTCCTATAATGAGGCGACCAGAACTGAACACAATATTCCAAGTGTGGTCTAACCAGGGCCTTATAGAGCTGCAGCATAACCTCGCGGCTCTTAAACTCAATCCCCCTGTTAATGAAAGCCAACACTCCATACGCCTTCTTAACAACCCTATCAACTTGGGTGGCAACTTTGAGCGATCTATGGACGTGGACCCCAAGATCCCTCTATTCCTCCACACTGCCAAGAATCCTGTCTTTAAGCCTGTATTCTGCATTCAAATTTGACCTTCCAAAATGAATCACTTCACACTTTTCCAGGTTGAACTCCATCTGCCACTTCTCAGCCCAGCTCTGCATCCTGTCAATGTCCCGTTGCAACCTACAACAGCCCTCCACACTATCCACAACTCCAGCAACCTTTGTGTCATTGGCAAACTTGCTAACCCAGCCTTCCACTTCCTCATCCAAGTCATTTATAAAAATCACAAAGAGCAGAGGTCCCAGAACAGATCCTTGCGGAACACCACTGGTCACTGAGCTCCATGCTGAATACTTTCCATCTACTATCACCCTCTGACTTCTATGGGCCAGCCAATTTTGTATCCAGACAGCCAGCTTTCCCCGAATCCCATGCCTCCTTACTTTCTGAATGAGCCTACCATGGGGAACCTTATCAAACGCCTTGCTAAAATCCATATACACCACATCCACTGCTCTTCCTTCATCAATGTGTTTTGTCACATCCTCAAAGAATTCAATAAGGCTTGTGAGGCATGACCTGCCCCTTACAAAGCCATGCTGACTATCTCTAATCAAACTATGCTTTTCCAAATAATCATAAATCCTGTCTCTCAGAATCCTTTCCAATAATTTGCCCACCAAGACTGACTGGTCTGTAATTTCCAGGGTTATCCCTATTCCCTTTCTTGAACAAGGGAATAACATTTGCCACCCTCCAATCATCTGGTACTACTCCAGTGGACAGTGAGGACACAAAGATCATCGCCAAAGGCGCAGCAATCTCTTCCCTCGCTTCCTGTAATATCCTTGGGTATATCTCGTCTGGCCGGGGGACTTATCTGTCCTCATGTCTTTCAAAATTTCCAGCACATCCTCCTTCTTAACCTCAACCTGTTCGAGCATATCAGCCTGTTTCACGCTGTCCTCACAAAAGACAAGGTGCCTCTCACTAGTGAATACTGAAGCAAAGTATTCATTTATGACCTCCCCTACCTCCTCCGACTCCAGGCACAAGTTCCCTCCACTATCCCTGATCGGCCCTACCCGCACTCTGGCCAACCTCTTGTTCCTCACATAAGTGTAGAATGCCTTGGGATTTTCCTTAATCCGACCCGCCAAGACTTTTTCATGTCCCCTTCTAGCTCTCCTAAGTCCATTCTTCAGTTCCTTCCTGGCTACCTTGTAACCCTCTAGAGCCCTGTCTGATCCATGCTTCCTCAACCTTAAGTAAGCTTCCTTCTTCCTCTTGACGAGCTGTTCCACATCTCTTGTCATCCAAGGTTCCTTCACCCTACCAACCCTTCCTTGCCTCATCGGGACAAACCTATCCAGCAGTCGCAGCAAGTGCTCCCTAAACAACCTCCACATTTCTGTCGTGCATTTCCCTGAGAATATCTGTACCCAATTTCTGCTCCCCAGTTCCTGCCGAATAGCATTGTAATTCCCCCTCCCCCAATTAAATATTTTCCCATCCCGTCTGCTCCTGTCCCTCTCCATGACTATAGTAAAGGTCAGGGAGTTGTGATCACTATCACCGAAATGCTCTCCCACCGAGAGATCTGCCACCTGGCCTGGTTCGTTGCCAAGCACCAAATCCAACATAGCCTCCCCTCTAGTCGGCCTATCTACATATTGAGTCAGGAAACCTTCCTGTGGAAACCTTCCTGTACACACCTGACAAAATCTGCTCCATCCAAACTATTTGCACTAAGGTGGTTCCAATCAATAATAGGGAAGTTGAAGTCACCCATGGCAACAACCCTGTTACTTCTGCACCTTTCCAAAATCTGCCTCCCAATCTGTTCCTCCATGTCTCTGTTGCTATTGGGGGGTCTATGGAAAACTCCCAATAAAGTGACTGCTCCTTTCCTGTTTCTGACTTCCACCCATAATGACTCAGTAGACAAACCCTCCTCGACGACCTCCCTTTCTGCAGCTGTGATACTATCCTTGATTAGCAATGCCACTCCCCCACCTCTTTTACCTCCCTCCCTATTCCTTTTGAAACATCTAAACCCCGGAACATCCAACATCCATTCCTGCCCCTGTGATATCCACGTCTCTGTAATGGCCACAACATCGTAGCTCCAAGTACTGATCCATGCTCTAAGTTCATCACCCTTATTCCTGACACTTCTTGCATTAAAATAGACACACTTCAACCCATCATACTGGCTGCAACTTTGCCCTGTCAACTGTCTAACCTTCCTCACAGACTCTCTGCACTCTGTATCTGCCTGTTCAATAGCTACCCCATCCACTGATCCATAGCTCCGGTTCCCATCCCCCTGCCAAACTAGTTTAAACCCTCCCGAAGAGCTCTAGGAAACCTCCCGCCCAGGATATTGGTGCCCCTCCAGTTCAGATGCAACCTGTCCTTCTTGTACAGGTCCCACCTTCCCCAGAAGGTATCCCAATGATCCACATATCTGAAGCCCTCCCTCCTGCACCAGCTCTGTATCCACGTGTTCAGCTGCACTCGCTCTCTGTTTCTAGCCTCACTAGCACGTGGCACCGGTATCAATCCTGAGATTACTATCCTGCTCGTCCTGCCTTTTAGCTTCCAACCTAACTCCCGATATTCGCTTTTCAGGTTTTCATCCCTTTTCCTAGCTATGTCATTGGTACCGATGTGTACCACGACTTCTGGCTGCTCCCCCTCCCCCTTCAGAATCCTGTAGACTCGATCCGAGACATCCCTGACCCTGGCACCCGGGACGCAACATATCATCCGGGAGTCTCGTTCGCGACCACAGAATCTCCTGTCTATTCCTCTAACCATTGAATCTCCTATCACTATTGCTCTCCTATTCTCCCCCCTTCCCTTCTGAGCCACAGAGCCAGGCTCAGTGCCAGAGACCTGGCTGCTGTGGCTTTCCCCTGGTAGGCCATTCCCCCATCCGTATCCAAAACGGTATACTTATTATTGAGGGGAACGGCCACAGGGGATCCCTGCACTGTGCGCCTATTCCCTTTCCCTCCCCTGACAGTCACCCAGCTACCTTTATCCTGTAACATAGGTGTCACTACTTCCCTATAACTGCTCTCTATCACCCCCTCAGCATCCTGAATGATCCGAAGTTCATCCAGCTCCAGCTCCAGTTCCCTAACGCGGTCTGCGAGGAGCTGGAGTTGGGAGCACTTCTCACAGGTGAAGTCAACAGGGACACAAGTGGTGACCCTCACCTCCCACATCCTGCAAGAGGAGCATGCAACTGCCCTAGCTTCCATCCCCTCCGCACTAAATTGACAAAAGAGATTTTTTTTAAAAAAATGACCAGTCATTTTCAGACTGGAAACTTAAACCTGCCGTTTCACTTTCAGTCAGGAACAGATCACAGTTTTACACCAATCTCTGATTTGACAGCACATTTCCAGCATTCACCGTTGTTCTTCCTGACTCCAAACAGAGTTGTAATGGAGCTTTCTGTTCCATGTCCAGGAACTCTGAACCATGGAAGAGAGTGGCTGGGACACATTTCTTACACGGTTCAGGATTAACCCGCACGGGAACTTTGCTGTTCGTGAAGAGAGACAAGAAAGACCAAAGTGCCAATTGTCCCTCTCAGTGTGACTCTGAAGGACTGTGTTCAGGCTGAAGTTCTGTTCCTGCCGTACAATCCTCCCCCCAGATTGTCCTTTCTGAGTTCCAGCAAGTGACGCTAAACACTCAGGTGGGAAAGATAGAAATCTACATCTGTGTGTTTGAAACAAAGCTGATTTATTTCACAATTATCCAGAATATTGAACTCCAGCCCAGTTATAGTGATTACTCACATCAGCAGAAACAAACCCCAACTGTCATAATAGAAATAGTTTAACAAAGAAGGAGGCCATTCAGCCCATCATGTCCACTCTGGCCATTAAGAATTATCCAGCCAAATCCCACTTTCCAGCTCTTGGCTGTAGCCTCGTAGGTTACAACTCCTCAATTGCATATCCAAGTACTTTTTAAATGTGATGAGGGTTGCTGCCTCGATCATTCTTTCAGGCAGTGAGTTCCAGACACCAAACCCCCAACCCTCTGAGTGAAAAGATTTCTCAAGTGTCTTCTAATCTATGCACCCTGGTTATTGACCTCTCTAATAAGGGAAATAGATCCTTCCTATCCACTCTCTCTCAGCTCCTCAGCTCCTGAGCTTTCTGTATCATCTCTGATACATTCCGATCATTCGTTATGCTCTCTGTTGCATCCTGAGTGATCCTGATCCTCTCTGATCCATCCTGAGAGATACTTATCCTGTCACATACAACCTGAGTGTTCCTTATCCTCTCTGATAGATTCCGAGTGTTCCTTATCCTCTCTGATACATCCTGACTATTCATTATCCTCTTTGATACTTCCTGAGCATTCCTTATCCTCTCTGATACATCCTGAGTGATCCTTATCCTCTCTGATACATCCTGAGTGTTCTTTATCCTCTCTGATACATCCTGAGTGATCCTTATCCTCTCTGATACATCCTGAGTGATCCTGATCCTCTCTGATACATCCTGAGTGTTCTTTATCCTCTCTGATAAATCCTGAGTGAGCCTTATCCTCTCTGATACGTGCTGAGGATTCCTATCCTCTCTGACACATCCAGAGTGTTCATCTTCCTCTGTGATAGATCTGGAGTGTTTGTGCTCCTCGCTTATACATCCCCGGTGATCCATATACTCTCTGATATATCCTGAGTGTTCGTTATCCTCTCTGATGCATCCTGAGGAGTCTGTATCCTCTCTGATACATACTGAGCTTTCCTTCTTCTCTCTGATACATCCTGAGGATTTGTCATCCTCATTGATATATCCTGAGTTTTCCTTATCCTCTCTGATACATCCCGAGTGATCCTTATCCTCTCTGATGCATCCTGACTGATCTTTATCCTCTCTGATAGATCCTGATCATTTGTTATCCTCTCCGATACATCCGGAGCATCCCTTATCCTCTCTAATACACCCTGATTGTTCCTTATCCTCTCTCAGATACATCCTGAGGGTTCCAAATCCTCTCTGAAAGATACTGGGTGTTCCTTATACTCTCTGATACGTCCTGAGTGCTCCATCAGGTTCCTTCAGGATGTATCAGAGAGGATAAGGAATCACTCGGGATGTATCAGAAAGGATACCGAATGCTCAGGATGTGTCAGAGAGGACCAGGAAATCTCAGTATGTATCAGAGAGGATAAGGAATCCTCAGGATGTAGCAGAGAGGATAAGGATCATGCAGGATATATCGGAGAGGATAAGGAACACACATGATGTATTAGAGAGGATAAGGATCACCGATGATATATCAGAGAGGATAAGGAATACTCAGGATGTATCAGAGAGGATAAGGAATGCTCAGTATGCATCAGAGTGGATAACGAACAATCAAAAGATGTATCAGAACGGACTAGGAATCACTCAGGATGTATCAGAGAGGATAAGGAATCACTCAGGATGTATCAGAGAGGATAAGGAATGCCCAGGGTGTATCACAGAGGATAAGGAATGCTCAATATGTATCAGAGAGGATAAGGAGCACTCAGGATGTGTCAGAGAGGATATGGAATGCTCAGGATGTATCCTGAGCTTTCCGTATCCTCTCTGATACATTCCGATCATTCGTTATGCTCTCTGATACATCCTGAGTGATCCTAATCCTGATCCTCTCTCAGCCTCCTCTATTCCAAAGAAAATAACCCTGGCCTAACCAATCTTTCCTCACAGCTAAAATTCTTCCATCCTGGCAACAACCATGTAAATCTCACTCCCCTCTCATGTAATCACATTCTTCCTGTAATGCAGTGAACAGAACTGCACATAGTACTCTAGCTGTGGCCTAACCAGTATTTTATACAGTTCCAGCATAACCTCCCAGCTCTTATATCCTATGTCTTGGCCAATAAAGGCAAGCATCACAGGGTGGCACAGTGGCGCAGTGGTTAGCACCGCAGCCTCATAACTCCAGCGACCCGGGTTCAGTTCTGGGTACTGCCTGTGCAGAGTTTGCAAGTTCTCCCTGTGTCTGCGTGGGTTTCTGGTGGGTGCTCTGGTTTCCTCCCACAGCCAAAGACATGCAGGTTGATAGGTAAATTGGCCATTGTAAATTGCCCCTAGTGTAGGTAGGTGGTAGGAGAATGGTGGGGATGTGGTAGAGAATATGTATCTCATATATATATATATATATATATATATATAGAATATGGGGTTAATGTAGGATTAGTATAAATGGGTGGTTGTTGGTCAGCACAGACTCGGTGGGCCAAAGGGCTTGTTTCAGTGCTGTCTCTGAATAAAATAAATCATGTATGCCTTCTTAACGACCTTATCTACCTGTCCAGCACCTTCAGGAATTGGTGGGCATGCAATCCAAGATCGCTCTGTTCCTCTACACTTCTCAGTATCCTACTATTTATTGTGTTGTTATGTATTCCCTTACTTTTGCCTTCCCTAAATGCACTACCTCACATTTCTCTGGATTGAACTCCATTTGCCATTTTCTGCCCACCTCACTAGTCCATTGACATCTTCCTGAGGTCCTAAGGTGAGGTGAGAGTGACTGCCCTTGACATCAAGGCAGCATTTGACTGAGCATGGTATCAAGGAGCTCTAGCAAAACTGGAGTGAATGGGAATCAGGTGGAAACTCTCCGCTGGTTGGAGTCATACTTAGCGCAAAGGAAGATGGTTATGGTTATTAGAGGTCAATCATCTCAGTCCCAGGACATCAGTGCAGGAGTTCCTCAGGGTCGTGTTCCAGGCCTAACCATTTTCAGATGCTTTATCAATGACTTTCCCTCCACCATAAAGTCAGAAGTGGGGATGGTTGCACAATGTTCAGCACCATTCATGACTCCTCAGATACTGAAGAAGTCCATGTCCAGATGCAGCAAGACCTGGACAATATCCAGGCTTGGGCTGATAAGTGGCAAGTTACATTCACACCACACAAATGCCAGGCAATGACCATCTCAAACAAGAGAGAATCTAACCATCTCCCATTGATGTTCAATGGCATTACCATTGCTGAATCCCCTACTATTAACATCCTAGGGTCTACCATTGACTCGAAACTGAACTGGACCAGCCACATAAATTGTGGCTCCTAGAGCCGGTTAGAGGCTTCGAATTCTGTAATGAGTAACTCACCTCCTGTCTCCCCAACGCCTGTCCATCATCTGGGCACAGGACCGGAGCGTGTTGGAATACTCTCCACTTGCCTGGACGGTGTCATGCAGACCCCCACCTGCCAAGAATGAGGCATATTAATTTTGTCATATGAACAATGATTTTAAACTGTTTCTGGAACGATGAAATGACTTGTTAAACAGATCAGCCATGGCTGAAAAAAAAGCATTTACATACTAACAGACAGTGCTTGTGGAGACAAAGGACCATTGCCTGACACATTCAACCCACAATGGACTTTGATCACCAGACAGTGAACGTGAGGATGCTCACATTCCAGGATGACTGCTAAGATGGCCAAATCCACAAACAGACATGGTCAAACCAGCTAGTCATACGACTGACCTGATTGGGCAACCTGAGTTTTTTTGAATTGCACAAACAGTTTGAGGGAGAGAGACTGTTTGCTCCTGGACTGTAAAGACCTCTCCTGCCTGGCTTGCCACAGCCTCTCCTGCCTGCTCCCACCTCTTTCTCACAGCACTCCAAATTCACTGAAGACGTAAACCTCAAGAGAGAAAAGTCTCCTACATTGAACAAGGTTTAAGAAGAATACTGGGCCCCAATGAAAAGCAAGATCTACCAACAATCAAGGACCCTACAGTAAGCTCGAAGAACAGTAACCAAAACTATCTTCAGATAGTGCCTCAAACCTTTCTACTTTATTTGTTCTGCTCTTTTCTGTCTCTATCTGCATGTGTGTATTGTGTAGCATGCTAGCGTGGACGCGTTGCGTATCCGTAGGTATTAACCTAATTAGAATTTAAGTTTAATAAAGTTCAACCTTTCTTCTTTAAACCGAAGACAGCCTGTTTGTGCTGGTTTCTTTGCCTGTAATTGGAAAGCAGTGAACAAGGATTCACCAAGGGGGAGTTAAAAACACGGTGTGTTTAAAATTAAACCCTGTTATGGTAAGACCAGGTGAAGGCTGAGATGGAACCCTAGACTTCTTTCTTACCTGGTCGTAAGAATGACTGCAGTTCCAGCAATACTCAAGAAGCTCAACATCATCCAGGACAAAGCAGCTGCTTGATTGGCATCCCATCCACCACCTTCAACAATCACTCCCTTCACCGCTGATGTACAGTGGCAGCAGTGGGTACCATCTACCAGATGCACTACAGCAATTCACAATGACTCCTTCGACAGCACTTCCAAAGCTGCGACCTCTACCACCTAGAAGGACAAGGGCAGCAGATGTATGGGAACACCATCACTTGCAAGTTCCCCTCCGAGCCACACACCATCCTGACTTGGAACTATATCGCTGTTCCTTTACTATCGCTGGGTCAAAATCCTGTAACTCCTTTCCTAACAGTTGGTGTACTTCTGGCCCAGGACTGTAGTGGTTCAAGAAGGCAGCTCACCACCACCTTCTCAAGGACAATTAAACATGGGCAATAAATGCTGGCCTGGCCAGTGACGCCCCCACATCCCATGAACGAATACAAAAACGTCTACAGCTTTCTTCTTCACTATCAACCCCACGGCCACTTTTATCTCATTTGCAAACTACTTAATCACGTCACCTATATTTAAGTCGAAAGCATTGAAATATACAGTAAAAGCTTTTTATCTGGTACTTTACCAACCGGAAAGCTCTATTATCCGGAATTTCTGAAAACTTCCAAGGCTTGTCTCCCAATGCTGAGTTTTCCTGAGTGCAGCCGATTGTTCTGGGCATTACTGTACTGGAGCTAGTGATGCTACCAATAATTATCTTCGTGATGCTGCTGGCAGTCCATCTCGTTGTGTCACTGTGCTTGTGCAGTATTGCTTACCACCCATTATGGCATCAATAAAGCATTGACGGGAAAAGGAAAAAGCAGAAAAGGGTTGTATTGATGCTGTACCAGAAAATAGACATTTGCAGGTGAAAATCGCAAGGTGTTAATGAATGAACATAATGTTGGTTCGTCAACCATATACGACATCAAGGGTCAAAAAGACCAGTTGTTGAAATTCTTTGCTCATTCTGACACTAATAAAACTGCTGAACAATGTCATACCCTATATAAACATAAATTAGAGCAGCTAGACAGCATGAATGGTTTTCATTGAAATGCTCCAAGGGTGCCCCAGTCTTAGGCCCAATACTCATTACAAAGGCAAAAGACTTTCATAAGCAAATGGAATTGACTGAACCATGTGCATTTTCCGCTGGATGGCTTTCTTGCTTTAAACGACAGCATAGCATAGGCCCAGTCTCTTACCTTCTGGGAGCGGAGCAGAGCGGAGAGGAGCTCTTCCAGCGTGCCAGAGTTTTGAAAAAAAAAAGGCAAACAGTGAGGTCAGAGGGGAGCTGCAAGGTGATTGGAGAAGACTCGGAGGGCAGAGTAACTTACTTCGGGTGGAAAGAAAACGGAAAAATTGACGTCACAGGAAAACTGTGACCTGATTGGCTGGTAGGGAATCTGCACTGAATTCGAAAATAAAACATTGCTAAACGAATTAACCCTAATTAACGAATTAATTAATAAGTAGAGGAGTAACTAAACCAGAGGGAGGAGATTACTGTATTTAGCATTTTATATTTATGGTAGAAATCTAGCACTAGGGACCATATAGTTAATTGTAATTTAATTTAGTAAGGATTTAATAAGTATTTATTTTATATTAATTGATTAATTAGTACTAGAAATGACAGTAAGAGGGGTGAAGTGTTTCACCTGTGAGATGTGGGAAGTCCGTGACGCTTCCAGCGTTCCGGACAACTACATCTGCACGAGTGTACCCAATTGTAGCTCCTCACAGACCGCATGGATCGGTTGGAGCAGCAATTGGATACACTTAGGAGCATGCAGGTGGCAGAAAGCGTCACAGACAGGAGTTTTAGAGATGTGCTTACACCCAAGGTGCAGGCAGATAGATGGGTGACCGCGAGAAGGGGCAGGCAGTCAGTGCAGGACTCCCCTGTGGCTATCCCCCTCTCTAACAATATCATTTTGGCTACTGTTGGGGGTAATGGCCTATCGGGGAAAACAACAGCAGCAGCCAGAGCAGTGGCACCACGGCTGGCTCTGTTGTTCAGCAGGGAGGGACAAAGTGCAGAAGAGCAATAGTTATAGGGGACTCTATAGTCAGGGGCACAGATAGGCGCTTCTGTGGACTTGCAAAGAGACTCCCTAGTGCCAGGGTCAAGGATGTCTCTGAACGGACAGGGGGCACTCTGAAAGGGGAGGGTGAACAGCCAGAGGTTGTGGTACACATTGGTACTAACAACATAGGCAGGAAGAGTGACGTGGTCCTGCACGGGGTGTTCAGGGAGTTAGGTAGAAAGTTAAAAGACAGGACCTCTAGGGTTGTAATCTCGGGATTACTCCCTGTGCCACGTGCCAGTAAGGCTAGAAATAGGAGGGTTTTCTCGAGCAGTATGTAAATAGTCCAACTCGGGAAGGGGCCATACTGGACCTGGTGTTGGGGAATGAGCCGGGCCAGGTGGTTGACGTTTCAGTAGGGGACTACTTTGGGAATAGTGATCACAATTCCGTAAGCTTAAGAATACTCATGGACAAAGACGAGAGTAGTCCTAAAGGAAGAGTGCTAAATTGGGGGAAGGCCAACTATACCAAAATTCGGCAGGAGCTGGGGACTGTAGATTGGGAGCAGTTGGTTGAAGGTAAATCCACATTTGATATGTGGGAGGCTTTTAAAGAGAGGTTGATTAGCGTGCAGGAGAGACACGTTCCTGTGAAAATGAGGGATAGAAATGGCAAGATTAGGGAACCATGGATGACAGGTGAAATTGTGAGACTAGCTAAGAGGAAAAAGGAAGCATACATAAGGTCTAGGCGGCTGAAGAAAGACGAAGCTTTGGAAGAATATCGGAAATGTAGGACCAATCTGAAACGAGGAATTAAGAGGGCTAAAAGGGGTCATGAAATATCTTTAGCAAACAGGGTTAAGGAAACTCCCAAAGCCTTTTATTCATATACAAGGAGCAAGAGGGTAACTAGAGAAAGGATTGGCCCACTCAAGGACAAAGGAGGAAAGTTATGCGTGGAGTCAGAGAAAATGGGTGAGATTCTAAACGAGTACTTTGCATCGGTATTCACCGAGGAGAGGGACATGACGGATGTTGAGGTCATGGACAGATGTTTGATTACTCTAGGTCAAGTCTGCATAAGGAGGGAGGAAGTGTTGGGTATTCTAAAAGGCATTAAGGTGGACAAGTCCCCAGGTCCAGATGGGATCTATCCCAGGTTACTGAGGGAAGCGAGACAGGAAATAGCTGGGGCCTTAACAGATATCTTTGCAACATCCTTAAACACGGGTGAGGTCCCGGAGGACTGGAGAATTGCTAATGTTGTCCCCTTGTTTAAGAAGGGTAGCAGGGATAATCCAGGTAATTATAGACCGGTGAGCCTGACGTCAGTGGTAGGGAAGCTGCTGGAGAAGATACTGAGGGATAGGATCTATTCCCATTTGGAAGAAAATGGGCTTATCAGTGATAGGCAACATGGTTTTGTGCAGGGAAGGTCATGTCTTACCAACTTAATAGAATTCTTTGAGGAAGTGACAAAGTTGATTGATGAGGGAAGGGCTGTAGATGTCGTATACATGGACTTCAGTAAGGCGTTTGATAAGGTTCCCCATGGCAGGCTGATGGAGAAAGTGAAGGCGCATGGGGTCCAGGGTGTACTAGCTAGATGGATAAAGAACTGGCTGGGCAACAGGAGACAGAGAGTAGCAATGGAAGGGAGTTTCTCAAAATGGAGACGTGTGACCAGTGGTGTTCCACAGGGATCCGTGCTGGGACCACTGTTGTTTGTGATATACATAAATGATTTGGAGGAAAGTATAGGTGGTCTGATTAGCAAGTTTGCAGACGACACTAAGATTGGTGGAGTAGCAGATAGTGAAGGGGACTGTCAGAGAATACAGCAGAATATAGATAGACTGGAGAGTTGGGCAGAGAAATGGCAGATGGAGTTCAATAAGGGCAAATGCGAGGTGATGCATTTTGGAAGATCCAATTCAAGAGTGAACTATACAGTAAATGGAAAAGTCCTGGGGAAAATTGATGTCCAGAGAGATTTGGGTGTTCAGGTCCATTGTTCCCTGAAGGTGGCAACGCAGGTCAATAGAGTGGTCAAGAAGGCATACGGCATGCTTTCCTTCATCGGACGGGGTATTGAGTACAAAAGTTGGCAGGTCATGTTACAGTTGTATAGGACTTTGGTTCGGCCACATTTGGAATACTGCGTGCAGTTCTGGTTGCCACATTACCAAAAGGATGTGGATGCTTTGGAGAGGGTGCAGAGGAGGTTCACCAGGATGTTGCCTGGTATGGAGGGCGCTAGCTATGAAGAGAGGTTGAGTAGATTAGGATTATTTTCATTAGATAGACGGAGATTGAGGGGGGACCTGATTGAGGTGTACAAAATCATGAGAGGTATAGACAGGGTGGATAGCAAGAAGCTTTTTCCCAGAGTGGGGGATTCAATTACTAGGGGTCACGAGTTCAAAGAGAAAGGGGAAAAGTTTAGGGGGGATATGCGTGGAAGGTTCTTTACGCAGAGGGTGGTCGGTGCCTGGAACGCATTGCCAGTGGAGGTGGTAGACGCGGGCACGATAGCGTCTTTTAAGATGTATCTAGACAGATACATGAATGGGCAGGAAGCAAAGAGATACAAACCCTTAGAAAATAGGCGACAGGTTTAGATAGAGGATTTGGATCAGCGTAGGCTTGGAGGGCCAAAGGGCCTGTTCCTGTGCTGTAATTTTCTTTGTTCTTTGTTCTTTGTTCTAAACATGTGGGTAAACAGCTGGTGTAGGAGGGAAGGTTTTTTTTTTAGAACATTACAGCGCAGTACAGGCCCTTCGGCCCTCGATGTTGCGCCGACCTGTGAAACCATCTGACCTACACTATTCCATTTTCATCCATATGTCTATCCAATGACCACTTAAATGCCCTTAAAGTTGACGAGTCTACTACTGTTGCAGGCAGGGCATTCCACGCCCCTACTACTCTCTGAGTAAAGAAACTACCTCTGACATCTGTCCTATATCTATCACCCCTCAACTTAAAGCTATGTCCCCTCGTGTTTGCCATCACCATCCGAGGATAAAGACTCTCACTATCCACCCTATCTAACCCTCTGATTATCTTATATGTCTCTATTAAGTCACCTCTCCTCCTCCTTCTCTCCAACGAAAACAACCTCAAGTCCCTCAGCCTTTCCTCGTAAGACCTTCCCTCCATACCAGGCAACATCCTAGTAAATCTCCTCTGCACCCTTTCCAAAGCTTCCACATCCTTCCTATAATGCGGTGACCAGAACTGCACACAATACTCCAGGTGCGGTCTCACCAGAGTTTTGTACAGCTGCAGCATGACATCGTGGCTCCGAAACTCGATCCCCTTACTAATAAAAGCTAACACACCATATGCCTTCTTAACAGCCCTATTAACCTGGGTAGCAACCTTCAGGGATTCATGCACCTGGACATCAAGATCTCTCTGTTCATCTACACTACCAAGAATCTTCCCATTAGCCCAGTACTCTGCATTCCTGTTACTCCTTCCAAAGTGAATCACCTCGCACTTTTCCGCATTAAACTCCATTTGCCATCTCTCAGCCCAGCTCTGCAGCCTATCTATGTCCCTCTGTACCCTACAACATCCTTCGGCACTATCCACAACTCCACCGACCTTAGTGTCATCCGCAAATTTACTAACCCACCCTTCTACACCCTCTTCCAGGTCATTTATAAAAATGACAAACAGCAGTGGCCCCAAAACAGATCCTTGCGGTACACCACTAGATATCTGGATCATTGGGATCTCTTCAGGGACAGATGGGACCTGTACAAGAAGGACAGGTTGTATCTAAACTGGAGGGGCACAAATATCCTGGCTGGGAGGTTTGCTGGCATCACTCGGGAGGGTTTAAACTAGTGCGGCGGGGGGTGGGAACCAGAGCAGTATGTCAGCAGGTGAAAAAAATGAGGGGGAACTAGTGAATAAGACCAGTAAGACTGAGAGGAAGAGCAGGCAGGGAGATGTTGCTGAGCACAGCGGGACTGGTGCTCTGAAGTGCATTTGTTTCAATGCGAGACGTTTACCAGGTAAGGCAGATGAACTTAAAGCTTGGATTAGTACTTGGAACTATGATGTTGTTGCTATTACAGAGACTTGGTTGAGGGAAGGACAGGATTGGCAGCTAAACGTTCCAGGATTTAGAAGCTTCAGGTGGGATAGAGGGGGATGTAAAAGGGGTGGGGGAGTTGCATTACTGGTTAAGGAGAATACCACAGCTGTACTGCGGGAAGACACCTCGGAAGGCTCATGCAGCGAGGCAATATGGGTAGAGCTCAGCAATCGGAAGGGTGCAGTCACAATGTTGGGGGTTTACTACAGGTCTCCCAACAGCCAGTGGGGGATAGAGGAGCAGATATGTAGACAGATTTTGGAAAGAAGAAAAAGTTAACAGGGTTGTAGTGGTTGGTGATTTTAACATCCCCTATATTGACTGGGACTCACTGAGTGCACAGGGCTTGGATGGGGCAGAATTTGTAAGGAGCATCCAGGAGGGCTTCTTGCGACAATATGTAGATCGTCCAACTAGGGAAGGGGCCGTACTGGACCTGGTATTGGGGAATGAGCCTGGCCAGGTCGTCAAATTCTCAGTCGGGGAGCATTTCGGGAACAGTGACCATAATTCCATAAGTTTTAAGGTACTTCTGGATAAGGATAAGAGTAGTCCTCGAGTGAAGATGCTAAATTGGGGGAAGGCTAATTATAGCAATATTAGGCAGGAACTGAAAAATTTAGATGGGGGGCGGCTGTTTGAGGGTAAATCAACATCTGACATGTGGGAGTCTTTCAAACGTCAGTTGATCAGAATCCAGGACTGGCATGCTCCTGTGAGGATGAAGGATAAGTTTGGCAAGTTTTGGCAACCTTGGATAACGATGGATATTGTGAGCCTAGTCAAAAAGAAAAAGGAAGCATTCATAAGGGGTGGAAGGCTAGGAACAGACGAATCCCTTGAGGAATATAAAGACAGTAGGAAGGAACTTAAGCAAGGAGTCAGGAGGGCTAAAAGAGGTCATGAAAAGTCATTGGCAAACAGGATTAAGGAGAATCCCAAGGCTTTTTCCACATATATAAAGAGCAAGAGGGTAGCCAGGGAAAGGGTTGGCCCACTCAAGGACAGAGGAGGAAATTTATGTGTGGAGCCAGAGAAAAGGGGCGAGGTACTAAATGAGTACTTTGCATCAGTATTCACCAAAGAGAAGGACTTGGTGGATGATGAGTCCAGGGAAGGGTGTGTCAATAATCTGGGTCATGTCGATATCAAAAAGGAGGAGGTGTTGGGCGTCTTGAAAAACATTAAGGTAGATAAGTCCCCAGGGCCTGATGGAATCTACCCCAGAATACTGAGGGAGGCAAGGGAGGAAATTGCTGGGGCCTTGACAGAAATCTTTGTATCCTCATTGGCTACAGGTGAGGTCCCAGAGGACTGGAGAATAGCCAATGTTGGTCCTTTGTTTAAGAAGGGTAGCAAGGAGAATCCAGGGAATTACAGGCCGGTGATCCTTACATCAGTGATAGGGAAATTATTGGAGAGGATTCTTCGGGACAGGACTTACTCCCATTTGGAAACAACTGAACTTATTAGCGAGAGGCAGCATGGTTTTGTGAAGGGGAGGTCACGTGTCACTAACTTGATTGAGTTTTTTGAGGAAGTAATGAAGATGATTGATGAAGGAAGGGCAGTGGATGTTGTCTACATGGACTTCAGTAAAGCCCTCATGGCAGACTGCTACAAAAGGTGAAGTCACACGGGATCAGAGGTGAGCTGGCAAGATGGATACAGAACTGGCTCTGTCATAGGAGACAGAGCGTAGCAGTGGAATGGTGCTTTTCTGAATGGAGGGATGTGACTAGTGGTGTTCCGCAGGGATCAGTGCTGGAACCTTTGCTGTTTGTAGTATATATAAATGATTTGGAGGAAAATGTAGCTGGTCTGATTAGTAAGTTTGCGGATGACACAAAGGTTGGTGGAGCTGCGGATAGTGATGAGGATTGTCAGAGGATACAGCAGGATCTAGATCGGTTGGAGACTTGGGCGGAGAAATGGCAGATGGAGTTTAATGCGGACAAATGTGAGGTAATGCATTTTGGAAGGTCAGATACAGGTGGGAAGTATACAGTAAATGGCAGAACCCTTCGGAGTATTGACAGGCAGAGAGATCTGGGCGTACAGGACCCCAGGCCACTGAAAGTGGCAACGCAGGTGGATAAGGTAGTCAAGAAGGCATAAGGCATGCTTGCCTTCATCGGTCGGGGCATAGAGTATAAAAAGTGGCAAGTCGTGCTGCAGCTGTACAGAACCTTAGTTAGGCCACACTTGGAATATTGCATGCAATTCTGGTCGCCACACTACCAGAAGGATGTGGAAGCTTTGGAGAGGGTACAGAAGAAGTTTACCAGGATGTTGCCTGGTCTAAAGATATTAGCTGTGAGGAGTGGTTGGATTGTTTTCACTGGAACGACGGAGGTGGAGGGGTGACATGATAGAGGTTTACAAAGTTATGAGTGGCATGGACAGAGTGGATAGTCAGAAGCTTTTTCCCAGGGTGGAAGAGTCAGTTACTAGGGGACATAGGTTTAAGGTGCGAGGGGCAAAGTTTAGAAGGGTGTGCGAGGCAAGTGTTTTACACAGAGGGTGGTGAGTGCCTGGAACTTGCTGCCGGGGAAGGTGGTGGAAGCAGGTACGGTAGCGACGTTTAAGAGGCATCTTGACAAATACGTGAATAGGATGGGAATAGAGGGATATGGACCCCGGAAGTGCAGAAGGTTTTAGTTTAGACAGGCATCATGATCGGCGCAGGATTGGAGGTCCGAATGGCCTGTTCCTGTGCTGTACTGTTCTTTGTTCTTTGTTCATAAGAAGGCTAGATGCAACCGGTGAACAAAAAGCAGCTGACCATGAGGCTGCAGAAAAGTATTTTGATTTCTTCAGCATGTTCTCTGAACATGTTCTCCAAAATAAAGACAGAATAACTGTGCTTGCATGAGCTAATGCCACGGGAATGCACCAAGTGAAGCTTTTGGCGATTGGCAAATATAATTGTCCTGGAACATTTAAAAGTGCAAAACATTTACCTGGTGATTACAAAGCATAAAGCAATGCACAGATGGACAAAGCAATGTTTTATGATTGGTTTCACTATGTTTTTGTATGTGCAGTGAAAGAACATTTTGGAAAAATAAGAAAACCTGAAGATAGCAAAGCTATTCTTTTATAAGACAATTGTCGAGCTCACCCTCATGAATTGAAGTTAGTGTCAGTAATATTTCTGCCATCTTCCTGCCTGCCAGTGTTATCTCAGTCAAGCAATGGACCAGGGTGTTATTGCGAATATGAAATATTTTTGCAGGAGAGATTTCCTAAGAAAGTTAATCAATCATGAAGGCACAATCCAAAACATTCAAATTATAACATTAACTCGGGGGAATGAGGAATTGAAGGAAATTAGTATTAGTAAGAAGGTTGTATTGGGGAAATTAATGGGGCTGAAGACTGATAGTTCCCCAGGATCTGATATTCTACATCCCAAAGTGTTGAAAGACATAGCTATGGATAAAGTGGATGCATCTGTGAACATCTTCCAAAATTTTATAGATTCTGGAATGGTTCCCGCAGATTGGAAGGTAGCAAATGTCACCCCACTATTTAAGAACAGAGGGAGAGATAAAACAGGGAATTACAGACCTGTCAGCATTACCATCAGTAGAAACATAGAAAATAGGAGCAGGAGTAGGCCATTCAGCCCATTCATTACGATCATGGATGATCATCCTTCTCACTAACCTGTTCCCGCTTTCCCCCCATATCCTTTGATCTCTTTAAACCCAAGAGCTCCTTCATGAAAATATACGATGTTTTGGCCTCAATTGCTTTCTGTGGTAGCGAATTCCACAAACTCACCACTCTCTGGGTGAAGAAATTACTCCTCATCTCAGTCCTGAAAGGTTTACCCCGTATCCTTAGACTATGACCCCTGGTTCTGGACTCCCCCACCATCGGGAACATCCTTCCTGCATCTACCCTGTCAAGTCCTGTTAGAATTTTATGGGTTTCTGTGAGAGTCCCTCTCACTCTTCTGAACTCCAGTGAATACAATCCTAATCAACTCAATCTCTCTCCTCATACGTCAGTCCCGCCATCCCAGGAATCAGTCTGGTAAACCTGCGCTGCACTCCCTCTATAGCAAGAACATCCTTCCTCAGATAAGGAGACCAAAACTCACACAATATTCCAGGTGTGGCCTCACCAAGGCCCTGTATAATTGCAGCAAGACATCCCTGCTCCTGTACTCGAATCCTCTCGCTATGAAGGCCAACATACCATTTGCCTTTTTTACCACCTGTTGCACCTGGATGTTTACCTTCAGCAACTTGTGTACGAGAACACCCAGGTCTCGCTGCATATTCCCCTCTCTCAGTTTATAGCCATTCAGATAATGAATGGGCGGCACAGTGGTGCAGTGGTTAGCACCGCAGCCTCACAGCTCCAGCGACCCGGGTTCAATTCTGGGTACTGCCTGTGCGGAGTTTGCAAGTTCTCCCTGTGTTTGCGCGGGTTTTCTCCGGGTGCTCCGGTTTCCTCCCACAGCCAAAAGACTTGCAGGTTGATAGGTAAATTGGCCATTATAAATTGCCCCTAGTATAGGTAGGTGGTAGGGAAATATAGGGACAGGTGGGGATGTGGTAGGATTAGTATAAATGGGTGGTTGATGGTCGGCACAGACTCGGTGGGCTGTCGGGCCTGTTTCAGTGCTGTATCTCTTAAAATAATAATATGCCTTCCTGTTTTTGCTACCAAAGTGGATAACCTCACATTTATCCACATTATACTGCATCTACCATGCATTTGCCCACTCACTCAACTTGTCCGAATCACCCTGAAGCCTCTCTGCATCCTCCTCACAACTCACCCTCCTACCCAGTTTTGTGTCATCTGCAAATTTGGAGATATTACATTTAGTTCCCTCATCTAAATCATTAATATATATTGTGAATAGCTGGGGTCCTAGCACCGATCCCTGTGGTACCCCACTAGCCCCTGCCTGCCATTTGAAAAAGACCCGTTTATTCCTACTCTTTGTTTCCTGTCTGCCAACCAATTTTCTATCCATTGCAATACACTACCCCCAATCCCATGCGCTTTAATTTTACACGCTCATCTCTTATGTGGGACTTTGTCGAAAGCCTTCTGAAAGTCCAAATAAACCACATCCACTGGCTGTCCCTCATCAACTCTACTAGTCACATCCTTGAAGAATTCTAGTAGATTCGTCAAGCATGATTTCCCTTTCATAAATCCATGCTGACTCTGTCCAATTCTACCACTGTTCTCCAAGTGCTCTGCTATAAAATCTTTGATAATGGACTCTAAAATTTTCCCCACTACTGACGTCAGGTTGACTGGTCTATAATTCCCTGTTTTCTCTCTATCTTCCTTTTTAAATAATGGGGTTACATTAGCTACCCTCCAATCTGTAGGAACTGTTCCAGAGTCTATAGAATCTTGGAAGATGACCAACAATGCATCCACTATTTCTAGGGAAATAAGATTACCAGGCCCTGGGGATTTATCGGCCTTCAATCCCATCAATTTCCCCAACACCATTGGAGAAAATGCTAGAATCTATTCTAAAGGATGTGATAATTGGGTAATAATGGTCTGATTGGGCATAGTCAACATGGATTTATGAATGGGAAATCATGTTTGATGAACTTTTTGGAGTGCTTATGAGGATGGTCGGCGCAGTGGTTAGCACTGCAGCCTCACAGCTTCAGCAACCTGGGTTCGGTTCTGGGTACTGTCTGTGCGGAGTTTGCAAGTTCTCCGTGTGACCGCGTGGGTTTCTGCTAGGTGCTCTGGTTTCCTCCCACGGCCAAAGACTTGCAGGGGTTGATAGGTAAATTGGCCATTGTAAATTGCCCCTAGTGTAGGTAGGTGGTAGGAGAATTGAGGGAAGGTGGGGATGTGGTAGGGAATATGGGATTAATGTAGAATTAGTCTAAATGGGTGGTTGATGGTAAGCACAGACTCAGTGGGCCGAAAGGCCTGCTTCCGTGCTGTATGAGTCTATAATTGATAAAGGGGAGTCGGTGGGTGTAGTATACTTGGATTTTCAGAAGGCTTTTGATAAAGTCCCTCACAGGAGTTTGGTTAGCAAAATTAAAGCACATCAGATAGGAGGTAATATACTGGCATGGATTAAGGATTGGTTAACAGACAGAAACAGAGAGTAGGAATAAACGGGTTGTTCTTACGTTGGCAGGCTGTGACTAGTGGGGTACTGAAAGGATCAGTACTTGGGCCCCAACTGTTCACAATATATATTAATGATTTGGATATGGGGAACCAAATGTAATATTTCCAAGTTTGCAGATGACACAAAACTAGGTGGGAATTGGTGTTGTGAGGAAGGTGCAAAGGGGATTTCGACAGGCTAAGTGAATGGGCAAGAACATGGCAGATGGAATATAATGTGGAAAAATGGAAGGTTATCCACTTTGGTAGGAGGAAAAGATGTGCAGAGTATTTCTTAAATGGTAAGAGACTGAAAAGTGTAGATGCCCAAAGGGACCTGGGTTTCCTCATCAATAAGTCACTGAAAGCTAACATTCAGGTGGAGCAAGCAATTAGAACGGCTAATGGTATGTTAGCCTTTATCACAAGAGGATTTGAGTACAGGAATCATGAAGTCTTGATCAGACCTCACCTGGAGTACTGTGTGCAGTTTTGACCCCCTTTCCTTAGGAAGGATATGAATGGCATAGAGGGAGTGCCACGAAGGTTCACCAGACTTGTTCCCGGGATGGCAGGACTGTCCTATGAACAAAGATTGGGGAAACTGGGCCTAACCTACAAAATACCTAAAAGGATAGACAGGGTAGATGCAGCTAAGATGTTCCCCTGGTTGGGGAGTCTAGAACCAGGGGACACAATTTCAAAATAAGGGGGAAGCACTCAGGACAGAGATGAGGAGAAAGAGGATTGTGAATATTTAGAATTCTCTACCCCAGAGAGCTGTGGAAGCGATGTCATTGCGTATGTTCAAGGCAGAGATAGATAGATTTCTAAAAATCAAGGACATAAAGGGATATGGGGATAGTGTGGGAAAAAGGCATTGAAGTGGATGATCAGCCATGACAGTATTGAATGGCGGAGCAGGCACGATGGACTGAATGGCCTACTCCTGTGTTCCTATAGATAGAACATAGAACAGTACAGCACAGTACAGGCCCTTCGACCCACGATGTTGTGCCGAACATTTAACCTACTCTAAGATCTAAGTAACTACCTACCCTTCATTCTACTATCATTCATGTACCTATCCAAGAGCCGCTTAAATGCCCCTAATGTATCTGCTTCTACTACCACCGCTGGCAGCGCATTCCACGCACCCACCACTCTCTGTGTAAAGAACCTACCTCTGACATCTCCCCTAAACCTTCCTCCAATCACCTTAAAATTATGCCCCCTGGTGATAGCCCTTTCCACCCTGGGAAAAAATCTCTGGTTATCCACTCTATCTATGCCTCTCATCATCTTGTACCCCTCTATCAAGTCACCTCTCATCCTTCTTCGCTCCAATGAGAAAAGCCCTAGCTCCCTCAATCTTTCTTCGTAGGACATGCCCTCCAGTCCAGGCAGCATCCTGGTAAATCTCCTCTGCACCCTCTCTAAAGCTTCCACATCCTTCCTATAATGAGGCGACCAGAATTGAACACAATATTCCAAGTGTGGTCGAACCAGGGCCTTATAGAGCTGCAGCATAACCTCGCGGCTCTTAAACTCAATCCCCCTGTTAATGAAAGCCAACACACCATACGCCTTCTTAACAACCCTATCAACTTGGGTGGCAACTTTGAGCGATCTATGGACATGGACCCCAAGATCCCTCTGTTCCTCCACACTACCAAGAATCCTGTCTTTAAGCCTGTATTCCGCATTCAAATTCGACCTTCCAAAATGAATCACTTCAAAACTAATCACTTTTCCAGGTTGAACTCCATCTGCCACTTCTCAGCCCAGCTCTGCATCCTGTCAATGTCCCGTTGCAACCTATGTTAGGTTTAGTTTAGAGATACAGCACTGAAACAGGTCCTTTGGCCCACCGAGTCTGTGCCGACCATCAACCACCCATTTATGCTAATCCTACACTAATTCCATATTCCTATCACATCCCCACCTGTCCCTATATTTTCCCTACCACCTACCTATACTAGGGGCAATTTCTAATGGTTAATTTACCTATCAACCTGCAAGTCTTTGGCATGTGGGAGGAAACCGGAGCACCCGGAGGAAACCCACGCAGACACAGGGAGAACTTGCAAACTCCACACAGGCAGTATCCGGAATTGAACCCGGGTCGCTGGAGCTCTGAGGCTGCGGTGCTAACCACTGCGCCACCCATAAAGATACAATTTTTAAAGTGGCTTGTGCATGGAACTCGGTTAAATGTGAAACATGAAGGAGGGCTTGGAGAAAACTGTGGCCCTTCTGATGAAAAGGAATTTGAAGGCTTTAATGTTCACCACAAAAACAATCAGGAATTCTTGACATGCTGAGGGATGTTCCTTCTGCAAACCCAATCAAGCAGCTTAGTGAAAATGATGTAGTTGATTGGGTTGAAGCTGACAAGGATATTGAACTGATACATGTTGTTAGTGATGCAGAAATAATACTGTCCTGAATCCTGAGAAGTCTCAGGAAACTGAAGAAGACTCTGCCGAAACTTTTATTGAGGAGCAGATAATAACTTGGGCTACTGCTGCTTCAGTATTTGATACATGAGTTATTCTGCACAAGAGTTTATTCAGATACATATTTTGCCCTCTACTTTCATGCAGAAAAGACATGAGTTAAGTAGGAAAAATAATATCCCAAATCTTTTCAAGAAAGCTTCCAGGGCTTGCCATAGGCTCAGTACAGATTCTGTCCTATCAGCTTCTACATCTAGTGCTTCAGGTAATTTATACATTAAGTGTACTGTTTCTCAAGAATTCTATGCATCATTACTACCTCAAGATTTCTGTACTATACATCTTCTTGTTCTTTTGCATTTAATCATTTCCCTTATAATTAAAACTATTGCATTTTATTGCCTTGGTAGCATGACTCTTGATTAACTGGAATTTGATCACCCGACACCTCTCAGGTCTGGCACAAAGCTTTTACTGGACCACAAAAAGCAAGGGACCTGGTACTGAGCCCTATGGAACCCCAGTGGAAACAGGCTTCCAGTCATGGTTCAGTTCTGGATGTGATTAATAGGAGAACAATAGCAGAATCCAATCCCTGCAGTTACATGTGAAATTGTGGGTATCTCAGAAGGTGGGATGACTGAGTGAATCCCTTCCGACACATGGAGCAGGAAAACAGCCTCTCTCCAGTGTGAACACTGGAATGGGCGGGTTGTCTTATGAGGAAAGGTTGTCAGGCTGGACTTGTATCCGCTGGAGTTTAGAAGAGTAAGAGGCAACTTGATTGAAACAGAAGATCCTGAGGGGTCTTGACAGCTGGACATTGAAAGGATGTTTTCCTCTTTTGGGAGAATCTAGAACTAGGGGTCATTGTTTAAAAATTTAAGACAGAGATGAGAATCCTGGGAGGGTTTGGGTTTTGAATTGAGTGAATTTGGGGCGGCACAGTGGCGCAGTGGTTAGCACCGCAGCCTCACAGCTCCAGCGACCTGGGTTCAATTCTGGGTACAGCTTGTGTGGAGTTTGCAAGTTCTCCCTGTGTCTGCGTGGGTTTCCTCCGGGTGCTCCGGTTTCCTCCCACAGCCTAAAAGACTTGCAGGTTGATAGGTAAATTGGCCATTATAAATTGCCGCTAGTATATGTAGGTGGGGATGTGGTAGGAATATGGAATTAGTGTAGGATTAGTATAAATGGGTGGTTGATGGTCGGCACAGACTCGGTGGGCCGAAGGGCCTGTTTCAGTGCTGTATCTCTAATCTAATAAGAAATAGGAGCTGGAGGAGGCCATTTGGCACTTTGACTCAGCTCTGCCATTCAGCAGGATCATGACTGATCTGCCTCAACTCCACCTTCCTGTACTATCCCCATATACCTCAATTCCCTTAGTACCCAAGAATCTATCAATCTCTGTCTTAAATATACTCAATGACTGAGCATCCACAGCTCCCTGGGATAGACGATTCCTAAGATTCACAACCCTTTCCATGAACAAATTTCTCCTCATCTCAAGAACAAAGAACAGTATCGCACAGGAACAGGCCATTCGGCTTCCAAGCCTGCACCGATCTTGATGCCTGCCTAAACTTAAAACCTTCTGCACTTCCGGGGTCCGTATCCCTCTATTCCCATCCTATTCATGTATTTGTCAAGATGCCTCTTAAACGTCTCTATGGTACCTGCTTCCACCACCTCCCCCGGCAACAAGTTCCAGGCGCTCACCACCCTCTGTGTAAAGAACTTGCCTTGCACATCCCCTCTAAACTTTGCCCCTCGCACCTTAAACCTTAAGTCCCCTAGTAACTGACTCTTCCACCCTGGGAAAAAGCTTCTGACTATCCACTCTGTCCATGCCGCTTATAACTTTGTAAACCTCTATCATGTCGCCCCTCCACCTCCGTCGTTCCAGTGAAAACAATCCGAGTTTATCCAACCTCTCCTCAAAGCTAATGCCCTCCAGACCAGGCAACATCCTGGTAAACCTCTTCTGTACCCTCTCCAAAGCCTCCACATCCTTCTGGTAATGTGGCGACCAGAATTGCACGCAATATTCTAAGTGTGGCCTAACTAAAGTTCTGTACAGCTGCAGCATGACTTGCCAATTTTTATATTCTAAGCCCCAACCGATGAAGGCAAGCATGCCGTATGCCTTCTTGACTACCATGTCCACCTGCGTTGCCACTTTCAGTGGCCTGGGGACCTGTACGCCCAGATCTCTCTGCCTGTCAATACTCCTAAGGGTTCTGCCATTTACTGTATACTTCCCACCTGCATTAGACCTTCCAAAATGCATTACCTCACATTTGTCCGAATTAAACTCCATCTGCCATTTCTCCGCCCAAGTCTCCAACCGATCTATATCCTGCTGTATCCTCTGACAATCCTCATCACTGTCCACAACTCCACCAACCTCAGTCCTAAATGGCCGATCCTTACCCTGAGTCTGTGATCCCAGCCAGGAGAAACATTTTCTTAGCAAATACCCTGCCAAGTCCCTTCAGAATTTATGTTTCAGTTACATCACCTCTCATTCTTCTAAACTCCAGGAAATATAGGCCGGATGGTTTGCACCTGAACCGAGCCAGGACTGAGTTCCTAGCGGGACGTTTGCTGGTGCTGTTGGGGAGGGTTTGGCAGGGGAATGGGGACCTGAGGGTAAACTCAGCTGGGACAAAATCAGAAATTAAAATGGAAGGCGGAAAAGATGAGTCTGGATGACAGGAAATGAGGGTTAGAAAATAAAAAAAGAGTTTGGTAGTGCTCAAGGGTATCTATTTCAATGCAAGGAGTATAGCAATTAAAGCAGATGAGCTGAGGGCACTCGTAGACACATGGCAGTATGATCTCATAGCTATTACAGAAACATGGCTTAAGGAGGGACAGGAATGACAGCTCAACGTTCCTGGTTACAGGGTTTTCAGATGCAATAGGGAGGGGGAAAAGAAAGGAGGGGAAGTGCCAATTTTGGTCAGAAAATCTATTACAGCTGTGAGGAGGGATGATATGTTGGACGGTTCATCAAATGAGGCCATTTGTATTGAGCTAAGGAACAAAAAAGGGGCAATCACTCTGCTAGGAATGTACTATAGACCCCCAAACAGTCAGAGGGAGATAGAAGAGCTGATATGTAGGCAATTCTCTACGAAGTGCAAGAACAATAGGGCAGTAATAGGGTATTTTAATTACCCCAATATTAACTGGGATAGTTTTAGTGTGAAAGGAATTGAGGGAGCAGAATTCTTGAGGTGTATTCAGGAGAACATTTTTGCTCAGTATGTAGCAAGTCCAACAAGAGAGGGTGCAGTTTTAGACTTCGTTTTAGGAAATGAAGATGGGCAAGTGGAAGGAGTGGCAGTGGGAGAGCATTTTGGTGGTAGTGATCATAATTCAGTCAGTTTTAACATAATTATGGTAAAGGTCAGAGATAGAACAGGAGTTAGAGTTCTCAATTGGGGCAAGGCCAATTTTACTAAACCGAGGAATCATCAGGCGAAAGTGGACTGGAAAGAGCTACTTAAAGCTAAATCAGTGTCAGAGCAGTGGGAGGCATTCAAAGGGGAGATTCAAGGGGTTCAGAGTAAACATGTTCCCACAACGAAAAAAGGGTGAGGCAGCCAAATCAAGAGCCCATGGATATCAAGGAGCCTACAGGGTAAAATGAGGCAGAAAAGGAAAGCTTATGTCCGACACCGAGAACTCAATACTACAGAAAGCCGACAGCAGTATAGAAAGTGGAGGGGTAAAATCAAAAAGGAAATTAGGAAAGCAAAGAGAGGGTATGAAAGAATATTGACAAGCAAAATTAAGGTGAACCCAAAGATGTTTTTATCAATATATTAAGAGTAAGAGGATATCTGAGAGAGTAGGGCCCATAAAACATCCTAGGGGCTACCATTGACCAGAAACTGAACTGGAGTAGCCATATAAATAACGTGGCTACAAGAGCAGGTCAGAGGCCAGCAATCCTGTGGCGAGTAACTCACCTCCTGACTCCCCAAAGCCTGCCCACCATCTACAAGGCACAAGTCAGGAGTGTGTTCTGGATGGGTGCAGCTCCAACAACACTCAAGAAGCTCAACGCCATCCAGGACAAAGCAGCCCGCTTGATTGGCCATTCACAAACATTCACGCCCTCCACCACCGACGCACAGTGGCAACAGTCCTTGTGTCTCTCGAGATTGCATGATAGTTAATGCCTCGTTCATGTACAGAATATGTGTATAGTTTTTCCCTGCTGTGAATGGTGCAATGTTTTTTCAGGTTGTGTAACTGGTTAAAACTCTTACCATAGTCAGTGCACTGGAACACTCTCACTCGGTTGTGTCTGAATCAGTGCTTTTCCAGTCACAGTGATATTCAAAATTTTTTGGAACAGACAAACATTTCTCCTTCCAAATTTAAAGGCGATTCAGGTCCTGATGAATTGAGTGACTCTGCCAGATCTTGACATGACTTTTGGTTTGAGTTTCCGGTTTAGTTTAGTTTAGAGATACAGCACTGAAACAGGCCCTTCGGCCCACCGAGTCTGTGCCGACCATCAACCACCCATTTATACTAATCCTACACTAATCCCATATTCCTACCACATCCCTACCTGTCCCTATATTTCCCTACCACCTACCTATACTAGGGGCAATTTACACAGCCAATTTACCTATCACCTGCAAGTCTTTGGCTGTGGGAGGAAACCCGGCGAAAACCCATGCGGTCACAGGGAGAACTTGCAAACTCCGCACAGGCAGTACCCAGAATCGGACCTGGGTCCCTGGAGCTGTGAGGCTGCGGTGCTAACCACTGCGCCACCCCAAATTCAGAACAGACATTTCTAGTTTCTATGGAAAATTCTTTTCTCTCTTGTTTCCCCGAACATGTGGCCCACTCAAACTAAAAGAAGCCAAAGTAGGCAACTAAGTCCTAACAAAATCAAAGGGAACCTTCCCAACTAAACCAGAATGTTGTTACCAGTGCCTATGAAACATTCTGTACCGAGGTACCTGTCAGTCATGGAAGAGATCAAGCATACCCGTGGGCACTGCATGGCCTCTCTCCATGACCAACCAGGCATGAACAGAACCACGGATGAGATGCTGGCAACCAGACAGGGCACCCACCACCCTCCCTCCCCCACCAACTGCCAATGGCCCCACCCATCCTGGATCTAGAGTCATAGAGTTATACAGCACAGAGACAGGCCCTTCGGCCCATCGTGTCTGTGCCGGCCATCAAGCACCTATCTATTCAAATCCCATTTTCCAGCACTTGGCCCGTAGCCTTGTATGCTATGGCATTTCAAGTGCTCATCTAAATACATCTTAAATGTTGTGAGGGTTCCTGCCTCTACCACACCTTGAGGTAGCTTGTTCCAGATTCCAACCACCCATTGGATGAAAATGTTTTCCTCTAATCCCCTCTAAACCTCTTGCCCCTTACCTTAAATCTATGCCCACTGGTTATTGACCCCTCCAGTAAGCGAAAAAAGTTTCTTCCTATCTACCCTATCAATGCCCCTCATAATTTTGTATACCTCAATCAGGTCCCCCCCTCAGCCTTCTCTGCTCTAAGGAAAACAACCCTAGCATATCCAGTCTCTCTTCATAGCTGAAATGCTCCAAAACCAGGCAACATCCTGGTGAATCTCCTCTGCACCCTCTCCAGTGCAATCACATCCTTCCTATAGTGTGGTGGCCAGAACTGTACACAGTACTCCAGCTGTAGCCTAACTAGAGTTTTATACAGCTCCATCATAACCTCCCTGCTCTTATATTCTATGCCTCAGCTAATAAAGGCAAGTATCACATATGCCTTCCTAACCACCTTATCTACCTGTGCTGCTGCCTTCAGTTATCTGTGGGCAAGTACACCAAGATCCCTCTGTACTTCCTAGGGTCCTACCATCCATTGTATATTCCCTTGCCTTGTTAGTCCTCCCAAAATGCATCACCTCACACTTCTCAGGATTAAATTCCATTTGCCACAGATCCGCCCATCTTTGATTGTCCTGTATTCTAAGGCTTTCCTCCTCACTATTTACGACACCACCAATTTTCGTGTCATCTGTGAACTTACTGATCATACCTCCTATATTCACGTCTAAATCATTAATGTACACTACAAACAGCAAGGGTCCCAGCACCGATCCCTGCAGTACACCACTGGTCACAGGCTTCCAATTGCAAAAACAACCCTTGAACATCACCCTCTGCCTCCTGCCACTAAGCCAATTTTGGATCCAATTTGCCAAATTGCCCTGGATCCCATGGGCTCTTACCTTCTTAATCAATCTCCCATGCGGGCGGGACCTTATCAAAAGCCTTACTGAAGTCCATGTAGACTACATCAACTGCTTTACCCTCATCTACACACCTAGCCAGCTCCTCGAAAAATTCAATCAAGTTTGTTAGACACGATCCCCCCCTGTGTTGGCTGCCTCTCCAAGTGGAGATTAATCCTGTCCCTCAGAATATTTTCCAATTATTTCCCTACCACTGATGTTAGACTCACCGGCCTATAATTACCTGGTTTATCCCTGCTACCCTTCTTGAATAATGGTACTACCATTGCTGTCCTCCAGTCCTCTGGTGCCTCTCCTGTGTCCAGAGAATTTGAAAATTAGTGTCAGAGCCCCTGCAATCTCCTCCCTTGCCTCACATAACAGCCTGGATATGTCTCATCTGAGTCTGGAGATTTATCCACTTTTAAGCCTGCTAAAACAAGTAATACTTTCTCCCTTGCAATACTAATTGTTCAAGTATATCACAATCCCCCTCCCTGATCTCTACACCTACATCGTCCTTCTCCATAGTGAACACAGATGAAAAGTAATCATTTAAAACCTCACCTATGTACTCCGCCTCCACATAGATTGCCACTTTGGTCCCTATTCTTTCCCTGGTTATCTTGCCCTTAATAGACTTATACAACACCTTTGGATCTTCCTTTATCTTGCATGCCAGTGTTTTTTCATGTCCCTGCTTCGCTCTCCTAAGTACTATTTCATCCCCTACACTTTCTGTACTCCTCTAGGGCCTCCACTGTTTTCAGTGCTTCGAATCTGCCATAAACCTCCTGTTTTTCCCCTTATCCAATCCTCTGTTCCCTGGACTTGTTGGCCCTACCCTTAACCTTAATGAGAACATGTTGGCCCTGAATTCTCACTATTTCCTTTTTGAATGACTCCCTCTGGAGACTTTGCTAGAAGTAGCTGCTCCCAGTCCACTTTGGCCAGATCCTGTTTACAAGTTGCTGTTTTAACCAGGCCCAACAGCAAGTGCAGGAGAAGATCCTCTGACTTACGCACCCTCTCCACATCGTGCGGCCAAAGATTAGCAGCGAGGCATTAAATTGCAACTAGAAGTAGAGGAGCAGCCTGTTCAGATAACTATACAGAGACAGTAACCTCTCACACTGAATATATAAATGGCTCATGGACCCCACTAGGCTGCAAACATCAATGCAACCTGGGAGTGGGTGAAACTGCTGAAAACCCTGATATGCAGGATGCTCCAATTTCCAGACACTAGGACCCAGTTGGGAACGGAGACCCTGAAGCACGACCCGTGCCCGCACCAAGATGTCCGCGAAGGCGCCTTTTGTCCAAGATGGCGGCCAGTGGCCCTGTTGCTCCGGACCTGGCACCGCAGTGTGAAGACGGGGCCTCAGGCCGACCCCAAGTGTTTCTGAAGCTTCCCAGCCCACCAACGGCACCAATTCCTTCTCTGCACCCACACTCTCCTCCCGAGCCGCCTCAGTCCGTTGTTGTTTTTGTTCTCGGATATTCTTGGTTTCCCTTCAAAAGGGAAACTCAGTCCCTCTTTTTAATTTATTACTAGTTTCAAACACGACCTGTCACCGGGAGAGGCCTCGCAGCTATCGCTCCGCTCGACGCAAACACGGGACCTGGAGCTTCTTATTCGGGGCTTGCGGCCTGCACCAGGGAATTCTGAAGCCTCACCGCCCGCCGTGTCTCACCCATTTCGAAAGCATTTCCAGCATTCGCACGTCTGACCACAATGACACTGCGCATGCTCGAGCTACTGGCCAGCACTGGGCCCCTGTAGAGTGAATAGGGCAAATTTATCAAAATAAAAATACCGTGGATACTGGAAATCTGAAATAAAAACAGAAAGTGCTGGAAATACTCAGCAAGTCTGGCAGCATCTGTGGAGAGAGAAGCAAAGTTAATGTTTCAGGCCTGTGACCTTTCATCAGAACTGGCAAAGGTTAGAAATGTAATCGGCTTTAAGCAAGTAAAGCCAGGGTGGGAGGAAAAGAGAACAAAAGTGTGGATGTCAAGATACAGCTTAAACAGCAATCTGAGGAATGTTGTATATCTCGGAGATACCTGTAATCCTGGGTGGATTCAAAACATGAAGGATGGAACTTCAGTTGGAATCAACGTGGAATGAGTTAGAGCTGGAGACAGTCCCTGAGGAAGGAGATGTGGCTGTGAAAACAAGTTTTGGTAGACACCTTATCAAACACCCAAAGGGAAATAGAGGTAAAAGAGACAAATGGAAATCCCATCGGCGAGAAGAGCAAAACTTGTTCAAGGTAGGCATTCCTGGATGAGAAGTACTGTGGGGAATACTGGGTAACAGACCTGCCATTGGCAGCCCCAATTGTTAACAGAAAATGATCATCTGTGCTGGAATTGTGACAAAGTTATTAAATAACTCATCTTCTTTGGCCTCCTTGTTTCGAGAGGCAATGGGTAAGTGCATAGAGGTAGTCAGTAGTTTGTGGAGCAGTGCCTGGAGTGGCTATAAAGGCCAATTCTAGAGTGACAGACTCTTCCACAGGTGCTGCAGATAAAATTGGTTGCTGGCATTGTTACACAGTTGGCGCTGTCCTTGCACTTCTGTCTTTTTTCCTGTCAACTGCTAAGTCTCTTCGACTCGCCACTCTTTAGCCCTGCCTTTATGGCTGTCTGCCAGCTCTGGCGATCGCTGGCAACTGATTCCCATGACTTGTGGTCAATGTCACAGGACTTCATGTCGCGTTTGCAGATGTCTTTAAAGCGGAGACATGGACGGCCATAGGGTTTGATACCAGTGACGAGCTCGCTGTACAATGCGTCCTTGGGGATCCTGCCATCTTCCATGCAGCTCACATGGCCAAGCCATCTCAAGCGGACAGTGTATATGCTGGAGATGTTGGCCACCTCGAGGATTTCTGCGTTGGAAATATGGTCCTGCCACCTGATGCCAAGGATTCTCCGGAGACAGCGAAGATGGAATGAATTGAGATGTCATTCTTGGCTGACGTACGTTGTCCAGGCCTCGCTGCTATAGAGCAAGGTGCTGAGGACTCAGGCTTGAAACACTCGGACTTTTGTGTTCCGTGTCAGTGCGCCATTTTTATAACTCACAGAAACCCAAATGCATAGCCCCTCTGCGAAGGTTGAGAATTGAATTTGATTAATATCACTTTGGATATACTTGCCGAGAGGGAGTGCAACAAAGGATCTCTAGACTGATTCTATGATTTTCCTATGAGGAGAGATTGAGTGGATGAGGCCTATATTCCTTTGAGCTTGATGGATTTGAGGTGATCTATTGAAACAGTAAACTCCTTAGGGGACTTGACAGAGTAGATGCTGGGAAGATGTTTTCCTTGGCTGGTGAGTCTAGAACTGGAGGTCATAGTCTCACAATAAGAGTTCAGCCATTTAGGATTTTAAAAACTTTTATTCTTTCATTGGATGTGGGCATTTTTTGTTGCCCATCCCTAATTGCCCTAGAGAAGATTGTGCTGACTGATATGATGAAAATTGTTTTCAACAAATCAGTTAAAATTCTCTACCCCAAAGCACTGTGGATGTGCAGTCATTGAGCATAGTGAACACAGAGATAGATAGATTTTGGGTACTAAGGAAGTCAAAGAATGGGGATAGTGTGGGAGGATGGTGTTGAGGTAGAAGATCTGCCATGATCCTATTGAGTGGTGGAGCAGACTTGAAGGTGCTGATTCTGGCTGGGGTACAGAATAAATCTCCCTCTACACTGTCCCGTCAAACAGTCCCAGAGCAGGTATAGTATGGATTAGATACAGGAAAAAGCTCACTCTACACTGTCTCATCAAACACTCCCAGCCCAGAATGAGCAGGCTTCAGGGTGGTTGGTTACTAGGCAATGCAGTATTATAATAGAGAAACGTCTATCAGCCCTTATTGCTTTAATGGTGGAGAGCTGGGACATCCTGTCTCAAAACACATTCTACCTGTCCATATTGAGAATACCAGGGTGTAGAACTGGGACATCCTGTCTCAAAACACATCTCATTTGTTCATACTGAGAATCCCAGGGTGGAGACCTGGGACATCCTTTCTCAAAACACATTCCACCTGTTCATATTGGGGATACCAGGGTGGAGAACTGCGACGTCCTATCTGAAAATGCACCCCACCTGTCAATACTGAAAATTCCAGGGGAAGGACCAAGGCTCAGATTATGGAACAAGATCAAGGGTGGGGGGGGGGGGAAGGAGAAGAAAAGAGGAGGTAAATCAAGGAGGAGGGAATGACAGACCCCAGGCTTCAGCTTTAGAGCTTGTAGACTTCGGAGGACCAGGGGACTGCTGGGTAAGTAAAAACTATATATTTGGGCGGTGGCTGTACCCGAGACACTACACGTGTAGTGTCTCCCACCCACCCTCCTCCTCTAACCAAAAAAAAGGACTCTGGTGTGTTGATAAGGTAAGCTTTTTATTGAAGAAGTTCTGTCCGTCGGATTGCTAAGCTAACAAGTTTTGACTTTTTTTTTTGGTTTTTCAGTAGATTTGTTGGGAATTTAGAATAGTGGGAATGGAGGTTTAGGCAGTTGTATGTTCCTCCTGCAGAATGTGGGAGGTAAGGGTTGCCAAGAGTGTCCCTGCTGACTGCATCTGCGGGAAGTGCACCCAACTCCAGCTCCTCAAGAACCGCATTAGGGAACTGGAGCTGGAGCTGGATGAACTTCGGATCATTCGGTGGCGGAGGGGATTATTGAGAGGAGTTATGGGGAGGTAGTCACACCTCAGGTAAAAGAAGTAGGTAGTTGGGTTACTGTCAGGGGAAGGAGAGGGAACCAGCAGGCAGTGCAGGGATCCCCTGTGGCCGTCTCCCTCAACAACAGGTATACCGTTTTGGATACTATTGCGGGGGACGACTTACCAGGGGTAAGCAATGGGGTACAGGTCTCTGGCACAGAGTCTGTCCCTGTTGCTCAGAAGGGAAGGGGGAAGAGGAGCAGAGCATTAGTCATTGGGGACTCCATAGTTAGGGGAACAGATAGGAGGTTCTGTGGGAACGAGAGAGACTCACGGTTTAAGGCAGAAATTCAGGGAGCTAGGGTGGAAGCTTAGAGCGAGAACAAACAGAGTTGTTATCTCTGGGTTGTTGCCCGTGCCACGTGATAGCGAAGCGAGGAATAGGGAGAGAGAGGAGTTGAACACGTGGCTGCAGGGATGGTGTAGGAGGGAGGGTTTTGGTTTCCTGGATAATTGGGGCTCTTTCTGGGGGAGGTGGGACCTCTACAAACAGGATGGTCTTCACCTGAACTAGAGGGGTACCAATATCCTGGGGGGGAGATTTGCTAGTGCTCTTCGGGTTGGTTTAAACTAATTCAGCAGGGGAATGGGAACCTAAATTGTAGTTCCAGTGTACAGGATGTTGAGAGTAGTGAGGTCAGGGATAAGGTTACAAGGACGCAAGAGGGCACTGGCAAGCAAGAACCTGGTTTAAAGTGTGTCTACTTCAACGCCAGGAGCATCCAGAATAAGGTGGGTGAGCTTGCAGCATGGGTTGGTACCTGGGATCTCGATGTAGTGGCCATTTCGGAGACATGGGTAGAGCAGGGGCAGGAAAGGATGTTGCAGGTTCCGGGATTTAGATGTTTCAGTAAGAACAGAGAAGATGGTAAAAGAGGGGGGGGGGTGTGGCATTGTTAATCAAGGAGAGTATTACAGCGGCAGAAAGGACGTTTGAGGACTCGTCCACTGAGGTAGTATGGGCCGAGGTTAGAAACAGGAGAGGAGAGGTCACCCTGTTGGGAGTCTTCTATAGACCTCCGAATAGTTCCAGAGATGTAGAGGAAAGGATAGCGAAGTTGATTCTCGACAGGGGCGAGAGTAACAGGGTAGTTGTTATGGGGGACTTCAACTTTCCAAATATTGACTGGAAATACGATAGTTCGAGTACTTTAGATGGGTCAGTTTTTGTCCAATGTGTGCAGGAGGGTTTTCTGACACAGTATGTAGACAGGCCAACCAGGGGCGATGCCACATTGGATTTGGTACTGGGTAATGAACCCGGCCAGGTGTTATATTTTGATGTAGGTGAGCACTTTGGTGATAGTGATCACAATTCGGTTAGGTTTACCTTAGCGATGGGCAGGGACAGGTATATACCGCAGGGCAAGAATTATAGCTGGGGGAAAGGAAATTATGATGCGATTAGGCAAGATTTAGGATGCGTAGGATGGGGAAGGAAACTGCAGGGGATGGGAACAATCGAAATGTGGAGCTTATTCAAGGAGCAGCTACTGTGTGTCCTTGATAAGTATGTACCTGTCAGGCAGGGAGGAAGTTGTCGAGCGAGGGAGCCGTGGTTTACTAAAGAAGTTGAAGCGCTTGTCAAGAGGAAGAAGAAAGCTAATGTTAGGATGAGACGTGAAGGCTCAGTTAGGGCGCTTGAGAGTTATAAGCTAGCCAGGAAAGATCGAAAGGGAGAGCCAAGAAGAGCAAGGAGAGGACACGAGAAGTCATTGGCGGATAGGATCAAGGAAAACCCTAAGGCTTTCTATAGGTATATCAGGAATAAAAGAATGACTAGAGTTAGATTAGGGCCAATCAAGGATAGTAGTGGGAAGTTGTGTGTGGAATCAGAGGAGATAGGGGAAGCGTTAAATGAATATTTTTCGTCAGTATTTACAGTAGAGAAAGAAAATGTTGTCGAGGAGAATACTGAGATTCAGGCTACTGGGCTAGATGGGATTGAGGTTCACAAGGAGGAGGTGTTAGCAATTTTGGAAAGTGTGAAAATAGATAAGTCCCCTGGGCCAGATGGGATTTATCCTAGGGTTCTCTGGGAAGCCAGGGAGGAGATTGCAGAGCCTTTGTTCTTGATCTTTATGTCATCATTGTCGACAGGAATAGTGCCAGAAGACTGGAGGATAGCAAATGTTGTCCCCTTGTTCAAGAAGGGGAGTAGAGACAGCCCTGGTAATTATAGACCTGTGACCCTTACTTCGGTTGTGGGTAAAATGTTGGAAAGGGTTATAAGAGACAGGATTTATAATCATCTTGAAAAGAATAAGTTCATTAGCGATAGTCAGCACGGTTTTGTGAAGGGTAGGTCGTGCCTCACAAACCTTATTGAGTTTTTCGAGAAGGTGACCAAACAGGTGGATGAGGGTAAAGCAGTGGATGTGGTGTATATGGATTTCAGTAAGGTGTTTGATAAGGTTCCCCACGGTAGGCTATTGCAGAAAATACGGAAGTATGGGGTTGAAGGTGATTTTGAGCTTTGGATCAGAAATTGGCTAGCTGAAAGAAGACAGAGGGTGGTGGTTGATGGCAAATGTTCATCCTGGAGTTTAGTTACTAGTGGTGTACCGCAAGGATCTGTTTTGGGGCCACTGCTGTTTGTCATTTTTATAAATGACCTGGAAGAGGGTGTAGAAGGGTGGGTTAGTAAATTTGCGGATGACACGAAGGTCGGTGGAGTTGTGGATAGTGCCGAAGGATGTTGTAGGGTACAGAGGGACATAGATAGGCTGCAGAGCTGGGCTGAGAGATGGCAAATGGAGTTTAATGTGGAAAAGTGCGAGGTGATTCACTTTGGAAGGAGTAACAGGAATGCAGAGTACTGGGCTAATGGGAAGATTCTTGGTAGTGTAGATGAACAGAGAGATCTTGGTGCCCAGGTGCATAAATCCCTGAAAGTTGCTACCCAGGTTAATAGGGCTGTTAAGAAGGCATATGGTGTGTTAGCTTTTATTGGTAGGGGGATCGAGTTTCGGAGCCACGAGGTCATGCTGCAGCTGTACAAAACTCTGGTGAGACCGCACCTGGAGTATTGCGTGCAGTTCTGGTCACCGCATTATAGGAAGGATGTGGAAGCTTTGGAAAGGGTGCAGAGGAGATTTACTAGGATGTTGCCTGGTATGGAGGGAAGGTCTTACGAGGAAAGGCTGAGGGACTTGAGGTTGTTTTCGTTGGAGAGAAGGAGGAGGAGAGGTGACTTAATAGAGACATATAAGATAATCAGAGGGTTAGATAGGGTGGATAGTGAGAGTCTTTTTCCTCGGATGGTGATGGCAAACACGAGGGGACATAGCTTTAAGTTGAGGGGTGATAGATATAGGACAGATGTCAGAGGTAGTTTCTTTACTCAGAGAGTAGTTGGGGCGTGGAACGCCCTGCCTGCAACAGTAGTAGACTCGCCAACTTTAAGGGCATTTAAGTGGTCATTGGATAGACATATGGATGAAAATGGAATAGTGTAGGTCAGATGGTTTCACAGGTCGGCGCAACATCGAGTGCCGAAGGGCCTGTACTGCGCTGTAATGTTCTAATTCAGGAAGGGAGGACTGAGTTCAGTAGTTTTAGGATCCAGGGAGAGAACAAGGAGCTAATGAGGTGACTGGTGTGGGTTTCATCACATTTAGGATATAGGAGAGGTAGATTGTGTCGGGCTGTGTATTATGAGTGTAGGAGGAACAAGAAAGGAACGGTAAGGGGAGCAAGTACCACAGCAGTGTCCATAATAGTGAGGTCTCTTACCAGTCTGAGAAAGTGGGTGTGTTAGAAGGTGGGATGACTGAATCCCTTTCCACACACACAGCCTCTCCCCAGAGTGAGTGTGTTGGTGTTTCTTCACATAATTTATGCTTTTAAAGCTCTTCTCACAGTAAAAACATTTAAATGTTCTGGTCAGATGGGCAGAAAAGTGGCAAATGGAATTCAACTTGGAGAAGTGTGAGGTGATGCATTTATTTATTTATTTAGAGATACAGCACTGAAACAGGCCCTTCGGCCCACCGAGTCTGTGCCGACCAACAACCACCCATTTATACTAACCCTACAGTAATCCCATATTCCCTACCACCTCCCTACACTGGGGGCAATTTACAACGGCCAATTTACCTATCACCTGCAAGTCTTTGGCTGTGGGAGGAAACCGAAGCACCCGGCGAAAACCCACACGGTCACAGGGAGAACTTGCAAACTCCGCACAGGCAGTACCCAGAATTGAACCCGGGTCCCTGAAGCTGTGAGGCTGCAGTGCTAACCACTGCGCCACTGTGCTGCCCTCATCTTCAAATGTCATGACCAATCCTATTTCAGCAATTGCCTCCAGGGTATACATATCAAGAAGTGCTCTCCACTCGTCTGAAATCTGAAACTATTCATTCCGCTCTACCGGCCAATTTGGGGAGGTCAAACAAGGCAAACAAGGATTAGGGAACCATGGATGACAGGTGAAATTGTGAGACTAGCTCAGAGGAAAAAGGAAGCATACATAAGGACTAGGCGGCTGAAGAAAGACGAAGCTTTGAAAGAATATCGGGAATGTAGGACCAATCTGAAACGAGGAATTAAGAGGGCGAAAAGGGATCATGAAATATCTTTAGCAAACAGGGTTAAGGAAAATCCCAAAGCCTTTTATTCATATATAAGGAGCAAGAGGGTAACTAGAGAAAGGATTGGCCCACTCAAGGACAAAGGAGGAAAGTTATGCGTGGAGTCAGAGAAAATGGGTGAGATTCTAAACGAGTACTTTGCATCGGTATTCACCGAGGAGAGGGACATGACGGATGTTGAGGTTATGGACAGATGTTTGATTACTCTAGGTCAAGTCGGCATAAGGAGGGAGGAAGTGTTGGGTATTCTAAAAGGCATTAAGGTGGACAAGTCCCCAGGTCCGGATGGGATCTATCCCAGGTTACTGAGGGAAGCGAGAGAGGAAATAGCTGGGGCCTTAACAGATATCTTTGCAGCATCCTTAAACACGGGTGAGGTCCCGGAGGACTGGAGAATTGCTAATGTTGCCACCTTGTTTAAGAAGGGTAGCAGGGATAATCCAGGTAATTATAGACCGGTGAGCCTGACGTCAGTGGTAGGGAAGCTGCTGGAGAAGATACTGAGGGATAGGATCTATTCCCATTTGGAAGAAAATGGGCTTATCAGTGATAGGCAACATGGTTTTGTGCAGGGAAGGTCATGTCTTACCAACTTAATAGAATTCTTTGAGGAAGTGACAAAGTTGATTGATGAGGGAAGGGCTGTAGATGTCATATACATGGACTTCAGTAAGGTATTTGATAAGGTTCCCCATGGTAGGCTGATGGAGAAAGTGAAGTCGCATGGGGTCCAGGGTGTACTAGCTAGATGGATAAAGAACTGGCTGGGCAACAGGAGACAGAGAGTAGCAGTGGAAGGGAGTTTCTCAAAATGGAGACGTGTGACCAGTGGTGTTCCACAGGGATCCGTGCTGGGACCACTGTTGTTTGTGATATACATAAATGATTTGGAGGAAAGTATAGGTGGTCTGATTAGCAAGTTTGCAGACGACACTAAGATTGGTGGAGTAGCAGATAGTGAAGGGGACTGTCAGAGAATACAGCAGAATATAAATAGATTGGAGAGTTGGGCAGAAAAATGGCAGATGGAGTTCAATCAGGGCAAATGCGAGGTGATGCATTTTGGAAGATCCAATTCAAGAGTGAATTATACAGTAAATGGAAAAGTCCTGGGGAAAATTGATGTACAGAGAGGTTTGGGTGTTCAGGTCCATTGTTCCCTGAAGGTGGCAACGCAGGTCAATAGAGTGGTCAAGAAGGCATACGGCATGCTTTCCTTCATCGGACGGGGTATTGAGTACAAGGGTTGGCAGGTCATGTTACAGTTGTATAAGACTTTGGTTCGGCCACATTTGGAATACTGCGTGCAGTTCTGGTCACCACATTCCCAAAAGGATGTAGATGCTTTGGAGAGGGTGCAGAGGAGGTTCTCCAGGATGTTGCCTGGTATGGAGGGCGCTTGCTGTGAAGAGAGGTTGAGCAGATTAGGATTATTTTCATTAGAAAGACGGAGGTTGAGGGGGGACCTGATTGAGGTGTACAAAATCATGAGAGGTCTCGACAGGGTAGATAGCAAGAATCTTTTTCCCAGAGTGGGGGATTCAATTACTAGGGGTCACGAGTTCAAAGTGAGAGGGGAAAAGTTTAGGGGGATATGCGTGGAAAGTTCTTTACGCAGAGGGTGGTGGGTGCCTGGAACACGTTGCCAGCAGAGGTGGTCGACGCGGGCACGATAGCGTCTTTTAAGATGTATCTAGACAGATACATGAATGGGCAGGAAGCAAAGAGAAACAGACCCTTAGAAAATAGGCGACATGTTTAGATAGAGGATCTGGATCGGCGCAGGCTTGGAGGGCCGAAGGGCCTGTTCCTGTGCTGTAATTTTCTTTGTTCTTTGTTCAGCCCAAAATCTACCAAAGGAATACACGATTAATGGAAAATACTGAGAAGTGTCGAGGAAGTGATGGATATTGGAGTGCATGTCCACAGATCCCTGAAGGTAACAGGACAGGTTGATAAAGTGATTATAGAGAGATACAACACTGAAACAGGCCCTTCGGCCCACCGAGTCTGTGCCGACCATTAACCACCCATTTATACTAATCCTACATTAATCCCATATTCCCTACCACATCCCCACCTTCCCTCAATTCTCCTACCACCTACCTTTCCTCGGGGCAATTTACAATGGCCAATTTACCTATCAACCTGCAAGTCAGGCGGAAACCCACACGGTCACAGGGAGAACTTGCAAACTCCGCACAGGCAGTACCCAGAACCAAACCTGGGTTGCTGGAGCTGTGAGGCTGCGGTGCTAACCACTGTGCCACCCCTGAAGAAGGCATTTGGAATCCTTTCCTTTATTAGCTGAGTTATTATATATATTTCCAAGTCAGGAAGGTGTGTGACTTGGAGGGGAATTTGCTGCTGGTGGTGTTCCCATGTGTCTGCTGCTCTTGTTATTCTAGCTTCTTCTACCAGGAAGCTGCTGTAGAAGGAGCCTTTTGCTGCAGTGCATCTTGAAGATGGTACATATTGCTACCGGTGTGCACCAGTGGTGGAGGGAGTGAATTTTTAAGGAGGTGGATGGGGTGCTGATCAAACCGGGTGCTTACTCCTGGATGGCATCGAGTTGCTTGAGTGTTGTTGGAGGCGCACTCATCCAGGTAAGTGGAGAGTATTCTGTCACATTCCTGACTTGTGCCTTGTAGATTGTGGACAGGCTTTGGGGTGTCATGAACTCACCACAGAATTCCCAGCCTATGACTTGCTGTTGTAGCCACAGTATTTATATGGCTGCTAAATTAAGTTTTGTGGTCAATGATAACCCCCAGGATGCTGATGGTGGGGTATTCAGTGATGGTAATTCTGTTGAACATTAAGGAGAGATGGTTAGTTTCTCATTTGCTGGAAATAGTGATTGCTTGGTGCTTGTGTGGTGCAAATGCTACTTGCCACTTAGCAGCCCAAGCCTGAATGTTGTCCAGTCTTGCTGCATGAGGGCATGGACGTCTTCAGTAACTGAGGAGTTGTAAATGGTCCTGAACCCTGTGCAATCATCAGCGAACCTCCCCACTTTTGACCTTAAAAGGTCATTGATGAAGCAGTTTAAGATGTTTGGATCTAGGACACTGCCCTGAGGAAATCCTGTGGGCCTGAGGCTTCCAACAACCACAACCATCTTCTTTTGTGACAGGTATAATTGTAACCAGTGGAGTTTTTTCCCGCGCATTCTCATTGCCTTCAATTTTGCAAGGTCTCCTTGATGCCACACTCGATGAAATACTACATTGATGTCAAGGGCAGTCACTCTCGCCTCACCTCTCAAATTCAGCTCTTTTGCCCATGTTTTGCCTATGTTTGGACCTCTAATGAAGTCCACAGCTGAGTGACCTGGTGGAACCCAATTTGAGCATTGGTCAACAGGTTACTGGTGAGTAAGAAGCCAGAATTAGGTGAACACAGAGTTCATAAAATCATAGAATTACACAGCACAGAAGGAAGCCATTCAGCCCATCATGCCTATGTCACCCCTTTGAAAGAGCAGTGCACTTTAGCCCCACTCCCCTTTACCTGTATTCCAATTCAAGTATTCATCCCTTTTGAAAGTTACTATTGGATCTGCTTCCACCACACTATCAGCCAGTGTATTCCAGATCAGAACAACTCACTTCATAATGTCTTCCTCCATATCACCTCTGGATCTTTTGCCAATTACCTTAAATCTGTGCCATCTGCTTACTGACCCTTCTGACACTGGAAACAGTTTCTTCTTATTAAGAGGGTTGTTTGGCTGGGTGAGGTCACAGATAGGGAAGGGTGAAGCCATGGAGGGAATTGAACAAAAGGATGAGTATTTTAAAGGCTGAAGCCACCAGACGTCTCCCCAGTACAGAATATGACTCACTAGCATCATAGAACGTTTACAGCACAGAAAGTGGCCACTTGGCCAGCCGATAAACGTTCCACCCATTCTAATCCCACCTTCCCGCATTTCACATGGACTGCAGCGGTTCAAGATGGCAGCTCACCGCCACCTTCTCAAGGGCAATTAGGGATGGACAATAAATGCTGGCCTAGACAGCGATGCCCACATCCCATGAATGAATAAAAAAAAAGAATTTAGTCTGCAGCCCTGCAGATTATGGCACTCAGTATTTTCCCATGAATCGTGCATTCCTTTGGCTTTTTTGACCTTGCCAAATGCATCACCTCACACTTCTTCTGGTTGAATTCCATTTGCCACTTTTCTGCTGATCTGACCAGACCATCAATATCTTCCTGCAGCCTACAGCTAACTTCCTCGCTATCTACCACACGGCCAATCTTTGTGTCATCTGCAAACTTCTTGATCGTGCCCCCCACATTTACATCCAAATTGTTAATATATACCACAAAAAGCAGGGGACCCAGTACTGAGCCCTGCGGAACACCACTGGAAACAACCCTCCAGTCGCAAAAGCACCCATCAACTAATACCCTTTCTTTCCTGCCACTGAGACAATTTTGTATCCACCTTGCTGCATTTCGCTGGATCCCGTGGGATTTCATTTTTTAAACTGTCTGCCATGTGGGACCTTATCAAAAGGGCAATCAATATCTGTATCTTTAACGAACAGCAACACGGAAATCGGGAAATCTTTACACACTTGGTCAATTTGGCACTGAAGTGATTGAAACTCAGAATAGGAATTTCAAGGAAAGAAAATACTGACAAATGTTGATAAAACCAATCTTAATTTAACTATTAAAAGATAAATTCTTTAACAGGGGTTCGTACATCATCAACTGACTGTTATCTAATAGATAGAGGAATGGTGGCGCTGCTGCAACCTCTCGTGTACGGTGTGGGGACTCTAGGAGACTTTCCATGTCCTGGATTACCATTTGTGCAGGAAATGTCATCAGTTGCAGCAGCTCAAACTCAGGGTTTTGGAGCATGAGCAACAGCTGGCATCACTGTGGCGCATCTGGGAGGTTGAGAGCTACACGGATAGCATGTTTATGGATGTGTTCTTCCAGCAGCTTAAGAGTATGCAGGGAGAGAGGGAATGGGTGGCAAACAGACAGTCAAGAAGAAACAGACAGGTAGTGCAGGAGACCCCTGAGTGCATCTCACTCTCCAAATGGAGTTCAGTTCTGAATACTAATTTAAGTGATGGTTCTTCTGGGGAATACAGCCAGAGCTATGTCCATGACACCATGGTTGGCTCAGCTGCACAGGCGTGCACAAAACAGACAGGAGGAGCAATAGTGATAGGAGATTCGATAGATATTGGTATAGGCAAGGGTTTCTGCAGCTGGAGATGTGAATCCAGGATGGTGTGTTGCCTCCCTCAGCACAATGTGCAGCAGGGCGCATGCGTGGCCATTCTGGGCCAGGAAACAGGAGAAGAAAATGTTGTGAATTGACAGTGATAGCTTTTATAAGCTTCTTTTGCAGGGGCTGAGAAGGGGACGATCTGCAGATGGGCACTCTCAAGCCAAACATCACATCAAGATCTGACAATCATTCGATTTTTCGGGACCTGAATATCTTCAGCTTTTGATCGTTGAAGGAAGTAGTTTTATCTGCTTTCTCCATGGGGAAATGATTTCAGGTATCAGTGTGACAGGAAAAGCACTGAGATGCACAAAACCCTGGTGAGACCACACCTGGAGCACTGTGTTCATTTCTGGGCACACAGGAAGGATATATTGGCCTTGGAGGGAGTGCAGTGTTGATTTACCTGAATGGTACAAAGAACAGTACAGCACAGGAACAGGCCATTCGGCCCTCCAAACCTGCGCCGATCTTGATGCCTGCCCTAACTAACACCTTCTGCACTTCCGGGGTCCATATCCCTCTATTCCCTTCCTATTCATGTATTTGTCAAGATGTCTCTGAAACATCGCTATCGTATCTGCTTCCACCACCTCCCCTGGCAGCAAGTTCCAGGCACTCACCACCCTCTGTGTAAAAAAACGTGCCTCGCAGATCCCCTCCAAACTTTGCCCCTCGCACCGTAAACCTATGTCCCCTAGTAACTGACTCTTCCACCCTGGGAAAAAGCTTCTGACTATCCACTCTGTCCATGCCGCTCATAACTTTGTAAACCTCTATCATGTCGCCCCTCCACCTCCGTTGTTCCACTGAAAACAATCTGAGTTTTTCCAACCTCTCCTCATAGTTAATGCCCTCCAGACCAGGCAACATCCTGGTAAAACTCTTCTGTACCCTCTCCAAAGCCTCCACGTCCTTCTGGTAGTGTGGCGACCAGAATTGCACGCAATAGTCTAAGTATGGCCTAACTAAGGTTCTGTACAGCTGCAACATGACTTGCCAATTTTTATACTCTATGCCCCTTCCGATGAAGGCAAGCATGCCGTATGCCTTCTTGACTACCTTATCCACCTGCGTTGCCACTTTCAGTGGCCTGTGGATCTGTACGCCCAGATCTCTCTGCCTGTCAATACTCCTAAGGGTTCTGCCATTTACTGTATACCACCCACCAGCATTAGACCTTCCAAAATGCATTACCTCACATTTGTCCGGATTAAACTCCATCTGCCATTTCTCCGCCCAAGTCTCCAACCGATCTATATCCTGCTGCATCCTCTGACAATCCTCATCATTATCCGCAACTCCACCAACCTTTGTGTCGTCCGCAAACTTACTAATCAGACCAGCTACATTTTCCTCCAAATCATTTATATATACTACAAACAGCAAAGAACCCAGCACTGATACCTGTGGAATACCACTAGTCACATCCCTCCATTCAGAAAAACACCCATCCACTGATACCCTCTGTATTCTATGACCGAGCCAGTTCTGTATCCATCTTGCCAGCTCACCTCTGATCCCGTGTGACTTCACCTTTTGTACCAGTCTGCCATGCGGGACCTTGTCAAAGGCCATACAGGTAACATCCACTGCCCTTCCTTCATCAATCATCTTTGTCACTTCCTCAAAAAACTCAATCAAATTAGTAAGACACGACCTCCGCTTCACAAAACCATGCTGTCTCTCGCTAATAGGTTTGTTTGTTTCCAAATGGGAGTAAATCCTGTCCCGAATAATCCTCTCTAATAGTTTCCCTACCACTGACGTAAGGCTCACGGGCCTATAATTTCCTGGATTATCCTTGCCACCCTTCTTAAACAAAGGAACAACATTGGCTATTCTCCAGTCCTCTGGGACCTCACCTGTAGCCAATGAGGATGCAAAGATTTCTGTCAAGGCCCCAGCAATTTCTTCCCTTGCCTCCCTCAGTATTCTAGGGTAGATCCCATCAGGCCCTGGGGACTTATCTACCTTAATGCTTTGCAAGACACCCACACGGTTGTGTGTAGGGAAGGTAAGGCTTTTTCTATTTCTCTTCTTGTTTTATCGTGTGATTGGTTAAAAACTTGGGGATTTAGAATAGTGGGAATGGAGGTTAAGGCAGTTGAATGTTCCTCCTGCAGAATGTGGGAGGTAAGGGTCGCCAAGGATGTCCGTGCTGACTGCATCTGCGGGAAGTGCACCCAGCTCCAGCTCCTCGAGGACCGCGTTAGGGAACTGGAGCTGGAGCTGGAGGAACTTCGGATCATTCGGGAGGCGGAGGGGATTATTGAGAGGAGTTATCGGGAGGCAGTCACACCTCAGGTAAAAGAAGAAGGTAGATGGGTTACCGTCAGGGGAAGGAGAAGGAACCATCAGGCAGTGCAGGGATCCCCTGTGGCCGTTTAACTCAACAACAGGTATACTGTTTTGGATACTGTTGGGGGAGATGACTTACCAGGGGTAGGCAATGGGATACAGGTCTCTGGCGCAGAGTCTGTCCCTGTTGCTCAGAAGGGAAGGGGTAAGAGGAGCAGAGCATTAGTCATTGGGTACTCCATAGTTAGGGGAACAGATAGGAGGTTTTGTGGGAACGAGAGAGACTCACGGTTGTTGTGTTGCCTCCCAGGTGCCAGGGTACGTGATGTCTCGGATCATGTTTTTGGGATCCTCAAGGGGGAGGGGGAGCAGCCCCAAGTCGTGGTACACATAGGCACCAACGACATAGGTAGGAAGACAGATGGGGATTTAAGGCAGAAATTCAGGGAGCTAGGGTGGAAGCTTAGAGCGAGAACAAACAGAGTTGTTATCTCTGGGTTGTTGCCCGTGCCACGTGCTAGCGAAGTGAGGAATAGGGAGAGAGAGGAGTTGAACACGTGGCTGCAGGGATGGTGCAGGAGGGAGGGTTTTGGTTTCCTGGATAATTGTGGCTCTTTCTGGGGTAGGTGGGACCTCTACAAACAAGATGGTCTTCACCTGAACCAGAGGGGTACCAATATCCTGGGGGGGAGATTTGCTCGTGCTCTTCGGGGGGGTTTAAACTAATTCAGCAGGGGGATGGGAACCTAAATTGTAGTTCCAGTGTGCAGGATGTTGAGAGTAGTGAGGGCAGAGATAAGGTTATAAGGACACAAGAGGGCACTGGCAAGCAAGAGCTTGGTTTAAAATGTGTCTACTTCAACGCCAGGAGCATCCGGAATAAGGTGGGTGAGCTTGCAGCATGGGTTGGTACCTGGGATCTCGATGTTGTGGCCATTTCAGAGACATGGGTAGAGCAGGGACAGGAATGGATGTTGTGGGTTCCGGGATTTAGATGTTTCACTAAGAACAGAGAAGAGGGTAAAAGAGGGGGGGGTGTGGCATTGTTAATCAAGGAGAGTATTACAGCGGCAGAAAGGACGTTTGAGGACTCGTCTACTGAGGTAGGCTGGGCCGAGGTTAGAAACAGGAGAGGAGAGGTCACCCTTTTGGGAGTTTTCTATAGACCTCCAGATAGTTCCAGAGATGTAGAGGAAAGGATAGCAAAGATGATTCTTGACAGGAGCGAGAGTAACAGGGTAGTGTTTATGGGGGACTTTAACTTTCCAAATATTGACTGGAAATACTATAGTTCGAGTACTTTAGATGGGTCTGTTTTTGTCCAGTGTGCGCAGGACGGATTTCTGACACAGTATGTAGACAGGCCAACCAGGGGCGATGCCACATTGGATTTGGTACTGGGTAATGAACCCAGCCTGGTGTTAGATTTAGAAGTTGGTGAGCACTTTGGTGATAGTGATCACAATTCGGTTAGGTTTACCTTAGCGATGGGCAGGGACAGGCATATACAGCAGGGCAAGAATTATAGCTGGGGGAAAGGAAATTATGATGCGATTAGGCAAGATTTAGGATGCGTAGGATGGGGAAGGAAACTGCAGGGGATGGGCACAATCGAAATGTGGAGCTTATTCAAGGAGCAGCTACTGCGTGTCCTTGATAAGTATGTACCTGTCAGGCAGGGAGGAAGTTGTCGAGCGAGGGAGCCGTGGTTTACTAAAGACGTTGAAGAGCTTGTCAAGAGGAAGAAGAAGGCTTATGTTAGGATGAGACGTGAAGGCTCAGTTAGGGCGCTTGAGAGTTACAAGCTAGCCAGGAAGGATCTAAAGGGAGAGATAAGAAGAGCAAGGAGAGGACACGAGAAGTCATTGGCGGATAGGATCAAAGAAAACCCTAAGGCTTTCTATAGGTATATCAGGAATAAAAGAATGACTAGAGATAGGTTAGGGCCAATCAATTAGTGGGAAGTTGTGTGTGGAATCAGAGGAGATAGGGGAAGTGTTAAATGAATATTTTTCGTCAGTATTTACAGTGGAGAAAGAAAATGTTGTCGAGGAGAATACTGAGATACAGACTACTAGGCAAGATGGGATTGAGGTTCACAAGGAGGAGGTGTTAGCAATTTTGGAAAGTGTGAAAATAGATAAGTCCCCTGGGCCAGATGGGATTTATCCTAGGATTCTCTGGGAAGCCAGGGAGGAGATTGCAGAGCCTTTGTCCTTGATTTTTATGTCGTCATTGTCGACAGGAATAGTGCCGGAAGACTGGAGGATAGCAAATGTTGTCCCCTTGTTCAAGAAGGGGAGTAGAGACAGCCCTGGTAGTTATAGACCTGTGAGCCTTACTTCGGTTGTGGGTAAAATGTTGGAAAAGGTTCTAAGAGATAGGATTTATAATCATCTTGAAAAGAATAAGTTCATTAGAGATAGTCAGCACGGTTTTGTGAAGGGTAGGTCGTGCCTCACAAACCTTATTGAGTTTTTTGACAAGGTGACCAAACAGGTGGATGAGGGTAAAGCCGTGGATGTGGTCTATATGGATTTCAGTAAGGCGTTTGATAAAGTTCCCCACGGTAGGCTATTGCAGAAAATACAGAAGATTGGGATTGAAGGTGATTTAGTGCTTTGGATCAGAAATTGGCTAGCTGAAAGAAGACAGAGGGTGGTGGTTGATGGTAAATGTTCATCCTGGAGTATAGTTTCTAGTGGTGTACCGCAAGGATCTGTTTTGGGGCCACTGCTGTTTGTCATTTTAATAAATGACCTGGATGAGGGTGTAGAAGGGTGGGTTAGTAAATTTGCGGATGACACAAAGGTCGGTGGAGTTGTGGATAGTGCCGAAGGATGTTGTCGGTTACAGAGGGACATAGATAGGCTGCAGAGCTGAGCTGAGAGATGGCAAATGGAGTTTAATGCGGAAAAGTGTGAGGTGATTCACTTCGGAAGGAGTAACAGGATTGCAGAATACTGGGCTAATGGGAAGATTCTTGGTAGTGTAGATGAGCAGAGAGATCTTGGTGTCCAGGTACATAAATCCCTGAAAGTTGCCACCCAGGTTAATAGAGCTGTTAAGAAGGCATATGGTGTGTTAGCTTTTATTAGTAGGGGGATCGAGTTTAGGAGCCACGAGGTCATGCTGCAGCTGTACAGAAATCTGGCGCGGCCGCACCTGGAGTATTGCGTGCAGTTCTGGTCACCGCATTATAGGAAGGATGTGGAAGCTTTGGAAAAGGTGCAGAGGAGATTTACTAGGATGTTGCCTGGTATGGAGGGAAGGTCTTACGAGGAAAGGCTGAGGGACTTGAGGTTGTTTTCGTTAGAGAGAAGGAGGAGAAGAGGTGACTTAATAGAGACATATAAGATAATCAGAGGGCTGGACAGGGTGGATAGTGAGAGCCTTTTTCCTCGGATGGTGATGGCAAACACGAGGGGACATAGCTTTAAGTTGAGGGGTGATAGATATAGGACAGATGTCAGAGGTAGTTTCTTTACTCAGAGAGTAGTAGGGGCGTGGAACGCCCTGCCTGCAACAGTAGTAGACTCGCCAACTTTAAGGGCATTTAAGTGGTCATTGGATAGACATATGGATGAAAATGGAATAGTGTAGGTCAGATGGTTTCACAGGTCGGCGCAACATCGAGGGTTGAAGGGCCTGTACTGCGCTGTAATGTTCTATGTTCTATAACATCTCCTCCTTTTTGATAATGAGATGACTGAGACTATCTACACTCCCTTCCCTAGGCTCATCATCCACCAAGTCCTTCTCTTTGGGGAATACTGATGCAAAGTACTCGTTTCGCACCTCGCCCATTTCCTCTGGCTCCACACATAGATTCCGATCTCTGTCCTTGAGTGGGCCAACCCTTTCCATGGTTACCCTCTTGCTCTTTATATACGTATAAAAAGCCTTGGGATTTTCCTTAATCCTGTTTGCCAATGACTTTTCATGACCCCTTTTAGCCCTCCTGACTCCTTGCTTAAGTTCGTTCCTACTGTCTTTATATTCCTCAAGTGCTTCGTCTGTTCCTAGCCTTCGAGCCCTTGCAAATGCTTCCTTTTTCTTTTTGACTCGGCTCACAATTTCCCACGATTTCAAAGCTTCCCGAAACTTGCCAAACTTGTCTTTCTTCCTCTCAGGAACATGCTGGTCCTGCATTCTAATCAGCTGACGTTTGAAAGGCTCCCACATGTCAGATGTTGATTTACCCTCAAACAGCCGCCCTCAATCTAAATTCTTCAGTTCCTGCCTAATATTGTTATAATTAACCTTCCCCCAATTTAGCGCCTTCACCCGAGGACTACTCTTATCCTTATCCACAAGTACCTTAAAACTTATGGAATTATGGTCACTGTTCCCGAAATGCTCCCCCACTGAAACTTCGACCACCTGGCTGGGCTCATTCCCCACTACCAGGTCCAGAATGGCCCCATCCCTAGTTGCACTATCTACATACTGTTTCAAGAAGCCCACCTGGATGCTCCTCTCAAATGCTGCCCCATCCAAGCCCCTCGCACTAAGTGAGTCCCAGTCAATATTGGGGAAGTTAAAATCACCCACCACCACAACCCTGTTACCTTTGCATCTTTCCAAAATCTGTCTACATATCTGCTCCTCTACCTCCTGCTGGCTGTTGGGAGGCCTGTAGTAAACCCCCAACATCGTGACCGCATCCTTCCTATTCCTGAGCTCCATGCATATTGCTTCACTGCATGACCCCTCTGAGGTGTCCTCCCGCAGTACAGCTGTGATATTCTCCTTAACCAGTAATGCAACTCCCCCACCCCTTTTACATCCCCCTCTATCCTGCCTGAAGCTTCTAAAGTCTGGAACATTTCGCTGCCAATCCTGCCCTTCCCTCAACCAAGTCTCTGTAATAGCAACAACATCATATTTCCAAGTACTAATCCAAGCTCTAAGTTCATCTGCCTTACCTGTTATACTTCTCGCATTGAAACAAATGCACTTCAGACCACCAGTCCCGCTGTGCTCAGCAACATCTCCCTGCCTGCTCTTCCTCTCAGTCCTACTGGCCTTATTTACTATGTCCTCCTCATTTATTTCACTAGCTGTCCTACTGCTCTGGTTCCCACCCCCCCGCCACACTAGTTTAAAAGCTCCCGAGTGACGCTAGCAAACCTTGCAGCCAGGATATTAGTACCCCTCCAGTTTAGATGCAACCCGTCCTTCTTGTACAGGTCCCATCTGTCCCTGAAGAGAGCCCAATGGTCCAAATATCTGAAACCCTCCCTTCTACACCAGCTGCTCAGCCACGTGTTTAGCTGCACTATCTTCCTATTTCTAGCCTCACTGGCACGTGGCACAGGGCGTAATCCAGAGATTACAACCCTAGAGGTCCTGTTTTTTAATTTACTACCTAACTCCCTAAACTCCCCCTGCAGGACCTCATCACTCTTCCTGCCTATGTCATTGGTACCGATGTGTACCACAACCTCTGGCTGTTCACCCTCTCCCTTCAGAATGCCCCCTGTCCGTTCAGAGACATCCTTGACCGTGGCACCAGGGAGGCAACATACCATCCTGGAGTCTCTTTCACGTCCACAGAAGCGCCTATCTGTGCCCCTGACTATCGAGTCCCCTATAACTATTGCTCTTCTGCGCTTTGTCCCTCCCTGCTGAACAACAGTGCCAGCTGTGGTGCCACTGCTCTGGCTTCTGCTGTTTTCCCCTGATAGGCCATCCCCCCCAACAGTATCCAAAATGGTATACTTGTTAGAGAGGGGGATAGCCACAGGTACCTGGACTCCAAGGGTTAAATTACAAGGAGCGATTACATAAATGAGTCTTGGAGTCATTACAGCACAGAAGGTGGCCATTCAGCCTTTTGGTTCCATCCCAGTTCTCTGTCGAGCAATCCAGTCAGTCCCATTCCCCTGCTCTATTCCCATAGTCCTGCAGGTATATTTCCCTCAAGTGCACATTCAATTTCCTTTTTTAAATCATTCATCGTCTCCACTTCCACCACCCTCATAGGCATCGCATTCCAGGTCATTACCACTCAGTGTGTAAAAAAATAATTCTTCCTCACTGTTAAATTCCACAAAACCTGAGATGGAAGGATAATGCTGGAGCCTATCTTTATTTAGTTTCACATTTATTGTGCTGAATAGAAGGATTATAAACATGTAGCTCATCACTGAAACCCTCCACCAGTCTCCATAACTGTCTGCTTATAAGTGCTCAAGTAAGACCCCAATTAACAACCTCCACTGCATATAATGAAACAATTGATACACAATTAACAGATTAACACTTACATCCCTCCTCGATCTCATGCTCAAAACCTTAATATGTGTCCCCTAGTCCTTGTCAATCTTGTACACCTCCATCAGCTCACCCCTCAATTGCCTTTGCTCCAAGGAGAACAAGCTCCAACCTACACCCTCTCAAGGACCTTCATATCCTTCTTAAAGTGTGGTGACCAGAAGTGGACACAATACTCTAGTTGTGGCCTAACCAGAACTTGAGAAAGGTTCAGGATAACGTCCCTGCTTTTGCATTCAGTACCTCTACTTTGAGGCCCAAGATCCCATTTGCTTTGCCAACTACTTCTTCCTCTTTGGCCTCCTTGTCTCGAGAGACAATGGGTAAGCGCCTGGAGGTGGTCAGTGGTTTGTGAAGCAGCGCCTGGAGTGGCTATAAAGGCCAATTCTAGAGTGACAGACTCTTCCATAGGTGGTGCTGATAAAATTGGTTGTTGGGGCTGTTACACAGTTGGCTCTCCCCTTGCGCTTCTCTCTTTTTTCCTGCCAACTGCTAAGACTCTTCAATGCGCCACTCTTTAGCCCCGCCTTTATGGCTGTCCGCCAGATCTGGCGATCACTGGCAACTGACTCCCATGACTTGTGATCAATGTCACAGGACTTCATGTCGTGTTTACAGACGTCTTTAAAGCGGAGACATGGACGGCCGGTGGGTCTGATACCAGTGCCGAGCTCGCTTTACGATGTGTCCTTGGGGATCCTGCCATCTTCCATGCGGCTCACATGGCCAAGCCATCTCAAGCGCCTCTGGCTCAGTAGGGTGTATATGCTGGGGATGTTGGCCACCTCAAGGACTTCTGCATTGGAGATACGATCCTGCCACGTGATGCCAAGGAGTCTCCAGAGGCAGCGAAGATGGAATGAATTGAGTCGTCGCTCTTGGCTGACATACATTGTCCAGGCCTCGCTGCCATAGAACAAGGTACTGAGGACACAGGCTTGATACGCTCAGACTTTTGTGTTCCGTGTCAGTGTGCCATTTTCCCACACTCTCTTGGCCAGTCTGGACATAGCAGTGGAATCTTTCCCATGCGCTTGTTGATTTCTGCATCGAGAGACAGGTTACTGGTGATAGTTGAGCCTAGGTAGGTGAACTCTTGAACCACTTCCAGAGTGTGGTCGCCAATATTGATGGATGGAGCATTTCTGACGTCCTGTCCCATGATGTTTGTTTTCCTGAGGCTGATAGTTAGGCCAAATTCGTTGCAGGCAGCGGCAATCCTGTCAATGAGTCTCTGCAGACACTCTTCAGTGTGAGATGTTAATGCAGCATCGTCAGCAAAGAGGAGTTCCCTGATGAGGACCTTCCGTACTTTGGTCTTCGCTCTTAGACGGGCAAGGTTGAACAACCTGCCATCTGATCTTCTGAAGACTTGAACACATGTGAGAGCATTAGGGAGAAGAAGATCCCAAACAGTGTAGGTGCGTGAACACAGCCCTGTTTCACACCACTCAGGATAGGAAAGGGGTCTGATGAGGCGCCGCTATGCTGATTTGTGCCATTCGTATTGTCATGGAATGAGGTGATGATACTTAGTAGCTTTGGTGGACATCCAATCTTTGCGAGTAGTCTGAAGAAACCACGTCTGCTGACGAGGTGAAAGGCTTTGGTGAGATCAATGAAAGCAATGTAGAGGGGCATCTGTTGTCCGTGGCATTTCTCCTGTAGCTGGCGAAGGGAGAACAGCATGTCAATGGTCGATCTCTCTGCTCGAAAGCCACACTGTGCCTCAGGGTAGACACGCTCAGCCAGCTTCTGGAGTCTGTTTAAAATGACTCGATTGAATACTTTCCCCACTATGCTGAGCAGGGAGTCACCGCGGTCATCCTTGTTCTTATAGAAACTGATGATATTGGCATCGCGCTTGTCCTGTGGTACTGCTCCCTCGTCCCAGCACAGGCAAAGCAGTTCGTAGAGTGCTGAAAGTCTAGCAGGCTAGGCACTCTTGATTATTTCATGGGTAATGCTGTCCTTACCAGGGGCTTTTTCGCTGGCTCGAGAATCAATGGCATCACTGAGTTCCGATTTTGTTGGCTGTTCGTCCAGCTCATCTGTGACTGACAGAGACTGGACTGCATTGAGGGCAGTATCAGTGACAACATTTTCCCTGGAGTACAGTCTGGGTAGTGCTCCACCCAGCGGTCCATTTACTTGCATTTGAAGCCCATGATCCCATTTGCTTTCCCAACTACTCTCTCAATATGACCTGCCAACTTCAGTGATCCATGCACATGAACCCCTGGGTCCTTCTGTTCCAGCACTCTTTAGAACTGTACCATTCAGTATATGTTGCCTCTCCCTATTTCTTCTGCCAGAGTGCATCACCTCAATATTAGTGGTGGGGGTGGGGGGGGGGGGGGCGGGGATATCCCTGGAATTTAGCAGATTAAGGGATGATTTGATCAAAATTCTCAAGATATTAATTGAAACTGATTGGGTAGTTGGGAGAAACTGTTTCCACTGGTTGGGGAATCCAGTACGAGGGAGCAAGGTCTAAAACGTAGAGCCTGAACTTTCATTCATCCACCGCAGCCCTGTAAAATACAAGCATTAATCTACCCCCGGGCCCTGTAAACATGAGCATTAATCCACCCTGGGTCCAGTAAACACGAGCATTAATCTGCTCCTGGGCCTGGTAAACACGAGCAATAATTGGCAACTGAATCCTGTAAACACGAGCATTAATCTGCCCCGGGCCCTGTAAACATGAGCATTAACCCGCCCCCGTGCCCAGTAAAGACGAGCATTAATCCACCCCCTGGCCCCTGTAAACACGAGCATTAATCCACCCCCGGGCCCTTTAAACATGAGCATTAACCCGCCCCCGTGCCCAGTAAAGACGAGCATTAATCCACCCCCTGGCCCCTGTAAACACGAGCATTAATCTGCCCCGGGTCCTGTAAACACGAGCATTAATCCACCCCCAGGGCCTGTAAAAACGAGCATTAATCTTCCCCGGGTCCTGTAAACACGAGCATTAATCCACCCCCAGGCCCTGTAAACACGAGCATTAATCCACCCCCTGGCCCCTGTAAACACGAGCATTAATCTGCCCCGGGTCCTGTAAACACGAGCATTAATCCACCCCCAGGCCCTGTAAACACGAGCATTAATCTGCCCCGGGTCCTGTAAACACGAGCATTAATCCACCCCCAGGCCCTGTAAACACGAGCATTAATCTGCCCCGGGTCCTGTAAACACGAGCATTAATCCACCCCCAGGCCCTGTAAACACGAGCATTAATCCACCCCCTGGCCCCTGTAAACACGAGCATTAATCTGCCCCGGGTCCTGTAAACACGAGCATTAATCCACCCCCAGGCCCTGTAAACACGAGCATTAATCTGCCCCGGGTCCTGTAAACACGAGCATTAATCCACCCCCGGGCCCTGTAAACATGAGCCTTAATACGCCCCCGGGCCCAGTAAACACGAGCATTAATCTGCCCCGGGTCCTGTAAACACGAGCATTAATCCACCCCCGGGCCCTGTAAACACAAGCGCCCCCGGGCCCTCTATACCCGAGCATTAATCCACCCCCAGGCCCTGTAAACACGAGCATTAATCCACCCCCGGGCCCTGTAAGCACGAGCATTAATCCACCCCCAGGCCCTGTAAACATGTGCATTAATCTGCCCCGGGCCCTGTAAACATGAGCATTAATCCACCCCCAGGCCCTGTAAACAAGAGCATTAATCCACCCTCGGGCCCTGGAAACACGAGCATTAATCCACCGCCAGGCCCTGTAAACGGGAGCATAAATCGACCCCCAGGCCCTGTAAACAAGAGCATTAATCCGGCCCCGGGGCCTGTAAACACGAGCATTAATCTGCCCCCGGGCCAGTAAATACGAGCATTAATCCACCCCCAGGCCCTGTACACACGAGGATTTATCTGCCGCCGGGCCCTGTACACACGAGCATTAATCCACCCCCAGGCCCTGTACACACGAGGATTTATCTGCCGCCGGGCCCTGTACACACGAGCATTAATCCACCCCCGGGGCCTGCAAACACGAGCATTAAGCCACCCCCGGGGCCTGTAAACGGGAGCATTAATCCACCCCCGGGCCCTGTACACACGAGCATTAATCCACCCCCGGGCCCTGTAAACACGAGCATTAAACTGCCCCGGGCCCTGTAAACATGAGCATTAATCGGCCCCGGTCCCTGTAAACACGAGCATTAATCTGCCCCGGGTCCTGTAAGCATGAGCATTAATCTGCCCCGGGGCCCTGTAAGCACGAGCATTAATCCGCCCCGGCCCCTGTAAACCCGAGCATTAATTCGCCGCCGGGCCCTGTAAACGCGAGCATGAATCTGCCCCTGGGCCCTGTAAGCACAAGCATTAATCTGCCCTGGGCCCTGTAAGCACGTATATTAATCTGCCCCCGGCCCTGTAAGCACGAGCATTAATCCGGCACGACCCCCGTAAACCCGAGCATTAATTCCCCCCCGGGCCCTGAACACACTTGCATGAATCTGCCCCCAGGGCCCTGTAAAGGTGAGCACTAATCCGTCCAAGGGCCCTGTAAATGTGAGTATTAATCTGCCCTCGGGCCCTGTAAACATGAGCATTAATCAGCCCCAGGCCCTGTACACCCGAGCATTAATCCGGCCCCGGGCCCTGTAAAACCCGAGCATTAATCCGCCCCAGGCCCTGTAAACATGAGCATTAATCCGCCCCGGGCCCTGTAAACTTGAGCATTAATCGCCCCCGGCCCCCTGTAAACATTAGCATTAATCCGCCCCGGGCCCTGCAAACCCGAGCAGTAATCCGCCCCCGGGCCCTGTAAACCCGAGCATTAATCCGCCCCCGGGCCCTGTAAACACGAGCATTAATCCACCCTGGGCTCTGTAAACGTGAGTATTAATCTGCCCCCGTCCCTGTAAACGTGAGTATTAATCCGCACCCTGTAAACGTGAGTATTAATCTGCTCCTGGGCCCTGTAAACACGAACATTAATCCACCCTGGGCTCTGTAAACATGACCATTAATCCGCCCCCAGGGCCCTGTAAATGTGAGCACTAATCCGCCCCAGGGCCCTGTAAACGTAGTATTAATCTGCCTCCGTCCCTGTAAACGTGAGTATTAATCTGTCCCCGTCCCTGTAAACGTGAGTATTAATCCGCACCCTGTATATGTGAGCATTAATCCACCCCGGGTCCTGTAAACGTAGTATTAATCTGCCTCCGTCCCTGTAAACGTGAGTATTAATCTGTCCCCGTCCCTGTAAACGTGAGTATTAATCCGCACCCTGTATATGTGAGCATTAATCCACCCCGGGTCCTGTAAACACGAGCATTAATACGCCCCCGGGCCCTGTAAACGTGAGTATTAATCCGCACCCTGTAAACGTGAGTATTAATCCGCACCCTGTAAACGTGAGCATTAATCTGCTCCCAGGCCCTGTAAACACGAGCATTAATCCACCCCGGGTCCTGTAAACACGAGCATTAATCCACCCCGGGTCCTGTAAACACGAGCATTAATCCACCCCCGGGCTCTGTAAACACTAGCATTAATTCACCCCCGCACCCTGTAAACACGAGCATTTATGCGCCCCCGCGATGTAAACACGAGCATTAATCTGCCCCCGGGCCATAAAAACACGAGCATTAATCCACCCCGGGCTCTCTAAACATGAGCATTAATCCATCCCCGGCCCTGTTAACCCGAGCATTAATTCACCGCTGGGTCCACTAAACCAGTGTATTAATCTACCCCTAGCTCTTGTAAAGCCGAGCACCTTGGCCCTGGAAAACCATGCATTAATGTTTTCCTGGGTCCTGTAGACCTGAGCATTAATCCACCCCTGGGCCCTGTAAACGCGAGCATTAATCTACACCGGGCCCTGTAAAACTGAGCATTCATCCACCCCTGGCTCCTGTAAACCCAAACATGAATCCACCTCGGCTCTTTAAACCCGAGCATTTATTCACCCCTAGTACTTGTAAACCCAAGCATTAATCCACCGCTGGGTCCTGTAAACCCAAGTATTAATCCACTGCTGGGTCCAGTAAACCTGAGCATTAATCCACCCCTGGGCCCTGTCACGGACTTGTATTATTTTTTCTCCTCGACAAGAAACAGTGTGTGTGTGCCTTCAAGACTATTGGGAGCAGTGCACCTTTAAGGGAGAGAAGATTCTGTAAGTCTGAGACAGAGTTTAGTTTAGTTTAGTTTAGTGATACAGCACTGAAACAGGCCCTTCGGCTCACCGAGTCTGTGCCGACCATCAACCACCCATTTATACTAATCCTACACTAATTCCATATTCCTACCACATCCCCACCTGTTCCTATATTTCCCTACCACCTACCTATACTAGGGGCAATTGCTAATGGCCAATTAACCTATCAACCTGCAAGTCTTTGGCATGTGGGAGGAAACCGGAGCACCCGGAAGAAACCCACGCGACACAGGCAGAACTTGCAAACTCGAGACAGACAGTACCCAGAATTGAACCCGGGTCGCTGGAGCTGTGAGGCTGCGGTGCTAACCACTGAGCCGCCCTGCATTTTGGTTGCCCTGAGCAACAGCAGGTCTGTTTCATTCTGCGGATACTAGGGTGTTTAATCTGGCTGTTTTTCCGATTTTGGTAAAAAGTAATAAACATGCTGCGTCCTGTGGAATGATGGACTGAATTAACAGTGTGTTGCTTCCGCCGCATAACATATTTAATTGGGGGCTCATCCGGGATCAGAATCAGACTAATTGGGAGGCTCGCTTTTGGAATCATATTAATTAGTCGTCTCTGGGATAACACATAAATTGGGGTCTTACGTCTGGCATCATACTAATTGCTCTCACGTCTGGGACGCATTAATTGGAAACTCAATGATTGGGATCCAAATCTAACACCAATTACAAAAATAAAAGGAACCAGTTTTCTTGTATAATAAATCATGGTCTATACCATTGTAATGGCATTAGTAGTTGCAGCAGAGTTTCTGGGTAAGGAAAATGTATCTCTCAGTGCCTTGATAACTTTAACTAAGAATAAACGAAGAAAGTTGGTGACAAAATTGGGGTTAGAATTGAAATCAGGTGCCAAGAAAGCAGTGATAATTGATCCAATAGCCCAACATCTGGAATTAGAAGAAGACAAGGAACAAGAAGATAGTAAGTCAGAGAATGATGCATTAGAATTGGCTAGAGTACAGTTAGAAATGAAAAAAAACTTGGAACAGAAAAAGAAACAGCAATTGCATTGGAAAAACTTAACCTTCACCGGAAAAACGATAAAGCAATAGAATTGTAAAGATGTAGACTTGAATTTCAGAGAAAAAGTGAAAAAGAAGCAAGGGAATTCAAATTAAAAAAGATGGAACTAAGACAAAGGGGTGGTCTTGAATCCTGAGAAAGCTCAGGCCAGGAAGAATCTGAATTCAGCCCAGTACCCAGTGAAGAGCTGTTTAAATTTATTCAAGCTCTTCCTAAGTTTGAGGAAAGGGATGGAGAGGCATTTTTCATATCTTTTGAAAAATTAGCCAAACAGATGAAATGGCCAAAGGAAAGCTGGATATTGCTTATGCAAAGCAGGTTGGTAGGCAGAATTCATGAAGTTTAAGCCATGATTCCTGAAGAGGCTTCTTCAGATTATGAGATGGCAAAAAGGCTATTCTCGCGGCGTATGAGTTAGTCCTGAAGCTTACTGCCAGAAGTTTAGGAACTTACAGAGATTGGCTAGGCAGATGTATGTAGAATTTGAGAGGGTGAAGCAAATTAATTTTGATCGTGGATACGGGCATTAAAGATGGAAACCACATATGAGAACCTTCGAGAGTTGATTCTCTTGGAGGAATTTAATAACTCCATTCCTTCAGTAGCGAGAACTCGTGTAGATAACCTGCAAGTTTTGAAAGCAAGGCAAGCAGTGAAAATTGCTGATGATTTTGAGCTTGTGAATAAGCCAAAACCTTTTCTCCATCGCCCCATAAACCTGAGCAGGATAAGAAAGTGGGAGAGTGAAAGGAAAGCAAGTAGCCGGGGACAAGAAGGAACAGCTGGGAATGCCCTAGGATCACCTCCTCAGGATAGAAAGGAAGGTGCTGAGGGTAGAAGTGAGGTTCGTAAGCCAAAGTGTTATCATTGCCATAAAGCAGGTCATCTTCGTTCAGAATGCTGGAAATTGTTGGGTACACAAAGCTAATGCAGAGGAAAAGACTTTGACTGAGTGTACAGCAGACCAGGCTATAGCTTTAATGGCAGCTGTAAAACCAGATACAAAAACAAAAGGGAGTGTAAAGATTAAGAATAAGATACCTGAAAGTTATAATGAATTTGTGTCAAAGGGGGAAGTAACTCCATATCCTGTAAGTGAGGCAGGAACACTTATCATTATATTCAGGGAGACAGGAACAACCCAAACACTCTTACTGGGGAAAGATATAATGTTTCCATCAGAGAGCACCTTGGATGCTAAAGTTTTAGTTCACGGAATTGGCAGGGAGTCCTTTTCCTTTGTATAAAGTACACCTAGAGAGTGACTTAATATCTGGGATAGTAACAGTAGGAGTTGCCCACAGTTTTCCAGTAGAGGGAATGAATCTACTCCTAGGAAATGATTTGGTTGGATCAAAAGTATCAGTTTCTCCCATAATTGCAAAGGAACCAAGTGAAATTAAGGAAATGGAGCAATTACAGGAACAAGGGCGGCACAGTGGCGCAGTGGTTAGCACCGCAGCCTCACAGCTCCAGCGACCCGGGTTCAGTTCTGGGTACTGCCTGTGTGGAGTTTGCAAGTCCTCTCTGTGTCTGCGTGGGTTTCCGCCGGATGCTCCGGTTTCCTCCCACCTCCAAAAATTTGCAGGTTGATAGGTAAATTGGCCATTGTAAATTGCCCCTAGTGGTGGTAGGAGAATGGTGGGGATGTGGTAGGAAATATGGGGTTAATGTAGGAATAGTATAAATGGGTGGTTGTTGGTCGGCACAGACTCGGTGGGCCGAAGGGCCTGTTTCAGTGCTGTATCTATAAATAAATAAATAAAAAGTTCCTGGAATATTTCCTACCTGTGTAGTCACCCGAGCAATAGCTAAACAGGATCCATTGTCAGAGATAGAAGGGGCACCACAAACAGATAGCCAAGTATCTGAAATCTTACTTGGGGATTTACATAATCCAAATGCGATGTTTAACAGATCTTCTATCATTGCACTGGAGTGCTGACTTGGGTTGCATTAGTGTGTTAAAGTGGAAGTTTGGTGAGTGAGGATAATTAAGGGTTAATTTTATCTCAAGTCCAGTCTGTCTTTTATTTAACAGACTAACTTAACAGTTGCTGTTTGGGTTGGAGAAGGTGAGTTTTAGACCAGCTTTAAACAGAGTTCACTCAGGCTCTGCTTGCAGCTGCACCTTGTTAATTAGAGAATTGGCTTAAACCAGTTTTCAGGGGCTGGAGTCAGTCAATGTAAAAGTGGGCCATCTTACAGTGTTGACCTTGTTTGCATTGGAGTGCTGACTTGAGTTGCATTAGAGCGTTAAAGTGGAAGTTTGGTGAGTGAGGAAGTTTGGTGAGGAGGGAGCGAGGAGCTCCTTTCATTTCCTACCTGTCCTCAGAGTGAGGGGAGCTGAGAGTTTCCAAAGAGCACAGCTGACTGGGGTGTAAGTCCTGGTGGGTATTTTTCAAAGTGGATTGAATTGTAAGTCATTGTTTTAGCAAGACTTAGTTGTTTTTTTAAATTATAATCTTCTGAAGTTTTAAATTTAAAGGGTTTAGTCATGGCAGGAGAGGTTGAAGCCGTGGTTTGCTCCTCTTGCTGCATGTGGGAATCCGGGAACATTTCCAGTCCCCGGGACCAGCATGTGTGCAGGAATTGTGTCCAGCTGCAGCTCCTGGAAGCTCGGGTTTCAGAGCTGGAACGGCGGCTGGAAACACTGTGGAGCATCCGCGTGTCTGATAGCATTGTGGTTCGCATGTGCAGAGAGATGGTCACACCGCAGCTGAAGGGACTTGAGGAAGGAAGGGAATGGGTGACCACCAGGCAGTCCAAGAGAATCAGGCAGGTAGTTCAGGAGTCCCCTGGGGTCCCGCTTGCAAATCGGTATTCCATTTTGGAGGCTGATGAGGCTGGTTCCTCCAGGGAGTGCTGACAGAGCCAAGCTTCTGGCACCGCAAGCAACCTGTCTGCACAGGAAGGGGGAAGGAGAGGAACAGCAATAGTAATAGGGGATTCTATAGTCAGGGGAACAGATAGGCGCTACTGTGGCTGTCAACGTGACTCCAGGATGGTGTGTTGCTTCCCTGGTGCCAGGTTCCGGGATGTCACCGAACGGCTGCAGGGCATCCTGAAGGGGGAGGGTGATAAGGCAGAGGTCATGGTACATGTTGGTACCAATGACATAGGTAGAAAGAGGGATGATGTCTTGCATCAAGAATTCAGGGAGTTAGGCAGTAGACTGAAAAGCTGAACCTGTCGGGTTGTAATCTCTGGATTACTCCCAGTGCCACGTACTAGCTAGTATAGAAATAGGAGAATAGCACAGATGAATGCGTGGCTTAAGAGTTGGTGCAGGAGGGAGAGTTTTAGTTTCCTGGACTACTGAGACCGTTTCTGGAGAAGGTGGGACCTGTACAAGCGGGACAGTCTACATCTGAACCAGACTAACATCCTTGCTGGCGGGTTCACCAGTGCTGTTGGGAGGAGTTTAAACTAATTTGGCAGGGGAGGGGATGCAGACTCCTAGCAGAATAGGGACACAGCTAAACACAGGAAAGTGAACAAGTCAGAGGGAATACAGCGGAAGTAAGTTTCAAGGGAGTAAGACCAGGATGGAAGGCCTCTACTTTAATGCCAGGAGTATTGCAGGTAAAACGGATGAGTTAAGGGCAATGATTGACACGTAGAATTATGATATAGTAGCCATCACGGAGACATGGTTGAGGGAGGGGCAGGATTGGCAGCTCAATATCCCAGGATATAGAATCTTCAGGCGAGACAGAGGAGGCGGTAAAAGAGGAGGGGGCATTGCAATGTTAGTTCAGGAGTCAGTTACTGCAGTAAGGAGAGATGATATCTTGGAGGGGGCATCAAATGAAGCTTTATGGGTCAAGTTTAGGAAGAAAAAAGGGACAGCCACATTGAACAAACAAAGAACAGTACAGCACAGGAACAGGCCATTCGGCCCTCCAAGCCTGCGCCGACCTTGATGCCTGCCTAAACTAACACCTTCTGCACTTCCGGGGTCCGTATCCCTCTATTCCCATCCTATTCATGTATTTGTCAAGATGCCTCTTAGACGTCTCCATGGTACCTGCTTCCACCACCTCCCCCGGCAACAAGTTCCAGTCACTCTCCACCCTCTGTGTAAAGAACTTGCCTCGCACATCCCCTCTAAACTTTGCCCCTCTCACCTTAAACCTATGTCCCCTAGTAACTGACTCTTCCACCCTGGGATAAAGCTTCTGACTATCCACTCTGTCCATGCCGCTTATAACTTTGTAAACCTGGCCGGGCTCATTTCCCAATACCAGGTCCAGTACGGCCCCATGCCTAGTTGGACTATCTACGTATTGTTTCAAGACGCCCTCCTGGATGCTCCTTACAAATTCTGCCCCATCCAAGCCCCTAGCACTAAGTGAGTCCCAGTCAATATAGGGGAAGTTAAAATCACCCACCACTACAACCCTGTTACCTTTACATCTTTCCAAAATCTGTCTACATATCTGCTCCTCTACCTCCCGCTGGCTGTTGGGAGGCCTGTAGTAAACCCCCAACATCATGACTGCACCCTTCCTATTCCTGAGCTCCACCCATATTGCATCGCTGCATGACCCCTCCGAGGTGTCCTCCCACAGTACAGCTGTGATATTCTCCTTAACCAGTAATGCAACACCCCCACTCCTTTTACATCCCCCTCTATCCCGCCTGAAGCTTCTAAATCCTGGAACATTTAGCTGCCAATCCTGTCCTTCCCTCAACCAAGTCTCTAATAGCAACAACATCATAGTTCCAAGTACTAATCCAAGCTCTAAGTTCATCTGCCTTACCTGTTATACTTCTTGCATTGAAACAAATGCACTTCAGACCGCCAGTCCCGCTGTTCTCCGCAACATCTCCCTGCCTGCATCTCTTAGTCTTACTGGCCTTATTTACTAGTTCCCCTTCATTTATTTCGCTTGCTGTCCTACTGCTCTGGTTCCCACCCTCCTGCCACATTAGTTTAAACGCTCCCGAGTGACGCTAGCAAACCTCGCAGCCAGGATATTTGTGCCCCTCCAGTTTAGATGCAACCCGTCCTTCTTGTACAGGTCCCATCTGTCCCTGAAGAGATCCCAATGGTCCAGATATCTGAAACCCTCCCTTCTACACCAGCTGTTCAGCTGCACTATCTTCCTATTTCTAGCCTCACTGGCACGTGGCACAGGGAGTAATCCAGAGATTACAATCCTAGAGGTCCTGTTTTTTAACTTTCTACCAAACTCCCCCTGCAGGACCTCATCACTCTTCCTGCCTATGTCGTTGGTACCGATGTGTACCACAACCTCTGGCTGTTCACCCTCCCCCTTCAGAATGCCCCCTGTCCGTTCAGAGACATCCTTGACCCTGGCACCAGGGAGGCAACATACCATCTTGGAGTCTCTTTCACATCCACAGAAGCGCCTATCTGTGCCCCTGACTATAGAGTCCCCTATAACTATTGCTCTTCTGTGCTTTGGCCCTCCCTGCTGAAGAACAGTGCCAGCCATGGTGCCACTGCTCTGGCTGCTGCTGTTTTCCCCTGATACGCCATCCCCCCCAACAGTATCCAAAACGGTATACTTGTTAGAGAGGGGATAGCCACAGGGGATTCGTGCACTGCCTGCCCCTTCTAGCGGTCACCCATCTATCTGCCTGCACCTTGGGTGTAACCACTTCTCTAAAACTCCTGTCTATGACACTTTCTGCCACTTGCATGCTCCTAAGTGCATCCAGTTGCTGCTCCAACCGATCCATGCGGTCTGTGAGAATTGAACCCGGGTCACTGGAGCTGTGAGGCTGCGGTGCTAACCACTGTGCCGCCCCTTTTTTTAATTACAGGACATTTAGTTTAGTTTAGTTTAGTTTAGAGATACAGCACTGAAACAGGCCCTTCGGCCCACCGAGTCTGTGCCGACCATCAACCACCCATTTATACTAATCCTACACTAATTCCATATTGCTACCACATCCCCACCTGTCCCTATATTTCCCTACCACCTACCTATACTAGGGGCAATTTATAATGGCCAATTAACCTATCAACCAGCAAGTCTTTGGCATGTGGGAGGAAACCGGAACACCCGGAGGAAACCCACGCAGACACAGGGAGAACTTGCAAACTCCACACAGGCAGTACCCAGAATTGAACCCGGGTCACTGGAGCTGTGAGGCTGCGGTGCTAACCATTGTGCCGCCCTATATTCTACTATAAATATTAAATGCTAACGAAATAGAGTAATCTCCTCCCTCTGGTTTAGTTACTCCACTTATTAATTAGTTAATTAAGGGTTTTAATCAATTTTTATCACTTTTATTTTCAAATTCAGTACAAATTCCCTACCAGCCAATCAGGTCACAGCTTTCTTGTGACGTCACTTTTCAGGTTTTTTTTAGTAGAGGTAAGTTTTTTAATACTTACCGGTCTGGAACTCCGCCCTCCGAGAATGTAGGCCACGAATCCCCGAGGTAAGTTTTTATACTTACCGGTCTGGAACTCCGCCCTCCGAGAATGTAGGTCGCGAATCCCTGAGGTAAGTTTTTTATACTTACTGGTCTGGAACTCCGCCCTCCGAGTCTTCTCCGTTGAAGGAACTGTGACTGCAACTGCAGCTGAATTGTTTGCCTATCAAGAACCAAATATTTTCATCAAATCCAGATAAAGATTTCAAGTGAACTTTGGTGATGTACTTTGGGAGGTCTAACAAGACAATGGAATATACAATGGATGGTAGGACCCTAGGGAGTACAGAGGGACCTTGGGGTGCTTGTCCATAGATCACTGAAGGCAGCAGCACAGGTAGATAAGGTGGTTAGGAAGGCATACGGGATACTTGCCTTTGTTAGCCGAGGCATAGAATATAAGAACAGGGAGGTTATGATGGAGCTGTATAAAATGCTGGTTAGGCCACAGCTGGAGTACTGTGTACAGTTCTGGTCACCACACTATAGGAAGGATGTGATTGCACTGGAGAGGGTGCAGAGGAGATTCACCAAAGGTTTCCATCCAGCCCGTGGATGTATTAGGGATGAGAAATTTTCCATTGTCATCTTCAATTGCACATTGTCTGCCAATTACACAGCTGACAACTGCTGACATGGGGAATAGCGGTTTCCCAACTTCGGACAGATTCGGGGTTTTCCAGCGGGTTCTGACAGCGTGACTTTTGAAAAGAAAACTGGCCAACTGCAAATTTGCTGTGCTGAATGCTCCCACTCCCTGTACCGTCAGAGAGAGAGCGAGAAGGTGGGGGTGGGAACCCAGAGAGAGGGAGAGAGGCAGGTGAGAGAGAGAAAGAATGTTGGGGTTGGGGATAGAGTGTGATCAGGATTACTCCTGACAGATGGACATCTATCTGGAATACTCGCATCAGTAGAACAAGTGTATGGGCAAACATTGGCTACTTGCACAAGTGAAAAAATGCCAGGTATCTCACTAAACTATTCAAGAAGGGTAGCAGGGATAGACCAGGTAATTACAGGCCAGTGAGTCTAACATCTGTGGTTGGGAAAGTATTGGAAAAAATTCTGAGGGACAGGATTAATCTCCACTTGGAGAGGCAGGGATAGTCGGCATGGCATTGTCAGGGGGAGATCGTGTCTAACTAACTTGATTGAATTTTTCGAGGAGTTGTCTAGATGTGTAGATGAGGGTAAAGCAGTTGATGTAGTCTACGTGGACTTCAGTAAGGCTTTTGATAAGGTCCGCATGGAAGATTGGTTAAGAAGGTAAGAGCCCATGAGATCCAGGGCAATTTGGCAAATTGGATCCAAAATTGGCTTAGAGGCAGGAAACAGAGGGTAATGGTCGAGGGTTGTTTTTGCGAGTGGAAGCCTGTGACCAGTGGTGTACCACAGGGATCAGTGCTGGGATCCTTGTTGTTTTTAGTGTACATTAATGATTTAGACGTGAATATAGGAGGTATGATCAGTAAGTTCGCAGATGACACGAAAATTGGTGGTGTCGTAAATAGTGATGAGATTACAGGATATAGATGGGCTGGTAAGATGGGCAGAGCTGTGGAAAATGGAATTTAATCCTGAGAAGTGATACATTTTGGGAGGACTAACAAGGCAAGGGAATATACAATGGATGGTAGGACCCAAGGAAGTACAGAGGGTCAGTGGGACCTTGGTGTACTTGTCCATAGATTACTGATGGCAGCAGCACAGGTAGATAAGGTGGTTAGGAACGCATATGGGATACTTGTCTTTATTAGCAGGGGCATAAAATATAAGAGCAAGGAGGCTATGATGGAGCTGTGTAAAATGCTAGTTAGGCCTCAGCTGGAGTACTGTGTACAGTTCTGGTCGCCATACTACAGGAAGGATGTGATTGCACTGGAGAGGGTGCAGAGGAGATTCACCAGGATGTTGCCTAGGCTGGAGCATTTCAGCTGTGAAGAGAGACTGAAAAGGCTAGGGTTGTTTTCCTTTTGAACAAAGAAGGATGAGGGGGGGACATGATTGAGGTACACAAAATTATGAGGGGCATTGATAGGTTAGATAGGAAGAAGCTTTTTCGATAGGAAGAAGCAGAGAGTGCGAGCGAGTGAGCAGCTGGGAAGGTCAATTTAAAGTAAACTTAATTTCTTTTTGTTTTCGGCGGAGACCAGGGGGCTGCTGGGTAAGTAAAACCCTATATACTTGGGCCGTTTAAAATAACTTGCCTTTCATTGCAGCAGCTTTTTCGGGAGCAGAGAGTGCGAGCGAGTGAGCAGCTGGGAAGGTCAGTTTAAAGTAAACTTAATTTCTTTTTGTTTTCGGCGGAGACCAGGGGGCTGCTGGGTAAGTAAAACCCTATATATTTGGGCTGTTTCTGAACCCGAGACACTACACCTGTAGTGTCTCCCACCCGCCCTCCTCCTCTAACCAAAAAAAAAGGACTCGGTGGTGTGTAGATAAGGTAAGGCTTTTTCTATTTCTCTTTTTTTTAATCGTGTGATTGGGAAAAAAACTTTTCGTTTCTTTTTCATTTCACTAAGTTTAACCTTAAGATTAAAAATGGCAGGAGATCTCAGACCCGTGACATGCTCCTCTTGCTCAATGTGGGAGCTCAGGGACATGGCTGATGTCCCTGACACCTTCACGTGCAGGACGTGTGTCCAGCTGCAGCTCTTGTTAGACCGCATGACGGCTCTGGAGCTGCGGATGGACTCACTTTGGAGCATCCGCGATGCTGAGGAGGTCGTGGATAGCACGTTTAGCGAATTGGTCACACCGCAGATTAGGATTGCTGAGGGAGAAAGGGAATGGGTGACCAAAAGGCAGAGAAAGAGCAGGAAGGCAGCGCAGGTGTCCCCTGCGGTCATCCCCCTCCACAACAGGTATACCGTTTTGGATACTGTTGAGGGAGATGGCTCACCAGGGGAAGGCAGCAGTAGCCAGGTTCATGGCACCGTGGCTGGCTCTGCTGTTCAGAAGGGCGGGAAAAAGAGTGGAAGGGCTATAGTCATAGGGGATTCGATTGTAAGGGGAGTAGATAGGCGGTTCTGTGGTCGAAAACGAGACTCCCGAATGGTATGTTGCCTCCCAGGTGCACGGGTCAGGGATGTCTCAGATCGGCTGCAGAACATTCTGAAGGGGGAGGGTGAACAGCCAGTTGTCGTTGTGCACATAGGCACCAATGATATAGGTAAAAAACAGGACGAGGTCTTACAAGCAGAATTTAGGGAGTTAGGAGCCAAGTTTAAAAAGTAGGACCTCAGAGGTAGTAATCTCCGGATTGCTACCAGTGCCACGTGATAGTCAGAGTAGAAATGAAAGAATAGTCAGGATGAATGCGTGGCTTGAGAGATGGTGCAGGAGGGAGGGGTTCAGATTTTTGGGGGAGGTGGGACTATTACAAATTGGACGGTCTGCACCTGGGCCGGACTGGAACCAATGTCCTTGGGGGTGCTTTTGCTAACGTTGTTGGGGAGGGTTTAAACTCATGTGGCAGGAGAATGGGAACCAAATGAGGTCAGTAGAGAGTAAGGATGTAGTAACTAAAGCCTATAAGGAACTAGATAATGAAGTCAGCGTGACTAAGGGAAAGAGTAGGCAGGGAGCAGATGATGAAAGCAAAGGGACTGGTGGTCTGAGGTGTATTTGTTTTAATGCAAGAAGTGTAGTAGGTAAGGCAGATGAACTTAGGGCTTGGATTAGTACCTGGGAGTATGATGTTATTGCTATTACTGAGACTTGGTTAAGGGATGGGCATGATTGGCAACTAAATATCCCAGGATACCAATGCTTTAGGCGGGATAGAGAGGGAGGTAAAAGGGGTGGAGGAGTTGCATTACTGGTCAAAGAGGATATCACAGCTGTGCTGAAGGAAGGCACTATGGAGGACACGAGCTGTGAGGCAATATGGGCAGAACTCAGAAATAGGAAGGGTGCGGTAACAATGTTGGGGCTGTACTACAGGCCTCCCAACAGCGAGCGTGAGATAGAGGTACAAATATGTAAACAGATTATGGAAAGCTGTAGGAGCAACAGGGTGGTGGTGATAGGAGATTTTAATTTTCCCAACATTGACTGGGATTCACTTAATGTTAGAGGTCTAGATGGAGCAGAATTTGTAAGGAGCATCCAGGAGGGTTTTCTAGAGCAGTATGTAAATAGTCCAACTCGGGAAGGGGCCATACTGGACCTGGTGTTGGGAAATGAGCCGGGCCAGGTGGTTGACGTTTCAGTAGGGGACTACTTTGGGAAAAGTGATCACAATTCCGTAAGTTTTAGAATACTCATGGACAAAGACCAGAGTGGTCCTAAAGGAAGAGTGCCAAATTTGGGGAAGGCCAACTATACCAAAATTCGGCAGGAGCTGGGGAATGTAGATTGGGAGCAGCTGTTTGAAGGTAAATCCACATTTGATATGTGGGAGGCTTTTAAAGAGAGGTTGATTAGCGTGCAGGAGAGACATGTTCCTGTGAAAATGAGGGGTAGAAATGGCAAGATTAGGGAACCATGGATGACAGGTGAAATTGTGAGACTAGCTAAGAGGAAAAAGGAAGCATACATAAGGTCTAGGCGGCTGAAGAAAGACGAAGCTTTGAAAGAATATCGGGATTGTCGGCACAATCTGAAACGAGGAATTAAGAGGGCTAAAAGGGGTCATAAAATATCTTTAGCAAACAGGGTTAAGGAAAATCCCAAAGCCTTTTATTCATATATAAGGAGCAAGAGGTTAACTAGAGAAAGGATTGGCCCACTCAAGGACAAAGGAGGAAAGTTATGCGTGGAGTCAGAGAAAATGGGTGAGATTCGAAACGAGTACTTTGCATCGGTATTCACCGAGGAGAGGGACATGACGGATGTTGAGGTTAGGGACAGATGTTTGATTACTCTAGGTCAAGTCGGCATAAGGAGGGAGGAAGTGTTGGGTATTCTAAAAGGCATTAAGGTGGACAAGTCCCCAGGTCCGGATGGGATCTATCCCAGGTTACTGAGGGAATCGAGAGAGGAAATAGTTGGGGCCTTAACAGATATCTTTGCAACATCCTTAAACACGGGTGAGGTCCCGGAGGACTGGAGAATTGCTAATGTTGTCCCCTTGCTTAAGAAGGGTAGCAGGGAGAATCCAGGTAATTATAGACCGGTGAGCCTGACGTCAGTGGTAGGGAAGGTGCTGGAGAAGATACTGAGGGATAGGATCTATTCCCATCTGGAAGAAAATGGGCTTATCAGTGATAGGCAACATGGTTTTGTGCAGGGAAGGTCATGTCTTACCAACTTAATAGAATTCTTTGAGGAAGTGACAAAGTTGATTGATGAGGGAAGGGCTGTAGATGTCATATACATGGACTTCAGTAAGGCGTTTGATAAGGTTCCCCATGGTAGGCTGATGGAGAAAGTGAAGTCGCATGGGGTCCAAGGTGTAGTAGCTAGATGGATAAAGAACTGGCTGGGCAACAGGAGACAGAGAGTAGCAGTGGAAGGGAGTTTCTCAAAATGGAGATGTGTGACCAGTGGTGTTCCACAGGGATCCATGCTGGGACCACTGTTGTTTGTGATATACATAAATGATTTGGAGGAAAGTATAGGTGGTCTGATTAGCAAGTTTGCAGACGACACTGAGATTGGTGGAGTGGCAGATACTGAAGGGGACTGTCAGAGAATACAGCAGAATATAAATAGACTGGAGAGTTGGGCAGAGAAATGGCAGATGGAGTTCAATCAGGGCAAATGCGAGGTGATGCATTTTGGAAGATCCAATTCAAGAGTGAGCTATACAGTAAATGGAAAAGTCCTGGGGAAAATTGATGTACAGAGAGATTTGGGTGTTCAGGTCCATTGTTCCCTGAAGGTGGCAACGCAGGTCAATAGAGTGGTCAAGAAGGCATACGGCATGCTTTCCTTCATCGGACGGGGTATTGAGTACAAGAGTTGGCAGGTCATGTTACAGTTGTATAGGACTTTGGTTCGGCCACATTTGGAATACTGCTTGCAGTTCTGGTTGCCACATTACCAAAAGGATGTGGATGCTTTGGAGAGGGTGCAGAGGAGATTCACCAGGATGTTGCCTGGTATGGAGGGCGCTAGCTATGAAGAGAGGTTGAGTAGATTAAGATTATTTTCATTAGAAAGACGGAGGTTGAGGGGGGACCTGATTGAGGTGTACAAAATCATGAGAGGTATAGACAGAGTGGATAGCAAGAAGCTTTTTCCCAGAGTGGGGGATTCAATGACAAGGGGACACGAGTTCAAAGTGAAAGGGGAAATGTTTAGGGGGGATATGCGTGGAAAGTTCTTTACGCAGAGGGTGGTGGGTGCATGGAACGCTTTGCCAACGGAGGTGGTAGACGCGGGCACGATAGCGTCTTTTAAGATGTATCTAGACAGATACATGAATGGGCAGGAAGTAAAGAGATACAGACCCTTAGAAAATAGGCGACAGGTTTCGATAGAGGATTTGGATCGGCGTAGGCTTGGAGGGCCGAAGGGCCTGTTCCTGTGCTGTAATTTTCTTTGTTCTTAGCGAAGGGGTCAATAACCAGGGGGCATAGATTTAAGATAAGGGGCAGGATGTTTAGAGGGGATTTGAGGAAAAAGTTTTTCGTCCAGAGGGTGGTTGCAATCTGGAACACACTGCCTGAAGAGGTGGTAGAGGCAGGAACCCTCACAACATTTAAGAGGTATTTAGATGAGCACTTGAAACGCCATAGGATACAAGGCTACGGGCCAAGCGTTGGAAAATGGGACTGGAATAGTTAGGTGCTTGATGGCTGGCACAGACACAATGGGCTGAAGGGCCTGTTTCTGTGCTGTATAACTCTGTTACTCTTTGACTATGACTAAATCTGTGTCCAACATAGTGATGAGAAAGAAAGTTAATAAATTATTTTTTCATTTTTCATTCACAAAAATACACATTTGTTATTGTTTTGATTAATAAGCTAAATGTTTAATGCCTTTATCTTTCTGAAATTGTCTCACCAGCCCCTATATGTAAGACAAAAATTGTAATGTGGGCCCCTCATGTGAAGAAGGTGAATAACCTTAGTGTAGAGGGAGCTTTACTCTGTATCTAACTCATGCTGTCCCTACGCTGGGAGTGTTTGATGGGATAGTGTAGAGGGAGCTTTACTCTGTACCCAGCCAAAGTCAGTGCCTGAGGAGAGGAACATAAGGACATAACTATGAGCAGGAGTAGGCTACATATCCCTTGAAGTCTGCTCCGCCACTTAATAAGATCTTCTACCTCAATACGATCCTCCTACACTATCCCCATATTCCTTAACTCCCTTAGTATCAAAGAATCTATCAATATTTGTGTTGACCATACGCAATAACTGTGCATCCACAGCTCTTTGTAGTGGAGAATTTTAATCCTTTCTTTAAAAACAAGTTTCATCATATCAGCTCAACACAACCTTCGTAAGGGCAATTAGGGACGGGCAACAAATGCTGGCCTTGCCAGCAAAACCCACATCCCATGAAAGAATGAAATGAAAAAATGCTAAATTCCTGAACTCTTATTGTGGGACTGTGACCTGTAGTTCTAGACTCACATAGGAACATGCGAATTTGGAGCAGAAGTAGGCCACTCAGCCCCTCGAGCCTATTCTGCCATTCAATAAGATCATGGATAATCAAATTGTAACCTCAACTCCACATTCACGCCTACCCCTGATAACCTTTCACCCTCTTGCTTATCAAGAATCTATCTACCTCTGCCTTAAAAATATTTAAAGACTCTGCTTCTGCCGCCTTTTGAGGAAGAGAGTTTCAAAGACACATGACTCTGAGAATTTTTTTTTTCCCTCATCTCTCTTAAATGCACGACCCCTTATTTTTAAACAGTAATCCCTAGTTCTCGATTCTCCCACAAGGGGAAACATCCTTTCCCCATCCACTCTGTCAAGACCCCTTAGGATCTTATATGTTTCAATCAAGTCACCTCATACTCTTCTAAACTCCAGCAGATACAAGCCTAGCCTGTCCAAGCTTTCCTCATAAGACAACCCGCCCATTTCAAGTATTAGTCCAGTAAACCTTCTCTGAACTGCTTCCAATGCACTTGCATCCTTCCTTAAATAAGGAGACCAATACTGTACACAGTTCTCCAGATGTGGACGTACCAATGCCCTGAATAACTGAAACATAACCTCCCACTTGTGTTCAATTCCCTCGCAATAAACCATAACATTGTATTAACATTCCTAATTATGTGCTGTACCTGCATACTAACCTTTTGTGATTCATGCACTAGGATACCCAGATCCCTCTGTATCTTAGAGCTCTGCAATCTCTCACCATTTAGATAATATGCTTTTTTATTCGTCCTTCCAAAATGGACAATTTCACATTTTCCCACATCATACTCAATTTGCCAGATCTTTGTCCACTCACTAACCCTCCTTATGTCCTCTTCACAATTTACTTGCCTACCTATCTTTGTGTCATCAGCAAATTTGGCAACCATACCATCGGTCCCTACATCCAAGTCATTTATATAAATTGTAAAAGTTGAGGCCCCAGCACATCTGTGCCCCTTTGGCACAGCACTCATTACATCTTGCTAATCATAAAATGACCATTTATGCCGACTCGCTGTTTCCTGTTAGCTAGTCAATCTTCTGTCCATGCCAATATGTTACCCCCTACACCATGAGCTTTTATTTTCCGCAATAGCCTTTGATGTGGCACCTTATTAAATGCCTTCTGGAAATGTATGTACAGTACATCCATCCTTTATCCACAGCACATGTTTAACTGCTTTCTGTCTCCCTCCCTTTTTTGAATAAAGAAGTTACACAGTCCCTATTTTCCAATCTATTGGAACATTGTCCAAATCTAGGATGTTTGGGAAAATTGAAACCAACACAACAACTATCTCACTGGACACTTCTTTTAAAACTCCAGGATGGAGTCCATCAGGACCCAGCTCCAACAAGTTGCTCAGTACCACTTCCCTGGTGATTGTAATTTTCTTGAGTTCCTCCCTCCCTTCCATTTCCTGATTTACAGCTATTTCTGGGATGTTACTTGTATCCTCTATAGTGAAGACCAATGTAAAATACCTGTTCAATTCAACTGCAATCTGTTTATTTTCCATTATTCATTTCCTAGCCAGGAGAAACATCTTCCCAGCACCTACTCTGTCAAGTCTGTTGAGGATTTTAAATGTTTCAGTTAATCACCAGGAATTCATCGAATTCGAAGGAATATAGGTCTCTTCTACTTAATCTTTTCTCCTCAATCATAGAATCAGTCTGGAGAGCCTGTGCTGCGCTCCCGCTCAGGCAAATATATCCAAAATGATATTAATCAAATCCAGGTCTTAACCGTCACAGAGCGTCCATGCAATTGGGTTTCTATATGTGTTGTTTAAAAATTTCATCACATTCCGACCAGAGTATTAATTTCCATCATCAGTTGGGGTTAACAATGGCGGGGCTGTTACCCAGTATTCCCCGCGGTACTGAATGTACCCTACTCACTCTGCAGTAGCCCAGTGCGCAGGCGCAGGCCTGTATCTGGAGCATGTGTAATATCAGTGCGAGCAGAGCCGTGCGGACGCTGGAGTCGCTTTTATCGCGGGTGAGAGCCGGCAGACGGAGGCTTCAGAACTACTTGGTGTAGGCCGCAAGCCCCGAATAAAGAAATTTCAGGTTTCACCTTTGTCCCAAGCGGGGTGGCAGGTACTGTTTGAAACTAATAAATTAAAAGGAGGGGCTAAGGTTTCCTATTGAAGGGAGACAGGAATGTCTGGAAACAAAAACCAAAGCACACTGACGGACTGAGACGGAACAGGCGGCTCGGGAGGAGATTGTGGGCGCAGGGGAGGAATTGCAGCTTTGGGTGGGCTGGGAAGTTTCAGAAACACCTGGGGTCGTCCTGCGGCCCGAATAAGAGACTGCAGGCCTCGTGTTTACCCCCGCGGTGACAGGCCCGGGGAGCGGGGGCACTTGCTGTCCTCCTGAGGCTCCTGGTTCCCCGTTTGCACAGAGCGGGTCCAGGTTAATGGGCGCCTTCTGGACCCTTTAAATTCCCCCTAATCACTAGACTCTTGATTAGTGATTATTTCCGGCAGGTTTTTGTGTCTTCTACTGTGATGGCAGATTGGGCGGCGCAGTGGTTAGCACCGCAGCCTCACAGCTCCAGCGACCCGGGTTCAATTCCGGTGTGGGTTTCCTCCGGGTGCTCCGGTTTCCTCCCACATGCCAAAGACTTGCAGGTTGATAGGTAAATTGGCCATTATAAATTGCCCCTAGTATAGGTAGGTGGTAGGGAAATATAGGGACTGGTGGGGATGTGGTAGGAATATGGAATTCGTATAGGATTAGTATGAATGGGTGGTTGATGGTCGGCACAGACTCGGTGGGCCGAAGGGCCTGTTTCAGTGCTGTATCTCTTAAAAAAAAACAACGTATTTGTTTAATGTCGCTGCCTTTTCCTCATTAGTAGTAGTGATCTGCTCAAGGGCAGGGCCACTGCTCAATTCTCCATGTTTTATGGTCCTACAATTTTTGGTTGCTCGTAGCAGCCTCCCATTTTTTAACTTCCATAAGAAATTAGCAATATGACTGAGCAAAAAGTACATGACGTTGCTTTCTGTTCCCTCCTTCAAAGGGAATACAACTCCTCTTCCCAAAGGATCTTTCGTCTCTAAGCAGCTGTTGTCCCTCAAGGTTCTAGCTCTTCCATGATCACTGTTGAAAACTCACTGGTTCCACCATTGACCATGCTTCATAACCCTGAGCATGGGACTCTTAGCCGGCTTGGGATGACTTGCAAAAGGGCAGGGACAACCACCCGCTGAGGTGTCAAATGACCCTCCTACCCATTTCCTTATTCCCCATTATCATTTCTCCTACTTCTGCCTCTTATTGGCCCACATTTACTTTCACTAATCTCTTCCTATTTACATACTTTTTGAAACGAGGTGAAGAGTATCGTGGATAGCAGGTATAGAGAGGTGGTCACACCGCAGGCTCAGACTCCACAGACAGGAAGAGAATGGGTGACCACCAGGCAGAGCAAGAGGACTAGGCAGGCAGTGCAGGAATCTCCTGTGGCTATTAACCTGCAAAACAGATATACTGCTTTGGATACTGTTGAGGAGGGAACGGCCTCTCGGGAAATCAGCAACAGCCCAATTTGTTGCACCACAGTTGGCTCTGCTGCACAGGGGAGGAGTAAAAAGTGTGGGAATGCAATAGTTATAGGGGATTCAAATTGTAAGGGAAATAGATAGGCATTTCTGAGGCCGCAAAAGCCAGTGGTTGTGGTACACATTGGTACAAACAATGTAGGTAACAAAAAAAGGATGAGGTCCTGAAAGCAGAATATAGGGAGTTAGGAAGTAAGTTGAAAAGTAGGACCTCAAAGGTAGCGATCTCAGGATCACTACCAGAGCCGAAATAGCAGGATATATCGGATTAATACGTGGCCGAAGAGATGGTGTGAGGGGTGGGTTTTAGATTCCTGGGACATTGGGACTGGTTCTGGGGGAGGTGGGACCAGTACAAACTGGGCAGGACCGGGACTGATGTCCTCGGGGGAATATTTGCTAGAGTGGTTGGGGAGGGTTTAAACTAAAAAGGCAAGGGGATGGGAACCTTTGCAAGGAGTCAGAGGAGGGGGGAATCAAAGACAAGAACAAAAGACAGTAAGGGGAATAAGAAAAGTGTTAGGCAGAGAAATCAAGGGCCAGAATCAAACAGAGCCACAGTGAAAAATATTGGGAAGGGGCCAAGTAATGTTAAAAAGACAGGCCTTAAGGCTTTGTGCCTTAACGCGCGGAGCATTCGCAATAAAGTGGATTCATTTAATCGCGCAAATAGATGTAAACAGGTATGATATAGTTGGGATTACGGAGACATGACTGCAAGGTGACCAGGGATGGGAAATGAACATCCAGGGGTATTCAGTATTTAGGAAGGACAGACAAGAAGTAAAAGGTGGTGGAGTTGCATTGCTGGTTAAAGAGGAAATTAACACAATAGTGAGGAAGGATATTAGGTCTGACAATGTGGAATCTGTATGGGTAGAGCTGAGAATCACTAAGGGGCAAAAAACCCTATATAGACCCCCAAACTGTAGTGGTGATGTTGTGAAAGGCATTAAACAGGAAATTAGAGATGCATGCAATAAAGGAACATCTGTAATTATGGGTAACTTTAATCTGCATATAGATTGGGCAAATCACATTGGTCACAATACCGTAGAGGAGGAATTCATGGAGTGTATATGGCATGGTTTTTTTGGACCAATACATTGAGGAGCCAACTAGAGAACAGGCCATCCTAGACTGTGTATTGTGTAATGAGAGAGGAATATTTGGCAATCTAGTTGTGCGAGATCCCCTTGGGGATGAGCAACCATAATATGATAGAATTCTTCATCAAGATGGAGAGTGACGTATTTGATTCTGAGACTAGGGTCCTGAATCTTAATAAAGGAAACTACGAAGGTAAGAGGCGCGAGATGGCTATGATGGATTGGGAAACGTTCCTTAAAGGGATGACGGTGGATTGGCAATGGCAAACATTCAAAGAGTGCATTGATGAACTGCAACAATTGCTTATTCCTGTCTGGCGCAAAAGTAAAACAGGAAAGGTAGCCAAACCATGGATTACAAGGGAAATTATAGATAGCATTAGATCCAAGGAAGAGGCATACAAATTTGCCAGAAAAAACAACAGACCTGAGGATTGGGAGCAGTTTAGAATTTAGCAAAGGAGGACCAAGGGATTGATTAAGAACGGGAAAATAGAGTACGAGAGTAAGCTTGCGGGGAACATAAAAACTGACTGTAAAAGTTTCTGTAGGTATGTGAAGAGAAAAAGATTGGTGAAGACAAATGTAGGGCCCTTACAGTAAATCCCCAGGGCCTGATAATCTACATCACAGAGCACTTAAGGAAGTGGCCCTAGAAATAGTGGATATGTTGGTGGTCATCTTCCAAGATTCTATAGACTCTGGAACAGTTCCTACAGATTGGAGGGTAGCTAATGTAACCCCACTATTTTAAAAAAAGGAGGTCGAGAGAAAGCAGGGAATTATAGACCAGTCAGCCTGACGTCGGTAGTGAGGAAAATTCTAGAGTCCATTATCAAAGGTTTTATAGCAGAGCACTTGGAGAACAGTGGTAGAATCGAACAGAGTCAGCATGGATTTACGAAAGGGAAATCATGCTTGACAAATCTACTAGAATTCTTCGAGGATGTAACAAGTGGAGTTGATGAGGGACAGCCAGTGGATGTGGTTTATTTGGACTTTCAGAAGGCTTTTGACAAAGTCCCACATAAGAGATTAGCATGTAAAATTAAAGCGCATGGGATTGGGGGTAGTGTATTGCAATGGATAGAAAATTAGTTGGCAGACAGGAAACTAAGAGTAGCAATAAACGGATCTTTTTCCGAATGGCAGGCAGTGACAAGTGGGGTACCACAGGGATCGGTGCTAGGACCCCAGCTTTTCACAATATATATTAATGATTTAGATAAGGGAACTAAATGTAATATCTCCAAATTTGCAGATGACACAAAACTGGGTGGGAGGGTGAGTTGTGAGGAGGATGCAGAGAGGCTTCAGGGTGATTTGGACAAGTTGAGTGAGTGGGCAAATGCATGGCAGATGCAGTATAATGTGGATAAATGTGAGGTTATCCCTTTTGTATCAAAAACAGGAGGGCAGGTTATTATCTGAATGGCTATAAACTGAGAGCGGAAAATGCAATGAGACCTGGGTGTTGTTGTACACAAGTCGCTGAAGGTAAGCATGCAGGTGCAACAGGCGGTAAAAAAGACAAACGGTATGTTGGCCTTCACAGCAAGAGGATTCGAGTACAGGAGTAGGGATGTCTTGCTGCAATTATGCAGGGCCTTGGTGAGGCCACACCTGGAACATTGTGTGCAGTTTTAGTCTCCTTATCTGAGGAAGGATGTTCTTGCTATAGAGGGAGTGCAGCGAAGGTTTACCAGACTGATTCCTGGGATGGTGGGACTGACGTATGAGAGATTGAGTCGGTTAAGATTATATTCGAGTTCAGAACAGTGAGGGGGGATCTCATAGAAACCTATAAAAGTCTAACAGGACTTGACAGGGTAGATGCAGGAAGGATCTTCCCGATGGTGGGGGAGTCCAGAACCAAGGTTCATCGTCTAAGGATACGGGGTAAACCTTTCAGGACTGAGATGAAGAGAAATTACTTCACCCAGAGAGTGGTGAACCTATGGAATTCACTACCACAGAAAGCAGTTGAGGCCAAAACATTGTATGTTTTCAAGAAGGAGTTAGATATAGCTCTTGAGACGAAAGGGATCAAAGGATATGGGAAAGCGGGAACAGGTTACTGAGTTGGATGATCAGCCATGATCATAATGAATGGTGGAGCAGGCTCGAAGGGCCAAATGGCCTACTCCTGCTCCTATTTTCTATGTTTCTATGAAACATTTACAATCTGTTTTTCTATCTCTTGCTTGTCTACTCTCAATATTCTCTATTCTCTTTCCTTATCAATTGCTTGATCCTTCTTTGCTGAATTCTGAAATCCTTCCAATCCTCAGGCTGACGATTTGGGGCAAATTTATAAGCCTCCTCCTTTGATATAATACTATCGTTACTCCTCTTGTCAGCCATGGTTGGACGCATTTTCGGTGTAAATTTTGTGCCTCTAAGAAATGTACATTTGTGCAAATTATGAAGTAATTTTTGAAATGCTAGCCATTGCTTGTCTACCATCATATATTTTAATATAATTTCCCAATCTATCTGAACCAATTCTCCCCTCATCCCCGCGTATTTTGCTTTGTTTTGGATTTCAGATCCTAGTTTTGGACTTAAAGCCCTCGATCAAAAAATTTCTTTCATATTATGGTCACTTTTCGCCAGCGGCTCCTTTCGTACCAAGTTATTAATTAACCCTCTCACATTACACAATACTAGATACAAAATAACCTATTCCCTTGGTTCCTCGACATACTAATCAAGAAAACTATCTTGTATACATTCCATGAATTCGTCCTCCACACTATTACTGTAAATTAGTTTTGCCCAGTCTATAAGAAGATTAAAATCTCCCATGATTACTATTATTCTTGTTGCATGTACCTGTAATTTCCTGATTTATACTCTACCCTACACTCCAAATACTGTGAGGGGACCTATAAACAACTCCCACCAATGCTACATCCAGTTCCTCGAGATACTGATCTAGAAAATTATCTTGTATACATTCCTTGAACTCGTCCTCCACACTATTACATCAAATTTGGTTTGACCTGTCTATATGAAGATTAAAGACCACCATGATTACTGTATTACTCTTGTTAGAATAGCCTCTAATTTCCTTATTTATATTCTACTCTTCACTACAATTACTGTTTGGCCGCCTATAATCACCTGCCACCAATGTTTTTTTGCCCCTTTCTGTTTCTTAGTTCCACCCAAACTGATGCTGCTACTTGATTTTCTGAGCTAAGCCCTTATCCTATCCTTTATTATCAGAGCTACCTATCCTGCTTTTCCATTTTGCATTTCCCTTCTAAAGGTTAATTATCCTGGAATATTTAGTTCCCAACCTTGATTACTTTGCAATCATGTCTCCGTAATGGCTCTTAATTTCCTTATGTGCTATTAATTCATCAGATTTTTTTGCGAATGCTTCGTGCATTCAGATATAGTGCCTTTAGCTTTGAATTTTTTCTAATTTTTCCAGACGATATCTGAGTCATTCATGCCCAATTGCCTTTGTTACTCTCGCTGTCCCTTTCTGACCTACTCTGCTTATTTGTACCCAAAATGCTGCTCTGCTCTAGAGCCTTGACATTTTTCTTACTGCTTTTGAATTTATCCTTTCCTTAATCCTCCTACCCTCTGGGCATTCTGGGCAACAGGGTTTCAAGCAGCATCATCCACTCCCAGGCTGCATGTTGGAATAGAAGGGAAGTATAGAAGGGGCTGCTCCTCAGAATCTCAGAATTGTTCCAGTGCCGAAGGAGGCCATTCGGCCCATTGTGTCCGCACCGGCTCTCTGAAAGAGCAATTCCCTCAGTCCCATTCCCTTGCCTTCTCCCCATAATCCTGCACATTCTTCCTTTTCCTATAACTGTCTAATTCCCCTTTGAATGCTTCAATTGAACCTGCTTCCACCAATTTCTCAGGCAGTGCATTCCAAACCTGAACCACTTGCTATGTGAAAGTTTTTCCTCATGCCACTTTTGCTTCTCTTACCAAATACTTTAAATCTGTGCCCTCTCGTTCTTGATCCGTTCACGACTGGGAACAGTTTCTCTCTATCTACTCTGTCCAGACCCCTCATGATTTTGAATACCTCTATCAAATCACCTCTCAGCCTTCTCTTCTCCAATCTATCTTCATAACTGAAATTCCTCATCCCTGGAACCATTCTCGTGAATCCCTTCTGTACTCTCTCCAATACCCTCACGTCTTTCCTCACGTGCAGTGCCTAGAATTGGACACAATGCTCCAGCTGAGGACAAACTAGTATCTTATACAAGTTCAACGTAACTTCCTTGCTCCTACTAATACAGCTCAGGATACTGTATGCTTTATTAACCTCTCAACCTGTCCTGCTGCCTTTAATGACTTATGCACATATACACCTAGGTCCCTCTGCTGCTGCACCCCCTTTAGAATTGTACCCTTTATTCTATATTGTCTCTCCATGTCCTACGAAAATGACTCGCCTCACATTTCTCTGCATTGAACTTCATCTGCCACCTGTCTGCCCATTCTACCAACTTGTCCATGTCCTTTTGAAGTTCTACACTATCTTCTTCACAGTTCACAATGTGTCCAAGTTTTGTATTATCTCCGAACTTTGAAACTGTGCCCTGTACACCAAGATCTAGGTCATTAATATATATCAAGAAAAGCAAGGATCCTAACACTGATCCCTGGGGAACTGCACTACAAATCTTCCTCCAGCCTGAAAACCATCCATTAACCACTACTCTTTGTTTCCTGTCACTCAGCCAATTTTGTATCCATTTTGCTACTGTCCCTTTTATTCCATGAGCTACAAGTTTGCTCACATGTCAGTGTCTGTGTGACACTGTATCAAATGCCTTTTGAAAGTCAGTGTGCACCACATCAACAGCATTGCCTTCATCAACTTTCTCTATTACCTCAAAAAAACTCCTGTAAGTTAAACATAATTTTCCCTTAAGAAATCCATGTTGACTTTCCTTAATTAACGCGCATTTGTCCATGTGACTATTGATTTTGTTCCAAATTATTTTGTCCGGAAATATTCCCACCACCGAAGCTAAACTGACTGGCCTGTAATTGCTGGGCTTATCTTTACTCCCTGTTTTGAACAAGGGGTGTAATGTTTGCAATTCTCCAGTCCTCTGGCACCACCATCTAAGGAAGACTGAAAGATTATGGCCAGTGCCTCTGCGATTTCCACCATCCCTTCCCTCAGTATCCTTGGATGCATCTCATCCGGCCCTGGTGCTTTATCCCATTTCAGTTCAGACGGCCTTTCTAATACTTTCTCTTAATCAGTTTTAAACTCCTGTACTGTCTGACTTGCCTCCTCTTTCAACATTGCCTGGGTTGCATCTTCTTCCTCGGTAAAGACAGATGCAAAGTATTCATTTAATACCTCAGCTATGTCCTCTGCTTCCATGTGTAAATCCTCTTTCTGGTCTCTAATTGGCCCCATTCCTCCTTTTACTATTTATATGCCTATAGAAAACTTTGGGATTTCCTTTAATGCTAGCTGCCAGTCTTTTCTCATACTCTCTCTTTGCTTCTCTTATTTTCTTTTTCACTTCCCCTCTGGACCTTCTATATTCTGCCTGATTCTCAATAGTATTTTCTACCTGGCATCTGTCATAAGCACAATTTTTCTTTTTTATCTTAATCTACACCTCTTTTGTCATCCAGAGAGCTCTGGATTTTTTTGCTCTACTTTTTCCCTTCGAGGGAACATGCTTTGACTGTGCCTGAACTATCTCTTCTTTGAAGCTTCATCTACTGGTTTTCCTGCCAGCTTTTGACTCCAATTTATTCGCTCCAGCTCCATTCTTACCCCATTGAAGTTGGCCTTCCCCCAGTTAATTATTTTTACCCTGGATTGCTCCTTGTCCTTTTCCATTGTCAGCCTAAACCTTATGATACAATGATCACTATCCCCTATATGCTCTCCTGATACTTGATCCACTTGGCCCACCTCATTCCCAAGAACCAGGACTAGCAGTGCCTCCTTTCTCATTGGACTAGCAAAATATTGCTGTCGAAAATTTTCCTGAACACACTCTAGGAAGTCTTGCCTCTCACTGCCCTTTACACTACTGTTATCCCAGTCTATGTTTGGATAATTAAAGTCCCCCATTAAAACTACCCTATAATTTTTGCACCTCTCTGTAATTTCTTTGCACATTTGTTCCTCCACGTCCTTCCCACTGTCTGGTGGCCTATAGACAACATTGGGCAGTGTGACTGCATCTTTTTTGTTCATTAGCTCTAGCCAAATAGATTCTGTCCTCTACCCCTCTGGGACATCCTTTTTCTCCAGCACTGCAATGCTCTCCCTAATCAGTACTGCCACCCCTCCCCATTTTTTTCCTTTCCTAAACACCAGGAATATTTAATACCCAGTCCTGCCATTCTTTGAGCCAGGTCTCTTTGATAGCCATAACATCATATTTCCATCAGGCAATCTGCACCTGTACCTCACCAATCTTATTAACCACACTCTGTGCATTCACATGCATGCACATTAACCCTGATTCAGACTTTATTACTTTCTCCCTTACTCTGAACTCACCTAATAGTGTACTATTCCCTACGCTTGTGCGATCTATCTCCACCAGTATTCTGTTACACTTGGTATTCCTCTCTCAAACTTGCTCCTGGTTCCCACACTTCTGACTAATCACCAGTTTTGCTTCCCTCCAATCTGAGCTCCCTCTCAGGTTCCCATCCCCCGACAATTTAGTTTCAAGCCTCCTCAACAGCACCAGCAAATCTCCCTGCAAGGATATTCGTCCCAGTCCTGCTAAGATGCGTGCCCCCCCCCCCCCCATCCATCACCTCAAATTTGGTAGCACTTTAGCTCCATGCTCTTAATCTTTGGCCGCCCAGTGTAGAGGCGGATGGGTACGTTGGAGGCTCTTCTCTTGGACCGGGTTAAAACAACAATGTGTAGGTCCAGGATGTGTGGGACCATATTGGGGATGGAGGTGTCACTCTGGCTGCTGGCCTCCCTTCCTCAGTCATGTCCGTGCTCGGGTGGCCCAGTGGGTACCTCCAGGTACCATCTCAGACACTGGTTTATTTGGGACAGTTCCTTCGCTTTTGTTTGAACTTTGTTACTTACTTTGGCTTCTTTTAGTTGGAATGGACCACTAAGTGAAGTCGCATGGGATCCAGGGTGTACTAGCTAGATGGATAAAGAACTGGCTGGGCAACAGGAGACAGAGAGTAGCAGTGGAAGGGAGTTTCTCAAAATGGAGACGTGTGACCAGTGGTGTTCCACAGGGATCCGTGCTGGGACCACTGTTGTTTGTGATATACATAAATGATTTGGAGGAAAGTATAGGTGGTCTGATTAGCAAGTTTGCAGACGACACTAAGGTTGGTGGAGTAGCAGATACTGAAGGGGACTGTCAGAGGATACAGCAGAATATAGATAGATTGGAGAGTTGGGCAGAGAAATGGCAAATGGAGTTCAATTAGGGCAAATGTGAGGTGATGCATTTTGGAAGATCCAATTCAAGAGTGAACTATACAGTAAATGGAAAAATCCTGGGGAAAATTGATGTACAGAGAAATTTGGGTGTTCAGGTCCATTGTTCCCTGAAGGTGGCAACGCAGGTCAATAGAGTGGTCAAGAAGGCATACGGCATGCTTTCCTTCATCGGACGGGGTATTGAGTACAAGAGTTGGCAGGTCATGTTACAGTTGTATAAGACTTTGGTTCGGCCACATTTGGAATACTGCGTGCAGTTCTGGTCGCCACATTACCAAAAGGATGTAGATGCTTTGGAGAGGGTGCAGAGGAGGTTCACCAGGATGTTGCCTGGTATGGAGGGCGCGAGCTATGAAGAGAGGTTGAGTAGATTAGGATTATTTTCATTAAAAAGACGGAGGTTGAGGGGGGACCTGATTGAGTGTACAAAATCATGAGAGGTATAGACAGGGTGGATAGCAAGAAGCTTTTTCCCAGAGTGGGGGATTCAATTACTAGGGGTCACGAGTTCAAAGTGAGAGGGGAAAAGTTTAGGGGGGACATGCGTGGAAAGTTCTTTACGCAGAGGGTGGTGGGTGCCTGGAACGGGTTGCCAGCGGAGGTGGTAGATGCGAACACGATAGCGTCTTTTAAGATGTATCGAGACAGATACATGAATGGGCAGGAAGCAAAGAGATACAGACCCTTAGAAAATAGGCGACATGTTTAGGTAGAGGATCTGGATCGGCGCAGGCTTGGAGGGCCGAAGGGCCTGTTCCTGTGCTGTAATTATCTTTGTTCTTTGTTCTATTGGGGGGAACAAGAGAGGAAAAAATGTTCCATAGAAATTAGAATTGTCTGTTCTGAATTTCTATCCTGGGCTGACGGTGATGACTTTTGTAAACTCCTTTTGCAGAGTATTGAAAGGGGAGGATTTGCAGATGGGAAACTCAAACGAAACATCATGTCAGTATCTAACAGTCACTAGATTCATCAGGACCTGAACATCAACCTTTGAATGTGGAAGGAGAAATGTTTGTTCTGTTTGTGGGAAAAGATTTCAAACATCAGTGTGATTGGAAAAGCAGTGAGACACACATAATCGAATGAGAGTGTTCCAGTGCACTGACTGTGGAAAGAGCTTTAACCAGTTACGCAGCCTGAAAAACCATAGCACTGTTCATAGCCGGGAGAAATCGTGCATGTGTTCCGTGAGGACGAGGCTTCAACTGATCGTCCAACCTGGAGAGACACAAGGACACCCGCACTATGGAGAAACTGTGGGAATGTAGGGACTGTGGGAAGGGATTCAATTACCCATCTGGTCTGGAAATTCATCAACGCACACACACTGGGGAGAGGCCATTCATCTGCCCTATGTGTCAGAAGGGATTCACCCATTCATCCCACCTGCTGAGACACCAGCGCAGTCACACTGGGGAGAGACCATTCATCTGCTCTGTGTGTGGGAAGGGATTTGCCCATTCATCGCACCTGCTGAGACACCAACGCACTCACAGTGGGGAGAGGCCATTCACCTGCTCCGTGTGTGGGAAGGGATTCACTCAATCATCCACACTGCTGACGCACCAGCGAGTTCACACTGGGGAGAAGCCATTCACCTGCTCCATGTGTGGTAAGGGATTCGCCTATTCATCCCACCTACTGAGACACCAAGGCGTTCACACTGGGGAGAAGCCATTCACCTGCCCAGTGTGTGGGAAGGGATTCACTCAGTCATCCAACCTGCTGAAACACCAGCGAGTTCACACAGGGGAGAAGCCATTCACCTGCACCGTGCATGGGAAGTAATTCACGCAGTCATCCACCCTGCTGACACACCAGACGTTCGCAATGGGGAGAGGCTGCTCACCTGCTCCATCTGTGGGAAGGGATTCACTCAGTTATCCATCCTGCTAAAACACCAGAGGGTTCACATGTGAATGCAGGGGTTGGATTCTGCTGTTATTGCTGCTGTTAATCACATCCAGGACTGAACCGTATTCATTCTGATAGTTGTCGTTTGTTTTTGCTGGTGTTAACCCTATAACTGGACTGAAGTTTAATATTCTGAATAAATCTCAAATAAATCAGCTTTGTTTCCAATGCAGCGTGGGAGCTCATGGACGCACCATGTGTCCAAGACAAACATCTGCAGGAATGTCATCGGCCGGACAAGCTTGAGCTCCTGGTTTCAGAGCTTGAACGGAAGCTGGAGTCACTGTGGTGCATCCATGAGGCAGAGAACTATATAGATAGCACGTTTAGGGAGGTGATCACACTGCAGATTTGGAGCATGCAGGCAGATCGTGAATGGGTTACCACCAGGCAGTCTAAGAGAACCAGGAAGGTAGTGCAGGAGTCCCCTGAGACTAGCTTGCTCGCTAATTGGTTTTCCATTTTGGATACTAATGAGGCCGATGGTTCCTCAGAGGCGTGCAGTCAGAGCCAAGTTTGTGGCACCACAAGTGGCTCAGCTGCATGGAAGGAGAGAAAGAAGAGTGGAAGAGTAATAGTGATTAGGGGATTCGTTAGCTGGGGGAACAAACAGTCATTTCTGCAGATGTGACTCCAGGATGTTATATTGCCTCCCTGGTGCCAGGGTCAAGGATGTCACGGAGCAGCTACAGGACATTCTTCTCTGGGAGGGTGAACAGCCAGAGGTCTGGTCCATGTGGCACCAATGACAGAGATAGGGGGATGTGGTCCTGAAAACAGATTTTAGGGAGCAAGGAAGGAGATTAAAAAGCAGGACCTCGAAAGCAGTAATCTCAGGATTATTCCCAGTCCCATGTGCGAGTGAGTATAGGAATAGGAGAATTGAGCGATTGAACCCATGGCTTGCCAACTGGTGTAGGAGGGAGGGAGATTTCTGATGCATTGGGACCAGTTCTGGGGCAGGTGGGACCTGTACAAGATGGACAGGTTGCATCCTAGCAGGACTGGGACAAATACCCTTGCGGGGAGATTTGCTCGTGCTGCTGGGGAGGGTTTAAACTAGATTGGCAGGGGAATTTGGGGCCAAGGCTGAAGGCATGACCACCAGTAGCGGAGTGATTAAAATCCGGGACACACAGGAGTGCAGAGATCTCAGAACTCTATAAATGTAAAAAGCTACAGAGATTGGGCAGGGTGAGGCCATGGAGGGATTTGAAAACAAGAATGAGAATTTTAAAATTGAGGTGATGCTGGACCGGAGCCAGAGTAGAGCAGTGAGCATAGCGTTAATGGGTGAACAGGATTGGTGCAAAATTGGAAATGTGCAACAGTGATGTGGATGAGCTCAAAATTATGCAGGGTGGAAGATGTGAGATTGGCCAGGAGAGCATTGGAATAGACAAGTCTGGAACTAACAAAGACATGGATCAGGGTTTCAGCAGCAGATGAGGTGAGGCAGAAGAAGAGTCAAGCAATAGTCCTGTATTATTCATTTATGGGATGTTAGCTTTGGTGACGAGACCAGCATTTGGTGTTCATCTCTATTTGCCCCAAAAACATGCTGATGAGCTGCCTTTTCCAACTGCTGCGGTCCATGTGGTGTAAGGATACCCAGAGTGCTGTTGGGAGGGAGTTCCAGGATTTTGATCCAGCGACAGTAAACTAACAGCAATATAGTACAAAGTCAGGAATGGTGAGTTATTTTGTCGAGCATTTGCAGGTGGTGGCATTCCCATGCATCTGCTGCCCTTGTTCTTCTAGGTGGTAGATGTCACGGGTTTGGAAGGTTCTGTCAAAGGAGGCTTGGAAAGTTGCTTCTGTGCATCTTGTGGATCGTATACACTGCTGCTACTGTGTGCCAGTGGTGGTGGGGGGCGGGGGAGTGAATGTTGAAGGGGTGCTGATCAAGCGGGCTGCTTTGTACTGGATGGTGTCGAGCTTCCTTAATGTTGTTGGAGCTGCACTCATCCAGGCAAGTGGAGAGTATTCCTTCACACTCCTGACTTCTACCTTGTAGATGGTAGATGGCTCTGGGGAGACAGGAGGTAAGTTAGTCGCTGTAGAATTCCCAACCTATGACCTGTTGTAGCCACCCTCTTTATATGGCTGACCCACTTTTTTCTGATCAATGGTCACCTAATGGTTGATGGTGGGGAATTCAGTGACGGTAATTGCTGTTGAATGGCAAGAGGCAAAGGTTAGGTTCTCTCGTTAGACATGGTCATTGCCTGGCACTTGTGTGGCACAAATCTGTCAGCTCTAGCCTGAATGTTGCCTAGGTCTTGCTGCATGTGAACACAGACTGCTTCAATATATGAGGAAGTTGTGAATGGCACTGAGCAATCATCAGCGAATATCCCCACTTCTTACCTTATGATAGACGAAAGGTCATTGATGAAGCATCTGAATATGGTTGGGCCTAGGACACTACACTGAGGAACACCTACAGTGGTGTCCTGTGTCTGAGATGATTGGCCTGCAACAAACACAATCATCATCCTTTTTGCTTGATATGACTCCAATCAGGGGAGAGCTTTCACCCAATTCCCATTGACTTCAATTGTGCTAGGACAGTGACATCACAGGAAAGCTGCAATGTGATTGGTTGGTGAGTCACTGCTGTCAGGGAATAGCTCTAAATAGCTGGATCAGTAAGGTAAGAAAGGTCTAGTTTATTTCATATATAGTTAGGTTTTTTTTTAAGTCAGTTCTGCAGTGAAGAAGGGCCCTGGAGTAACTTATTATTTGACATTAAGATCTTCCAAAAGGTTAAAGGGTTAAGTCATGGCAGGAGCCAGGCCGTGGTGTGGTCCATGTGGAAAGCCGGGAAGATTTCCAGTGCCCGGGACCGGCATTAGATTAGATTAGAGATACAGCACTGAAACAGGCCCTTCGGCCCACCGAGTCTGTGCCGAACATCAACCACCCATTTATACTAATCCTACACTAATCCCATATTCCTACCAAACATCCCCACCTGTCCCTATATTTCCCTACCACCTACCTATACTAGTGACAATTTATAATGGCCAATTTACCTATCAACCTGCAAGTCTTTTGGCTTGTGGGAGGAAACCGGAGCACCCGGAGAAAACCCACGCAGACACAGGGAGAACTTGCAAACTCCACGCTGGCAGTACCCGGAATCGAACCCGGGTCCCTGGAGCTGTGAGGCTGCGGTGCTAACCACTGCGCATGTGTGCAGGAAGTGTCTCCAGCTGCAACTCCTGGAAGCCCGGGTTTCGGAGCTGGAGCGGCAGCTGGGGACACTGTGGAGCAACCATGAGGCAGAGAGTATCGTGGACAGCATGTAGAGAGAGGTGGTCGCACCGCAGGCTCAGACTCCACAGGCAGGAAGGAAATGGATGGCTACCAGGCAGAGCAAGAGGACTAGGCAGGCAGTTCAGGAATCTCCTGTGGCTGCAAAACAGATGTACTGCTTTGGATACTGTTGGGAATGGCCTCTTGGGAAAGCTGCAACAGCCCTATTCGTTGCACCACGGTTGGCTCTGCTGCACAGGGGAGGAGTAAAACGTGTGGGAATGCAGTAGTTACAGGGGATTCACCCTTGGGGGTGCTTTTGCTAACGCTGTTGGGGAGGGTTTAAACTAATGTGGCAGGGGGATGGGAACCAAATGAGGAGGTCAGTGGACAGTAAGGAGGTAGTAACTAAAGGTAGTAAGGAACTAGATAATGAAGTCAGCGTGACTAAGGGGAAGAGTAGGCAGGGAGCAGATGATGAACGCAAAGGGACTGGTGGTCTGAGGTGCATTTGTTTTAATGCAAGAAGTGTAGTAGGTAAGGCAGATAGAACATAGAACATTACAGCGCAGTACAGGCCCTTCGGCCCTCGATGTTGCGCCGACCTGTGAAACCATCTGACCTACACTATTCCATTTTCATCCATATGTCTATCCAATGACCACTTAAATGCCCTTAAAGTTGGCGAGTCTGCTACTGTTGCAGGCAGGGCGTTCCACGCCCCTACTATCTGTGTAAAGAAACTACCTCTAACATCTGACCTATATCTATCACCCCTCAACTTAAAGCTATGTCCCCTCGTGTTTGCCATCACCATCCGAGGAAAAAGACTCTCACTATCCACCCTGTCTAACCCTCTGATTATCTTATATGTCTCTATTAAGTCACCTCTCCTCTTCCTTCTCTCTAACGAAAACAACCTCAAATCCCTCAGCCTTTCCTCGTAAGACCTTCCCTCCATACCAGGCAACATCCCAGTAAATCTCCTCTGCACCCTTTCCAAAGTTTCCACATCCTTCCTATAATGCGGTGACCAGAACTGCACGCAATACTCCAGGTGCGGCCTCACCAGAGTTTTGTACAGCTGCAGCATGACCTCGTGGCTCCGAAACTCGATCCCCCTACTAATAAAAGCTAACACACCATATGCCTTCTTAACAGCTCTATTAACCTGGGTAGCAACTTTCAGGGATTTATGTACCTGGACACCAAGATCTCTCTGTTCATCTACACTACCAAGAATCTTCCCATTCTGCATTCCTGTTACTCCTTCCAAAGTGAATCATCTCATACTTTTCCGCATTAAACTCCATTTGCCATCTCTCAGCCCAGCTCTGCAGCCTATCTATGTCCCTCTGTACCCTACAACATCCTTCGGTACTATCCACAACTCCACCGACCTTCGTGTCATCCGCAAATTTACTAACCCACCCTTCTACACCCTCATCCAGGTCATTTATAAAAATGACAAACAGCAGTGGCCCCAAAACAGATCCTTGCGGTACACCGCTAGTAACTAAACTCCAGGATGAACATTTGCCATCAACCACCACCCTCTGTCTTCTTTCAGCTAGCCAATTTCTGATCCAAAGCTCTAAATCACCTTCAATCCCATACTTCCGTATTTTCTGCAATAGCCTACCGTGGGGAACCTTATCAAACGCCTTACTGAAATCCAGATACACCACATCCACTGCTTTACCCTCATCCACCTGTTTGGTCACCTTCTCGAAAAACTCAATAAGGTTTGTGAGGCACGACCTACCCTTCACAAAACCGTGCTATCGCTAATGAACTTATTCTTTTCAAGATGATTATAAATCCTGTCTCTTATAACCTTTTCCAACATTTTACCCACAACCGAAGTAAGGCTCACAGGTCTATAATTACCAGGGCTGTCTCTACTCCCCTTCTTGAACAAGGGGACATTTGCTATCCTCCAGTCTTCCGGCACTATTCCTGTCGACAATGACGACATATAGGTGGCTTCACATGCATATAGATTGGGCAAATCAAATTAGTCACAATACCGTAGAGGAGGAATTCTTGGAGTGTATATGGGATGGTTTTCTGGACCAATACGTAGAGGAATCAACTGGAGAACAGGCCATCCTTGATTGGGTATTGTGTAATTTAGTTTAGTTTAGAGATACAGCACTGAAACAGGCCCTTCGGCCCACCGAGTCTGTGCCGACCATCAACCACCCATTTATACTAATCCTACACTAATCCCATGTTCCTACCACATCCCCACCTGTCCCTATGTTTCCCTACCACCTACCTATACTAGGGGCAATTTATAATGGCCAATTAACCTATCAACCTGCAAGTCTTTGGCATGAGGGAGGAAACCGGAGCACCCGGAGGAAACCCACGCAGACACAGGGAGAACTTGCAAACTCCGCACAGGCAGTACCCAGAATCGAACCTGGGTCCCTGGAGCTGTGAGGCTGCGGTGCTAACCACTGCGCCACTGTGCCGCCCCAATGAGAGAGGAATAATTGACAATCTAGTTTTGCACGACCCCTTGGGGATGAGCGACCATAATATGATAGAATTCTTCATCAAGATGGAGAGCGACGTAGTTGATTCTGAGACTAGAGTCCTCAATCTTAGTAAAGGAAACTATGATGGTATGAGGCGCGAGTTGACTATGACAGATTGGAAAACGTTCCTTAAAGAGATGATGGTGGATAGACAATGGCAAACATTTAAAGAGCGCATGGATGAACAATTGTTTATCCCTGTCTGGCGCAAAAGTAAAACTGGAAAGGTAGCCAAACCATGGCTGACGAGGAAAATTAGAGATAGCATTAGATCAAAGAAAGAGGCATATAAATTTGTCAGAAAAAACAGCAGACCTGAGGATTGGGAGCAGTTTAGAATTCAGCAAAGGAGGACCAAGGGATTGATTAAGAAGGGGAAATCGAGTACAAGAGCAAGCTTGCGGGGAACATAAAAACTGACTGTAAAAGTTTCTCTTCGCATACCTATAGAAAAAAAGATTGGTGAAGACAAATGTAGGTCCCTTACAATCAGAAACAGGGGAATTTATTATGGGGAACAAAGAAATGGCTGACCAACTAAATGCATACTTTGGTTCAGTCTTCATAAAGGAGGATACAAATATCATACCAGAAACGTTGGGGAACAGGGCTTAGTGAGAGAGGAACTGAAGGAAATCAGTATGAGTAGAGAAATGGTGTTGGAGAAATTGATGGGACTGAAGTTCTTCAGGAAGTGGCACTAGAAATAGTGGATCCATTGGTGGTCATCTTCCAAGATTCTACAGACTCTGGAACAGTTCCTACAGATTGGAGGGTAGCTAATGTAACCCCACTATTTAAAAAGGGAGGTAGAGAGAAAGCAGGGAATTATAGACCAGTCAGCCTGATGTCCGTAGTGGGGAAAATTCTAGAGTCCATTATCAAAGATTTTATAGCAGAGCACTTGGAGAACAGTGGTAGAATCGGGTAGAGTCAACATGGATTTTCAAAAGGGAAATCATGCTTGACAATCTTCTCGAATTCCTCAAGGATGTAACTAGTAGAGTTGATGAAGGGGAACCAGTGGATGTGGTTTATTTGGACCTTCAGAAGGCTTTTGACAAAGTCCCACATAAGAGATTAGCATGTAAAATTAAAGCACATGAGATTGGGGTTAGTGTATTGCGATGGATAGAAAATTGGTTGGCAGATAGAAAGCAAAGAGATAAGTGGGTCTTTTTCCAAATGGCAGGCAGTGACTAGTGGGGTACCACAGGGATCGGTGCTAGGACCCCAGCTATTCACAATATATATTAATGATTTAGATGAGGGAACTAAATGTAATATTTCCAAATTTGCAGATGACATAAAACTGGGTGGGAGGGTGAGTTGTGAGGAGGATGCAGAGAGGCTTCAGGGTGATTGACAAGTTGAGTGAGTGGGCAAATGCATGGCAGATGCAGTATAATGTGGATAAATGTGAGGTTATCCACTTTGGTAGCAAAAACAGGAGGGCAGATTATCTGAACGACTATAAACAGAGAGGGGAATATGCAGCGAGACCTGGGTGTTCTTGTACTGAAGGTAAGCATGCAGGTGCAACAGGTGGTAAGAAAGGCAAATGGTATGTTGGCCTTGATAGTGAGAGGATTCGAGAGGAGCTGGGATGTCTTGCTGCATTTACAGAGCCTTGGTGAGGCCACACCTGGAATAGTGAGTGCAGTTTTGGCGTCCTTATCTGAGGAAGGGTGTTCTTGCTATAGAGGGAGTGCAGCAAAGGTTTACCAGTCTGATTCCTGGGATGGCAGGACTGACGTATGAGGAGAGATTGAGTCGGTTAGGATTATATTCACTTGAGTTGAGAAGAGTGAGGGGGGGATCTCATAGAAACCTATAAAATTCTAACAGGACTTAACAGGGTAGATGTAGGAAGGATGTTCCCAATAGTGGGGGAGTCCAGAACCAGGGTTCACAGTCTAAGGATATGGGGTATACCTTTCAGGACTGAGATGAGGAGAAATTACTTCACCTAGAGAGTGGTGAACCTGTTGAATTTGCTACCACAGAAAGCAGTTGAGGCCAAAACATTGTATGTTTTCAAGAAGGAGTTAGATATAGCTCTTGGGTCTAAAGGGATCAAAGGGTATGGGGTGAAAACAGGAACAGGTTACTGAGTTGGATGATCAGCCATGATCATAATGAATGGCGGAGCAGGCTTGAAGGGCCGAATGGCCTACTCCTGCTCCTATTTTCTATGTTGCGATGATGCCAAAGTCTGTCAAATGCTGCCTTGATGTCGTAACTGTCACCTCACCTCTTGAGTTCCACTCTTTTGTCCATGTTTGGACCAAGGCTGTAATGAGGTCTGGAGCAGAGTGGCTCTGGCAAAACCAATAACTGTGCATAGGTGAGTTGATTATTGCTGTGTACGTGCCAGTTGATAGCACTGTCGATGATACCTTCTGTCACTTTGCTGATGGAACATAGAACAGTACAGCACAGTACAGGCCCTTCGGCCCACGATGTTATGCCGAACCTTTAACCTACTCTAAGATCAAACTACCTACATACCCTTCATTCTACTATCATCCATGTACCTATCCAAGAGTCGCTTAAATGTCCCTAATGTATCTGCTTCTACCACCACCGCTGGCAGTGCATTCCACGCACCCACCACACTCTGTGTAAAGAACCTACCTCTGACATCTCCCCGAAACCTTTCTCCAATCACCTTAAAATTGTGCCCCCTGGTGATAGCCCTTTCCACCCTGGGAAAAAGTCTCTGGCTATCCACTCTATCTATGCCTCTCATCATCTTGTACCCCTCTATCAAATCACCTCTCATCCTTCTTCGCTCCAATGAGAAAAGCCCTAGCTCCCTCAATCTTTCTTCATAAGACACGTCCTCTAGTCCAGGCAGCATCCTGGTAAATCTCCTCTGCACCCTCTCTAAAGCTTCCACATCCTTCCTGTAATGAGGCGACCAGAACTGAACACAATATTCCAAGTGTGGTCTAACCAGGGCCTTATAGAGCTGCAGCATAACCTCGCGGCTCTTAAACTCAATCCCCCTGTTAATGAAAGCCAACACACCATACGCCTTCTTAACAACCCTATCAACTTGGGTGGCAACTTTGAGCGATCTATGGACATGGACCCCAAGATCCCTCTGTTCCTCCACACTGCCAAGAATCCTGTCTTTAAGCCTGTATTCTGCATTCAAATTCGACCTTCCAAAATGAATCACTTTACACTTTTCCAGGTTGAACTCCATCTGCCACTTCTCAGCCCAGCTCTGCATCCTGTCAATGTCCCGTTGCAACCTACAACAGCCTTCCACACTATCCACAACTCCAGCAACCTTCATGTCATCGGCAAACTTGCTAACGCAGCCTTCCACTTCCTCATCCAAGTCATTTATAAAAATCACAAAGAGCAGAGGTCCCAGAACAGATCCCTGCGGAACACCACTGGTCACCGAGCTCCATGCTGAATACTTTCCATCGACTACCACCTTCTTCTATGGGCCAGCCAATTTTGTATCCAGACAGCCAACTTCCCCTGTATCCCATGCCTCCTCACTTTCTGAATGAGCCTACCATGGGGAACCTTATCGAACGCCTTGCTAAAATCCATATACACCACATCCACTGCTCTTCCTTCATCAATGTGTTTTGTCACATCTTCAAAGAATTCAATAAGGCTTGTGAGGCATGACCTGCCCCTCACAAAGCCATGCTGACTGTTTCTAATCAAACCATGCTTTTCAAAATAATCATAAATCCTGTCTCTCAGAATCCTCTCCAATAAGTTGCCCACCACCAACGTAAGACTGACTGGTCTATAACCCAGGGTTATCCATATTCCCTTTCTTGAACAAGGGAACAACATTTGCCACCCTCCAATCATCCGGTACTACTCCACTGGACAGTGAGGACGCAAAGATCATCGCCAAAGGCGCAGCAATCTCTTCCCTCGCTTCCCGTAATATCCTTGGGTATATCCCGTATGTCCCCGGGGACTTATCTGTCCTCATATCATTCAAAATTTCCAGCACATCCTCCCTCTTAACCTCAACCTGTTCGAGCATATCAGCCTGTTCCACGCTGTCCTCACAAACGACCAGGTCTCTCTCACTCGTGAATACTGAAGCAAAGTATTCATTTAGGACCTCCCCTACCTCCTCCGACTCCAGGCACAAGTTCCCTCCACTATCCCTGATTGGCCCTACCCTCACTCTGGCCATCCTCTTGTTCCTCACATAAGTGTAGAACGCCTTGGGAATTTCCTTAATTCTACCCGCCAAGACTTTTTCATGTCCCCTTCTAGCTCTCCTAAGTCCATTCTTCAGTTCCTTCCTGGCTACCTTGTAACCCTCTAGAGCCCTGTCTGATCCTTGCTTCCTCAACCTTAAGTAAGCTTCCTTCTTCCTCTTGACTAGCTGTTCCACATCTCTTGTCATCCAAGGTTCCTTCACACCATCCCTTCCTTGCCTCATCGGGACAAACCTATCCAGCAGTCGCATATGATCAAGAGTAGACTGATGTGACACTAATTGGATTGGATTTGTTCTGCTTTGTGGACAGGACATACCTGGAGCAATTTTCCACATTGTCGGGTAGATGCCAGTGTTGTCGCTGTACTGGAACAGCTTGGCTAGATGTGCGGCTAGGTAAGTCTTCAGTACTACTGCTGGGATGTTGTCAGGGCCCATAGCCTTTGCAGTATCCAGTGCCTTCAGCCGTTTCTTGATATCATGTGGAGTGAATCAAATTGGCTGAAGACTGGCATCTGTGATGGTGCGGACCTTCAGAGGAGGCTGAGATGGATTATCCACGCAGCACTTCTGGCTGTAGGTGGTTGCAAACGCTACAACCTTACCTTTTGGATTGATGTGATAGTGTTGGACAAACAGTCTAACAAATCAGAGATAGATGCTTGTGGGACTCCAGAGATAAAGGTGTGGGAGTAGGACGAGAACGTCTATGAAGTCCATGAGTGGATAGATAAGAATTGAACCAGACCTGGAGACACCCAGCTGGACGACAGAGATGATGTGTTGGACTGGGATGGTGTGATGAACCATGCCAAAGGTTGAAGATGTGGTGAGAAGGATAAGGAGAGAGAATTTACCATTGGCACAGTCACATCAGATATAATTTGTGACTGAGGACTGTTTCAATATTGTGGCAAAAGTGGAAACATGCTTGGAGGGATTCAAAAATTATTTTGGGAAAAGATGGGCACAGATTTGGGAGAAGACAGTGCATTCAAGGACTTGAGAGGAAAGGGAGTTTGGAGATGGGGCAGTCATTTGCAAAGAGTGAGAGGTTAAGGGTGGCTTATTCCAGGGTGGTAGGGGGTGATGACCACAGACTTGAACAGGACAGGAACAATGGCTGAGCAGAGGGAACCATTAACTACATCAGCAAACTTGGGAACCAGGTAAGGAAGTTGGATACTCAGCAGCTTGGTGGGAGTAGGGTTGACAGTGAGGGCATGAGGGAGAGAAATGATAGAAAGATGCAAGCTCAGGGCAGGTCTTGGGTATCCTGGAATAGCAAGCAGTTTTGGTTGAGGCAAGCAGGACTCGATAGTGCTTTACGTGGTCCAGCCAGATCTGGTATTGAATGGTTAAAAAATAGTTGTTTGCCATGCACATTAATTGTGTGTACGTCGACTATAGGGAGAGATGAAGGCTGTGCTGGGGAGAACAGCCAGGGTGTGAGAATATTGGCAAAGGTGTAATGGGAAACAAAGATAATAAGCTCGGGATGGAGCTACCTGGTATGTGTATTGATAAGACTGCGGATGTGTGTTCATTGGAATGTGTAATCAATCATATCAATTATCCGTTGTTTGAACACACTGTAATAAGAATGATAAATAAGTTTGTGCTGCTCAATGTAAAGTTAGAGTATTACCTCGGAATAGCCGAGATGGTGTCTTTCCCTGCGTACGCTTGAATAAATTGATTGAACCTGTACCTGAGTCTCGTGTGGTGGTTGAGTTGTCCACAACAGTTTGGCGTAGTCGGCAGGATATTTGCATCCAACCATTGGAGCATCACTGCAAACGAGTGAGTATATTTATTTACCACCCACAGTTAGCGCAGTAAGCCTACCCGAGAGAAGGTCCGGTCGAGTATTCAAAGAATCTGAAGGAGGACTCGGGATAGGAGGTGCGCCGGGTAAGGAAACAGAACGGCGCTGGTGGGACAGTAAGTCCGAAGCCGCACAGAGGTCAGAACCACTTACCGTAAGGTATACTGAACGTTGAGCCGTGCTGGTCGGGGAAGTTACGGGGGTTGGGACCGTGCTAAGTGAAGTCAGGAAGCTAGCAAAATGTCAGATAAGAAGTTGAGTAACGAAATGTTTTCCGACTGGGGCCCGCACGGCAGAGCAATGTAAAAAGACTGTTTTTAGTGAAATTTCAAGTGAGTAAAAACGAGTTACTGTGTCTTTGTTCAAGCCTGCATGTATGTGTACTGTGGAACTGAATTGTTAACTCTTTGTTGCCTGGCTTTAATGTTGAAAGCATGAGTCTGTTACTTGTTCTATTTTTATATGTATATTTATGGGAAGCTTGAGTCATGTTTTGGGGGTGAACTAGTCGAACCTAGTGTGTGTTCCTTAGGATCGGCACAGGGAATTTAACAGGTTTTGCTATTTTGAATTCATAACCCATTACAGGAATCAATTTTCTAAGTTGTTTGGAATTGATACATCCTAACTGATACATCCTGAATGTTCTTTCTACTCCATGATACATCCTGAGCATTCCTTGTCCTCTCTGATACATCATGAGCATACGTTATCCTCTCTGATACATCCTGAGTGATCCTTATCCTCTCTAATATATTGAGTGTTCTTTATACTCTCTGATACATCCTGAGTATTCATTTTCATATCTGAAACATCCCGAGTATTCCTTATACTCTGTGGCACATCCTGAGTGATCCTTATCCTCTCTGATACATCCTAAGTGTTCTGCATGATACATCTTCAGTGATCCTTACCCTCTGAGACATCGTGAGCATCCTTATCCATTGTGATAAATCCCCACTGATCCTATCTGGTACACCTTGAGTGTTCCTTATTCTCTGATGCATCCTGAGTATTCCGTATCCTATCTGATATATCCTGAATGTTCCTTATACTTTTTGATACATCCTGAGCATTCCTTATTCTCTCTGGTACATCCTGAATGATCTTTATCCTGTGCGATACATCCTGAGTGATCCTCAGCCCCTCTCATACATCCTGCGTGTTGGATATACTCTCTGATACATGCTGAGTGATCCTTATCCTATCTGGTACATCTTGAGCATTCTTTATCTTCCCTGATACATGCTGAGTATTCCTAATTCTCTCCGATAC